>NC_135182.1:22109674-22453008 GCF_041146795.1 Maylandia zebra | reverse complement strand
CCCTGTGATCCACAGCCCAAATTACTGTATGATTCAGAGAAAATTAACAATAAAATTTACCCAATTTACTCAACTATACTTTTAATGTCCTCATCTTTGAGCTCAGATTACAGGAAAACTGAAAGAGGTGACGCAGATATTTCACTGGATTCTGACTCTGGGTGACCCCCACTCTGCATGCTGTGATCCACAGCCAAAATTACTGTACAGTTTTTGAGAAAATTGATAGTAAAATCTTCCCATTTTGCTTTACTGTACTCTACATATTGACATCTTTGATCTCCGATTACAGGAAAACTGTAAGAGGTGACGCAGATATTTCACTGGATTATGAATCTAGGCCATCTCCACTCTTCACCCTGTGATCCACAGCCAAAATTACTGTACGGATTTTGAGAAAATTGATAGTAAACTTTGCACAATTTACTCTACTGTACTCTATATATTCTCATCTTTGAGCTCAGATTACAGGAAAACTGTAAGAGGTGACGCAGATATCTCACTGGATTATGACTCTGGGTGACCCCCACTCTGCACCCTGTGATCCACAGCAAAAATTACTGTACAGTTTTTGAGAAAATTGATAGTAAAATCTTCCCATTTTGCTTTACTGTACTCTACATATTGACATCTTTGAGCTCCGATTACAGGAAAACTATAAGAGGTGACGCAGATATTTCACTGGATTATGAATCTAGGCCATCTCCACTCTTCACCCTGTGATCCACAGCCAAAATTACTGTACGGATTTTGAGAAAATTGATAGTAAACTTTGCACAATTTACTCTACTGTACTTTTAATATCCTCGTCTTTAACCTCAGATTACAGGAAAACTGTAAGAGGTGACGCAGATATCTCACTGGATTATGACTCTGGGTGACCCCCACTCTTCACCCTGTGATCCACAGAAAAAATTACTGTACGGTTTTTGAGAAAATTGATAGTAAACTTTGCACAATTTACTCTACTGTACTTTTAATATTCTCATCTTTGACCTCAGATTACAGGAAAACTGTAAGAGGTGACGCAGATATCTCACTGGATTATGACTCTGGGTGACCCCCACTCTGCACCCTGTGATCCACAGCCAAAATTACTGTACGGATTTCTGATAAAATTAAATCCTATTCCATTACCAAACAAAATGAGTTCATTGAAGTATTTGCTTAACTACAAGAAATGTCTTTCCACACACAATTTACATTTTTCAAAATGTCATTCACACACCACCTCAAGTATCAACTTCAGTTTTAGACATTATTTATTCAGTGCTTAATCACAACAATAGTCAACTTAAGGCACTTACATAATAAGTTAAACCTTACAATAATACATACAGAGAAAAACCCAACAATCATATGACCCCCTATGAGCAACAGTGGGAAGGAAAAACTCCCTTTTAACAGGAAGAAACCTCCGGCAGAACCAGGCTCAGGGAGGGGCGGGGCCATCTGCCTCAACCGGTCAGGGTGAGAAATTACATTTCTCAGATTACTGATTTCTCATATTACTACTACACAGTTTAGATACACTCAACAAAAATATAAACGCAACACCTTTGTTACTGCTCCCATTCCCCATGGGATGGACGTAGAGACCGAAAATTCATTCCAGATACACAATATAACCATCCCTCCCAAACAGTGGTCACAAATCAGTCCAAATGTGTGGTAGTGGGCACATCTGCTATATTGAGATAATCCATCCCACCTCACAGGTGTGCCACATCAGGATGCTGATCTGACATCATGAGTAGTGCACAGGTGTACCTCAGACTGCCCACAACAAAAGGCCACCCTGGAATGTGCAGTTTTTTGCGCTATTGGGGGTCTGGGGACCCAGAACCGGTCAGTATCTGGTGTGACCACCATTTGCCTCATGCAGTGCAACACATCGTCGCATGGAGTCTATCAGATTGTCAATTGTGGCCTGTGGAATGTTGCTCCGCTCCACTTCAATGGCTGTGCGAGGTTGTTGGAAATTCGTGGGAACTGGTACACGCTGTCGTATACGCCGGTCAAGCACATCCCGAACATGCTCAATGGGTGACATGTCCGGTGAGTATGCTGGCCATGCAAGAACTGGGACATTCTCAGCTGCCATCTGCCCTGAACAATGTGAACCATGATTCATCCGTGAAGCGCACACCTCTCCAACGTGCCAGACGCCATCGAATGTGAGCATTTGCCCACACAAGTCTGTTACGGCGACGAGCTGGAGTCAGGTCAAGACCCCGATGAGGACAACGGGCATGCAGTTGAGCGTCCCTGAGACGGTTTCTGACAGTTTGTGCAGAAATTGTTTGGTTGTGCAAACCAATTGTTCCAGCAGCTGTCTGGGTGGCTGGTCTCAGACGATCTTGGAGGTGAACCTGCTGGATGTGGAGGTCCTGGGCTGGTGTGGTTACACGAGGTCTGCGGTTGTGAGGCCGGTTGGATGTGCTGCCATATTCTCTGAAACGCCTGTGGAGACGGCTTATGGTTGAGAAATGAACATTCAATGCACGGGCGACAGATCTGGTTGACATTCCTGCTGTCAGCATGCCAATTGCACGCTCCCTCATTGCTTGTGGCATCTGTGGCATTTTGCTGTGAGACAAAACTGCACATTCCAGGGTGGCCTTTTGTTGTGGGCAGTCTGAGGTACACCTGTGCACTACTCATGATGTCAGATCAGCATCCTGATGTGGCACACCTGTGAGGTGGGATGGATTATCTCAATATGGCAGATGTGCCCACTACCACACATTTGGACTGATTTGTGACCACTGTTTGGGAGGGATGGTTATATTGTGTATCTGGAATGAATTTTCGGTCTCTACGTCCATCCCATGGGGAATGGGAGCAGTAACAAAGGTGTTGCGTTTATATTTTTGTTGAGTGTATCTAAACTGTGTAGTAGTAATATGAGAAATCAGTAATCTGAGAAATGTAATTTCTCACCCTGACCGGTTGAGGCAGATGGCCGCCCCTCCCTGAGCCTGGTTCTGCCGGAGGTTTCTTCCTGTTAAAAGGGAGTTTTTCCTTCCCACTGTTGCTCATAGGGGGTCATATGATTGTTGGGTTTTTCTCTGTATGTATTATTGTAAGGTTTAACTTATTATGTAAGTGCCTTAAGTTGACTATTGTTGTGATTAAGCACTGAATAAATAATGTCTAAAACTGAAGTTGATACTTGAGGTGGTGTGTGAATGACATTTTGAAAAATGTAAATTGTGTGTGGAAAGACATTTCTTGTAGTTAAGCAAATACTTCAATGAACTCATTTTGTTTGGTAATGGAATAGGATTTAATTTTATCAGAAATCCGTACAGTAATTTTGGCTGTGGATCACAGGGTGCAGAGTGGGGGTCACCCAGAGTCATAATCCAGTGAGATATCTGCGTCACCTCTTACAGTTTTCCTGTAATCTGAGGTCAAAGATGAGAATATTAAAAGTACAGTAGAGTAAATTGTGCAAAGTTTACTATCAATTTTCTCAAAACCGTACAGTAATTTTTTCTGTGGATCACAGGGTGAAGAGTGGCGACAGCCTAGAGTCATAATCCAGTGAGATATCTGCGTCACCTCTTACAGTTTTCCTGTAATCTGAGCTCAAAGATAAGAATATATAGAGTATAGTACAGTAAATTGTGCAAAGTTTACTATCAATTTTCTCAAAAACTGTACAGTAATTTTGGCTGTGGATGACAGTGTGTAGAGTGGCGACAGCCTAGATTCATAATCCAGTGAAATATCTGCGTCACCTCTTATGGTTTTCCTGTAATCTGAGCTCAAAAATGAGAATATATAGAGTATAGTACAGTAAATTGTGCAAAGTTTACTATCAATTTTCTCAAAATCCGTACAGTAATTTTTGCTGTGGATCACAGGGTGAAGAGTGGGGGTCACCCAGAGTCATAATCCAGTGAAATATCTGCGTCACCTCTTACAGTTTTCCTGTAATCTGAGGTTAAAGACGAGGATATTAAAAGTACAGTAGAGTAAATTGTGCAAATTTTACTATCAATTTTCTCAAAAATCGTACAGTAATTTTGGCTGTGGATCACAGGGTGAAGAGTGGCGACAGCCTAGAGTCAGAATCCAGTGAGATATCTGCGTCACCTCTTACAGTTTCCCTGTAATCTGAGCTCAAAGATGAGAATATATAGAGTACAGTAGAGTAAATTGTGCATATTTACTATGGATTTTCCCAAAAACCGTACAGTAATTTTGGCTGTGGATCACAGGGTGCAGAGTGGAGATGGCCTAGATTCATAATCCAGTGAAATATCTGCATCACCTCTTACAGTTTTTCTGTAATCTGAGCTTAAAAATGAGAATATATAGAGTATAGTACAGTAAATTGTGCAAAGTTTACTATCAATTTTCTCAAAAACTGTACAGTAATTTTGGCTGTGGATGACAGTGTGTAGAGTGGCGACAGCCTAGATTCATAATCCAGTGAAATATCTGCGTCACCTCTTATGGTTTTCCTGTAATCGGAGCTCAAAGATGTCAATGTATAAAGTACAGTAAAGCAAAATGGGAAGATTTTGCTATGAATTTTCTCAAAATCCATACAGTAATTTTTGCTGTGGATCACAGGGTGCAGAGTGGGGGTCCCCCAGAGTCAGAATCCAGTGAAATATCTGCGTCACCTCTTTCAGTTTTCCTGTAATCAGAGCTCAAAGATGTCAATATGTGGAGTACAGTAAAGCATAATGGGAAGATTTTGCTATGAATTTTCTCAAAATCCATACAGTAATTTTGGCTGTGGATCACAGGGTGAAGAGTGGCGACAGCCTAGAGTCAGAATCCAGTGAAATATCTGCGTCACCTCTTACAGTTTTCCTGTAATCTGAGGTCAAAGATGAGGACATTAAAAGTATAGTTGAGTAAATTGGGTAAATTTTATTGTTAATTTTCTCTGAATCATACAGTAATTTGGGCTGTGGATCACAGGGGGGAAAGTGGAGATACATTAAAAATGGGAGTGGATTGTGGAGTAAAATAGTGTCAGGACACAAAACACTGCGTTTCTAAGCCGGTCTTCACCCATACCGTAATATACGTAAGAGTAGTGCAACCACATTTTCGGTGCGGCTGGCGGGGCGGCTAGCTTGACTGCGACTTCGTAAGTGAGGGCTCACTTGACCGCAGTCAGAGATGGGAGGTAACGAAGTAGATTTTTCAGGTATCTGTACTTTACTTGAGCATTACCGACAAGTCTTTACTTTTACTCCCTACATTTTTAAACACATATCTGTACTTTCTACTCCTTACCTTTTAAAGCCGAGTTGTTAGTTTAAGTTCAACAGTATCATTCGTAGGGCAGTTAAAGGAGGCCGGAAGGAGTGCAGGTGTCCAAGTTGTGTTTGTGCTACTAGCATCTAGCTAGCTCTACAGAAGATTGGGGACGCATGAGGGGAGTTTTAAATTAGGAGATACTGTAATTTCAAATGTAACGTTTCTGTCTGCTCAAGAAACACCAGCAAACTGTTTGTGTGCAGTTTCTCGCACATTGTGTTGCTAGCTAAAATTCCAGCTGCTGTATTTCCCAGGGCCAGAAAGAAAAGAGCTGGAGAGGAAGAGAGGGGTTGTATTTAATGGTAAGGGCTACTCAGTCAAACGTGAATTAAATCTGCAGATTAAAATTTTAAATATTTTTACAGACTTTTTTCAATTTTCATATATTTGATTTGTATATCATGTGTTTTGATAAATTATGTATGTTTATTTTGTCAAAAGTCCTGCAAAACAAACTATACTAACTTTATTATTCAGTGTTGCATGAAAACATTGGGTAGTTTTTTTTTCCAAAAAAAAAAAAAAAAAAATCAGGTTAGTTTGCAATACTGTGGTGAATTCAGAGTAAAGCTCTGTGTTGGATTGATACACAGTGGCTGTGGTGCTGAAGGTCGGATTTTAGTTACATCAAGTGTAGCAGAGATAAATTTGCATTTACGCTGATGATGCTTCCATTAATTAACTGAATTGCAACTTTATACCAACTGTGTATTATCTAGCATAAAGATAGTATAAACAATATAGTGTCAGTGTAGGGGATAGATATCAGTCAAGATGGCTCATGAAACTGCTTACATATTGTTGAAATTAGCTTTGTAAATCCACAACGAGCAGCAGGTCAGTTGATCACAGCATGTACACTAAGAAAACCTGTTGAAGCTCACATTAGAAATTACTGTGAGTTGTGATTCTTTTCCCTATGCTGAGGCATCCAACTGTAGCCCCTGACTGTACAAACTTTCCTGTTTAGTTGTGGAGGCAGAGTCACCCTTTACAACACAGGCAACAAAAAATAGCTGTTTTTAAAAATAAAAAAACCTCTTTCACCATATGAGTCCTACATAACAGATCGAAGCTTTCATGAGAATTAGAATTTAGATTGAAATAATATTTTCCTTTCCATGTACTAATATTGTTTTATATTATATTACTATAGCACAAGTTCAGTTACTTTTTTACAAAAAGTTATTAGAACTGTCCTTCAAAGAGCTACTTTTTACTTTCCTACTGTTAGTACATTTCAGAGCCTGTACTTTTTTTTTTTTGTACTTAAGTAAATAAGTTGCTTCAATAGTTCAGTATTTAATTGAGTATTTTTAAACACAGGTATCTGTAGTTCTAATTAAGTAAAAAAAAAAGTCTGTACTCTTGCCACCGTTGCTGGAAAGTAGTAGTAGAAGTAAATTCAAGGACAGCTAGCAAAAGTCCCTCATTTTTATTTTTATTTTTCACTCTCCACAAGTAAAATTTTTGGACAGTTTAAACCAAACAGCAGGCCAGATATTTGTAAAATGACTCCAAATTGCTCCAAAAGGCACCACAAGCACGATGGCAGTGAAGAGGTCCATTTCACCATTTAACAGAGGGCTAGCAGACTCTAGAACAGCTATAACTAATTCCAGTTAACAGATGGAGTTAAAGTTCACCCAGCTATCCACACGTGTCAGAACCATTCTTTGAAGAGGTGGTGCACACGCTTTTTAATCCTGTGAAGTTGCATATCTAAGTGGCCCTTAGAAACTTGTAAGAATTAAGTGGATCTTTCAAGAAAAGCACTAATGACTGACTCATTATTTAACAGTTTTTCAGTGAATCATTTCTGAAGAATAATTTTAGCCACTTCTCAGAAATCACATTCACTTTCATTACTTTCCCAATTATGTTGTGCTGGCATTGTAACTTTTGGCTGGACTCCATTTTATGAAAAATTAATGTTTTAAATGAAAGAAGTACCACATCTTTAAACTGCCTTAGAGTTGATGGAAGGTTTAGGCGTGTTGGTGAGGTATACAAACTTTTACATTAGAGACCAGAATTTGGAAACCGATAGTCTGTGGTCAAATCCACATTGATGTAGTTAACAAAACGATTGTGGTTTCGAGTAAGTCTAAATAAAAGCTTCTTTCAACTCACAGGGTAACAAACCAAGCTAGGATATTTTGTTTGCTTTAACCAGTGCTGTCAGTACCCAAACAAAGTCATACAAAAAGTAAATGATTTACTGTTAGCCCTGTGATAGACTGGTAACCTGTCCAGGATGTACCCACATGTGTTTTTGTGTGTCTCTGCATGTGCATAAGCTGCTAGAATATTCCAAAATGACCAGGTCATTACAGTAAAACATTAAATGATGGTGTTCAAAAGAAGCATTAACATGAATGGATGATTATGTGTGGACCTGTCTTCTTTAATAACCACATTAAAATAGAAATAATTCGCATTCTAGCTCATTAACATTACCTGTCCACACTTTAATTTGAATTTCTTTAATATTCTGGTCAAACTCCAATGGCTAATTGGACTGCTTTAAGTTGAACTTAATTTAACAGTCTGCTAGCTTATCTTAAGTAGGCCTTTAGGCATTTTTAGTCATTTTTTTACAAGCAGAATGTGAGACTAATTTACATTTACTTACGAAACAAAATGAGTTCTTTGTGTTAGTTTCTATTTCTGTCCTCTTTGCTTTCCATCTATCCAATGTTGCTGCTCTGTCTCAGTGAGAAGGACTAATGTCAAGGTGACTTTGGGGAGAAAAGTACAAAATGAAACTCACAAAACGTTCAATATTTGCAAGATGACACATTTTATATAGCTTCTGCAGCTGCATTTAATTTAGAGTTATTAGACCTAATGGTATGAGTGAAGGCTTTTTTTTTTTTGTCAATTTTTAATTATTGATACTGATTATTGAGGTAATGACTGCTTTATTAGTTGAGTTAATTACATGTGTTGTGGCTGAAATACAGCCCAAACCAAAATGAAGCCCTACAGTAATTTTAGTTATAAAATAATCTTGTATCCAATAGCTGCGATGTTATACTAAATGTAGAACAGTTTAGACAGCGGTTTATGTAAGCAGCAGGCTGTTTAATAGTTTCAAATATACCATCTGGTTTTATTTTTATTATTATTAGTAGTAATAGTAGTATTTTGTTATTATTATTGTTATTATTATTATTATTATTTGGCCAGCATGAAGTGAAATTGGTGTTAAATTACCCTTAACCTGTCCCATAATAATTTAATATAGAACGCTTGATGAATGATATATTTTGAACAATGTAAAGAAACATTTAAGGTAGGTTGTTTGTAAAACTACAACTTTCCTGATTAACTGAGTCTTTAACAAACTTTAATTGTAGGTAAAGATGGACAGGCTTTTAAGATCATACATTTCTGTTTATACTTATTCCTGCAGCATCCGTCCATCCATTCTTGGCAGGGGAGTCTGAGCCTATTAACCACCAATTAAGGCCGTACCCATGATAACCTCTGGTAAGAAAAATTCTATTTTCTTTATGAGCTGTAGTGACTCTTGAAATTGACACTGACCAGAAGCAGAGAATGTTTGCTTTCAAAGTAAAAGTTTCACCTTTACTTTGAAGGTGGACATTCTCCTTTTCTTTTGTGTTTTCAGTACTGCTTGGTAAGTTTTGTGTCAGTTTGCAGGAAGTCAGTGTCATTTATACAAGCTACTGGTGACCGCAGCAACAGGCTAGTGACCAAACCAACTGCAGTTTTATCAGCTTGTGTATACAATGAGATTTTCGGTACAGCACCATATACCTCTTTGCAAGCAATGGCTAGTGAGTGCCGTCATTCTTGTTACTGATCATTCTCTAGGCCTGTGAATGGGACTTTAGTACTCACTGTCAGAGCAACTGCAAGTAATTGTTGTACAAATCTTTCCTTTGTTATCCATGGTAGCTTGATGGTTACAGATTGGGTCTCTGAGCCTATTTTTTGTTTACATTGAGTAAAGCACTACAGTGATCCTTGACCAACTTCAAAAAATTGCTGATTGGCTTTCTCACATTTCTGTGAGGCGCTTTGACATTTGTAGTGCATTAGGGTTTGAATTAGGGCAGGGAAATATGGCCAAAAATATTTATCACGATATATACTTGAACGTTTGCGATAACGATATAATTGACGCAAGACAAAATACTTTACAACTCCACAATTTTATTAGTGCAAAAGAACCCCATCAATGTATTTTCACTTAAACAGGTATATAAAAAAATTAACAGTGCAAATGCAAATTCCTTGCTGACAGTTTAACCCAAAGGTATTTCCAGTGGAATTTGGATATGTCAGCCAATTTCCACTGGAAATACCTTTTGGTTAAACTTTGGTCATCCGTTTCATTCAACGATCCGCTTTCGCCCTCCTCATTCTCCGTCGCCGCCATGCTTTTTCCGCCATGTGCGTATGAAAACAAAGGCACTGCGCATGCGTGTTTACCCATATTCTATCGCGATATTTCATTTTCTTATCATTGCCTAACATTATACTGGTATTACCGTGAACGGTATGATATGGCCCAGCCCTAGTTTGAATTATAAGTTGGCGATTCCAAAACATTAGCTCTGACCATTCTTTGATAGAACGATTTGTTATTATGCAGATTTCTGACATTTTCCTTCAAAGTTTCTTAGTTTAATCACAATTTACTGTTAGTCAATAACTGCGAGCTGTTCTGGCCCATGTGGATACAGGAGAACAGGCTCTCACCACCATGTTTTTCAAATGCAAAAAGATTTTTATTGCTGGAAAACAATCTCCTGTATCTCATATTTCTACATATGTGTATTTACCCTGGGTTCATTTGTCTTCCTAGATTATTATTATCTTTGTACCTATAATGTATGATAAAGGTGAATGTGATAGATTCAGAAGAAGATTCATAATGTATTAAAAAAATAATAAGTACTAAGAATACTGTAGGCTCTACTACTATTGTGATGAATATGCCTGAATGGAATTTAAACATTTAAGCTTTTAAAACAAAAGAAAACAAAACCCCACAACTCCTAAATGGTATCTGCAAGCTGCCAGAATATGTTGGCTAGATATGCACTGTTAATGAAAAATGTACTCTTTAAAATTGCATTTATAGTGCAGCTGCCTTGTACTAGCATGGGCGAAGTCTCGGTTTTGTCCACTAGATGTCAGGAAGCGCCCAGATTTCAGAATGAACTTCCCAGCATCCTACTCTCAGAGCACTATTACACCTAAACTTCAGCGTAAACAACTGCTTTCTACCTCAAAATAAACTGTTAAATCTCATCATAGTTCAATTAAAATGTCCACAGGTACTTTTTTAAATTCAAGTTTCACTGCACATAAACACAAAACATTATGTGAAGAAAAAAAAATACACAAACACAGATTTATTTTTATTTATAAAAAAAAATGACAAAAGTAGTCCTCAGTCAAAATCAAATCCTCTTGTTTTGGACTCTTGAAAGACTCACACAATATCCACCTAAAGAGGGAGACATTACATTATAAATCAACATACTGGCTCTGTGTCTTAGTTCACATCTCTGTATATATCATGAAAAGCATGAACTTTTTGAACCAATTCAGTCTTACTAAAATAAAAAGACTCCTAATATTGGTTTTATCTATAGAACACTCGACTTTAGCCTTTTGAAGCAGCTTTAAATTTTCCTTTGCATTTTCTTTTCTTGTCAGTGTTTCGCCATACGCAGTATATACCAAGAGTCATGTGTGAATATAGTCAGAAGATGGCAATGGTGTCAGGTTATTGCTTGGCACTCGGTGTTGGTGGGCTGGACAGGCATCTGCTCCGCACTGAGAAGGGCTCCTTTCTGCCTGCTGGAGATCTTGTACTGGCTGCTTGAGTCAGCCCTAAGCCGCTCTCCCCACGCAGAGCTCCCTTCACCAGCGTTCACCTAAATCTGTCACACAGATTTGACACTGCGTCACTTGGAGCGCACTCTGAAATGACATGTATATAATGTGGAATATTGTGCACATTTACAGCCTGAACTTCCCTTAGAGCAACGGTTTTCTTGTTTGCTTTTTTCCCCTTCCCAAAGCCCTCGTTTTTTTGTTTTTTCTCGTATAAATATTTTAACATTTTTTAAATAGTAAAAGAGTTTGTGATTTCTTTAACCTTCAGGCCTGGTCAGTGTTTAAAGTTTGGGAAATTATGAAATTATTATTTAACTGATATTTGCTTTGGTTATGGTTATAAAAACCCCCATTTAAATTTAAAAGAAATTGTTTTACATTAGGAAGTGTGGTGGATTTAAAGCTCTGTTCATTTGTAGTCAGTGGACACTTTTACCAGTTGTCTTCAAATGTTACTGTGAAACATTTGAAATGCACAGGCCATTAACCTAACAACACAAATCAGCTCACATCACACTCTTAGGCATTGATATGAAAAAAATATTATTAATTATTAAACTGAAATATTAATGGAACAAAATAATAGAAAAGGAAAAAAATGTTCATATTCAGTGTTTGTGTTACATCTGCTTCCTTTTAAGTGCACATGTGTAGAATGTGTGTTTTCTATTTAATTACAGTCTTTGTTAAAATAATATATATATATCTTTTTTTCTAATGACATCAGTTTCCCATCAACAATGTGTATTTACACACTAATCCCCAATGGCATTTTCAAACTTTTGCAGCAGTCTTATCCTAATGTATTTTCTATACAAACAAAGCACTGTGGTTATTCTGTCGTATATATCTTACTCAGAAAGCTCATGCCTGGAGAAAGTTCTGTATTAGGAACAAAGAGAAGACAGAGTGAGTGCTCATCACCCTGGGTTCGTCTCTTCTCTTTATATGGCTTTCGGGCTGCTGCTTTTTTCTGGAGTATTCTGGTAGCGACTGGCCTTGGTGGCCAGTAAGAAGGATTTTCTCTCCCCAGCTTCTGCGGCTTTGTCGGTTTGCACTGCACAAAGTGTCTCAAAACTGGGTTGTGGTTTAGGGCTCTCAAGACATAAAGGTTTAAAAATAAGTAATGGACTATTTCAGAATGTACTGTGTATTTAAAATGTTGTTTTTCTAGAGATGTCTGAGCTAAATGTATGGATTGCAGGTTTTAAGTGTGATGTTTGCATCTCTAGCAGCAGACCTAGGAGGATCCTTAGGATTCCCTTATGTTGTTAGAAATAAAGACTCATGGCTATTTGAGAATCTCCAGCCTTTTGAAAAGAAAATAGAGGTTATAAATCTGCTAAACATGTTTCTCTTCCTAGTGTATTTTATTTATTTATTAATTTGTTTTTGCGGAATTTTAAATTTAACTTAGCCAACTCTGGGATAATATCAAGCTGCATTTTGCTTGTTTTTGCACTGACGACTTAACGACTTGAGACGTTGTTTGGACATGACATATGCAGGTACGCAAATGGAATCAAATGCTTTTTAAATGCATTTTTCAAAACTTGGATTTCAAAGTTTTGAAACGCTTTCTCGAGTCAAAGGAAGACTAAACAAACTTTTTGGCCTATAAATAATAATGCAGGGGATGCTTATTTTCTCACACAGGTGTTTAGAGATCCTCTCTCTGATAAATCATGATTTGTAAACTTTACCATAGACAGCAGTGACAGGTTTCCTTTGATAATGTAGAAAAATGGGGAAAGAGAAGGCTGGGCTTAAGTAGAGCTGTGATTTAGAGCAGAGAGATGCAGCATCTCTCCTTTCCAGTGGAGGCCCTCCTGGGTTTGATTTAATTCTCTCCTTGCACTATTAAAAAGGCCTTCCACTCTCTTCACTGCATGCACCTTGCTGTCATAACTGGCACAAAATCATTAATCAATGCCGCTTGTAGGCAGTGCAACTAAGGCCTTTCACAGTGTATATTTTTCCATTATTGATTGTGTGTGTAATGCATGAAGAAGTACAAAGATGGGTGTCCTCCTGTGTTGGAATGACCATATTAGGCCAGGAGATGAGGGAACCTTTTTCTACATCAACTACAAATTCATAAAGCAATCATCATTCCAGCTGGGAAGAAAACTTCTTGTTCTCAAAATGTTTTTTTCTTCTTCTTCGTGTTGTTTTTATGGACTGAACTTAACAATGATCCTGTGCTGGAAGTATGACGAGTAGTTATTTGGTGCAATAAAACTGAAAGGCTGTGAATGTCAGTGTCCCCCTTTGTTGTTTAATTTATTTTCTTTTCAAAGTGAAGGGAGGTGTCCTTGCTGTGAGAGTTAGTCATTGATGTGGCTATAGTTAGTCCGTGCCCTGCTGCGACTGTCTGTTGGAGATGCTACTTCCTCTTTCCTGCTCGTTCATAGCTTCCTTTGCCCGGGATGATCTCTTTGCTTCGTGCGTTTGGCTGCATTTTGTACGGGGTTTAGTAAACTTGATCAAGAACAAAAGATGTAAGAGTGAAGCGAGTTGAGTCTCTTTGCTCTGGGGTAAAGCAAAGTCAGGTAACCTTCACAACAAAGCAAAGCACTCTTGAGATTCACATACTGTTAGGAGGTTTTAGCTGTCTATGTGTGTGTTCTATTATGTGTCTTTTATTGCTGAATAAAGCATGTTTACTCTCAAAATCACTGTAAACTGTACTTGGATTACATGCTGCATTTTAATTTTTGCTTATGATCATTTTTGTCATACCCCATGGGATTAAAGGTACACAAACACACAAAAGGACTGTAGCGCGAGTAAAATCAATGTCCTGATATTGTTTTTGTCATGCATGGAATTTCTCTGATCAGAAATAATTTTCTCTGTGTAGATACCAGCAAAGGGGTGTCACTCCACCTATGGTGCCACTGCTTCTCTAATCCAACACTAAGGTACTAAAACACAGCCTGAGTAAATAAAAAGAAAACATAATGGAAGAAACGTACAACAACGTGGTTTGAAAAACATACATAATATTTTACTAATGCAAAAACTTTCCTTACACAGTCCACATAACAACAAAACGTATCTTTTGCTTAGTCAATCAGTTACATCTTAAATAGGAAGAAAATGTCCCAGGAACTCAAATAATTCAAGTTAGTAGGATTTATAAGGAAAATTAAGCTTACAGTTCTTAATCTGTTTAAGTACTTGGGACATTTGGGTGTGCGATGTATTAATAATATACTTTATAATGGTATTAACATTCTAATAGTTAGTGGTAATATTCATTATTCTTGGTAGACAGGCAAGATCAACGTTCTGTTCTGTAATGTCAGAGTCTGAGGCAACTTGGTATCAGAAGTTGGATCATTTCATGCATAACAACCGTACTCACTGGATTTTGCTGCATAATGTTGCTGTAAATTCTCATTATGAGCTACACAATTACATTGAAGTTTATGTCAAAATAAAGAAATGCACCAGAAAAGAGAGGCAACATGATTGCTAGATATTAATCTTATCTTTTAACAAGCTCTATTTGTTATATTTAGAGCTTTAATGATACTAAATTGTTTTATCAACAACTAACTAATGGGCTTATCAGCAATTGACAAACCCTCTTCTCAATAAGCTTATGGTAAATGGAAAGAATCTATTACCAGCTCAGAGCCCTTTATCTCAGCTGTCTTAAATATTGATGCTTACAGTAATTTGTCCCCATTTTCTATTGATTTCTTGTTTTGCTTTCAGGTTATGCTGTAAACAGGGTAAATAATGACAGATTTGAGCAGCGCTCGCTCCAGAGATGATCCAGAAGTAGCTGGCCGCGGTGCAGACATTATTTTCTCATCAGCTGAAGTTTATGCGAGGTGGCCCTCACAGTCACTGTGGCTTTCACTGGAGGCTAGGTTAGTTGTGGCATCTCTCAGAAATAGATCCGGCATGTTGTCAATGCTGCAGGAAGCCTGGCTGAAACCTGAAGATGCTGAGCAGAGCTGGCAGGGGATGTGTTGGCGTGATAATTGTAATTATAAGTCAGAGGAAAAGAGGTGTGGCTTTTGCAGCAGTTTGATGAGTTCAAAGAAACAAGCCCCGGCATGAAGAGGAAATCATGAGTCAGAAGTACAGAGAAATGTTTGCAGGATTTCACAAAGGCAGTAAGCGGGCTTGCAATTATGTTTATCAGCTAAAGAGCAGTGTTTTCATCAGTATTATTTGAGGTTACTAGGAAAAACTTTCTTCACCCTCCCACATATCCTCCTATTACAGCACATCTGTAACATTTTTAAGCATGCATATTCTAAGACCATGAAAGAATTATTCAACATGAAAATTGGAAAGGTTCAGATTTCCCTGTTTATTTTGCAGATCTGTGCCCAACGCCGTGATGTCTTTCCTGGGTTTTATCTCTTCTATATCGCAGTCTGGAATGCATTGCTAAGCCCGGCCACCAAGGGCTAGCATATAGCTGTCTCTGCAGGCTTTGTACAGGATGAAGAAGTCATAATCCTCAAACAGACTTAAATTCCTCCAGAAAGGCTCTTGATCCTGAATCCACTCATTTTCTTCAAACAACTCAGCCCAAAAGAGAAGGGATATTTGGGCATGGCTGAAATCCTTGATTGAAATCTGCTACAAGTGGGCACAGATACACATGTGGGTCGATACACATGCACACAAATAAGCCTAACACACATAAATACATATGCACATACACCTCCCCAAACGTCCCTTGCTGTCGGTGAGAGCCTAGGCTGTTGAGAGGGCCTCTCTGAGCCCTTATTAAAAGGTAAACTTCTCTAAGGCCAGGGAATCATGTCAATCACAGGTTGTGTTTTCGCACCGAGCCCAAAGGCTGCTCTCTCCACCCTGTCAGACGCTGTTATCACCCTCAAAGCCATATCAGAATGCTGTTTGTTCTGCGCTTTAGTTTCACCCACACGGCGGATTCAAAAAGGTACAGGTCTATTTGATAGTGTATATTTCATTGCCGGAGAGAGACTGTGTTTGTCTTGCTGTGTTTGTCAGCTCATATTTGAGCTGAGGGTTCCTATTAAAACTAAACACCATATCAGAGGAATATTGCCACCGCTAGGTTCTTTTAAATCGCATATTGAGCCCATGGAGTGTGGAAGCAATTTAGTTGTAGCATAGTTTATAAGTGTGTCTGTGCTTGTGATGTTTCTATTTACTCTTGATTCTAATTTATTTACACACAGCAGCCTCTCGCTGCATTTTTCATATACTGTTATAATTACTTTCGTTATATTGTCACTTCCAGTTCTCTAAAAATATTACCTTGTTTGCATTTTCACTTATTTAATAAATCCCTTAGAGAGTCATGGCTATTTTCATTAAGCAGGATTGATCAAGTCCTCAAGGCAGCATCAGCTAACAGTTAAAAACTTCATGGGCTTTCACCGCTATACTTCACTTGCAGTGTGCTGTGCATTAGTGCTGGGCAGAAATTGACATCACAGTAATTTTTAAAGGTTCTGGCAGTTTCAGTGTGTCACAATACTGTTATTATTATTATTGTTACTATTCCTGCAAAAAAGTGGCTTTATAAAGGTTTACAATGGCTCACTAAACACTTGAATGTCATCATAAAAGAAATGAAACATAAATAGCTTAAAATAAAATCACCCAAGAAAACTCATAACTATTCTACCCTGAGTCTTTTATCAAAAAATTAATGTTTGACACAAAGCTTAGCCTTCTGCCTGTTATGCTTTTTTTGGTTAAATGTAATGCCATATAGTGCCACGTCCTCTAGAGCCCAGTTGATACAGAATTTTTACGACCGATACTGATACCGATATTTGGTGATTTTTGAAATCAGATAGTATGAAATATAGGACTATTTTTTTTTTTTCTTAACTGATTTTTATAAACAGATTTCTCTTACATTTTTTTCAGTGTAGCTGTTTATTTATTCTACCTGCTTCTATTCAGATTAGCTGATTATTGTGTTTGTGGTATTCAAAAACATGTGATGCCAATAGTGAAGTGCCCTCTGGTGGACGAAATATGCAACAACACTGATGGCATTGTTGAGAGACCTTCTCCTTGTTTCTTCTTTACTTTCATTTATTGGCAGTTAAATGCTGATACCAATAGATCAGTAAATGAATATTGGCTGATAATATCGGCACAGATGCAGCATGACCAGAAATGACCCTAGTGTCCCTTGTTGTGTTATTGTGGGTTATTAATTTGAAGTCTGATATCAGTTGTTTTGCAATATGATGAAAAAAGGTGTGCATCTAATACAGGCTGCTCCTGAACGCATGGTGTTCTTGGCGTGAAGTAATTTAATACATTTACACCTCTTGAAACATGAAGGTGTTTTTTTTGTTTGTTTTACTTTTACTATAGCAGCATTTGAAGAAATAATATGCCAGTGCATCAAATATAACCCCCCAGCATTACTGTACACTTTAGATGACTGACAGAGGTTGTATTGAGCCAGTAGGACAGGATGCAAGATTGCAGAGCCATCAATGTTGTCAAGTAGTGTGCTGTTAATTATTGCATGAAAATATGCCTGATAATAATGTTGCTTTATCAACCGTACCAAGTAGCTCCACATTTATTTTTAAAGAAAATTTCAGGTACAGTTAGGTCACTTCTGAGATATTGTTATTGAATACTAATAATAGAAGAGAATAATTATATTTTAGATATTCTTTTTAAATTATGTGCTAAAATATTGTTAATATATATACTAAGGTCGTTTTAATATCTGAGATATTGATTCTTGTACCTAATTCCCTTTTATCTCAATATTAGTCTACAGATTGTGTATGTGTTGTCATATTAGTGTCCTCTAATTACTAAAGTATCAGCTAGCTCCTGCCCATTCTCCTACCAATGGAAACCAAAAGCAAAGCAGAAAGGCTATCCCAGTCATTAGTACGTTTGCTGGACAAACTGTGGGATCTAACACTGTGGGAGGCTAGGGAAATAAAAAGGTACTTACGCTAGTATTGACCTTGTTGCTGGACCTACTGCTGTTTGCTCTGTGGCCAGCTTTCTACAACAGACACGCACACACCCACACATACATTACATGGTTTTGCATGCATGTCAGAGAGCAATACAGTGAGTGATGAAGGATGAAAACGCTACTGGTTTTGCAGTATTGTCAGGCAGTCTTAGCAGCGCTCGTCGTGCATACATTTTGTAACAACAATAACAAGCGGCCAAATTTAAAGAAAGTAATTATAATCGCATGAGCAAACTCAGCTAATTTTTCACTGAAGACACTTTTTAATCCATAAATGCATTTTTAGTTGTTCCTATGGTGCTGGAAAACAAACAAGATAAAAAGAACAAAAAAAAAAAAAGTTAAGGCTGTTCATTAGTACCACAAATGGCAACCTGCTCCTGTCAGTTTGAGAACCCATATCTATAAAGCAGCCCAAGGTTCGTGACGGAACGCCATGTAAACAACTCATCACTGCAACTTCGACTGATTAACATATGATTGCAATTCATCATCTCATGTGCAGCCGGTGACATCTTGCAGTAGCATTTATTCCGTGTTGATACATGCCTTTGGTTCCTTTTTGACAACTCAAAACAAACAGATTGCAAGCTGTCGCTACATTTGCCCAAGATGAATGGGGAAAATGAATCGGTAAATCAGGTGTGTCAGGTGATTAACACAATCATGCCTGAGATCCTTGTGGAATCACTGGAACTTAGTATGTTTGGATAAACACTGACAGTGGAACAGACTGTCTGAACAGTGTGAACAATGTGAACAGTCAACAGTAACTTGCGTCTATAAACTATTATACTGTGAAGCCTTCTGTGCATAACAGGCATTGCCCTGATGGTATTAACATTACCCTGTGGTACTGAAATTTACTGTCTGTGACCAGATAAAATGGTCACCTAGTCACCTTGCTGCTGAAATTAATGACAGCCTGTTGCAATTGACTTTACTGTTACTGAAATAGGCTTATTGGAATCAGTAATAATTATAAACATATAATTTAAAAAATGGCCTAGATACTGCAGTATATAATATTGACATACCATTCATATTGTCAGTATTTGCAAATATACTAATTGGAATTGATTAAAAATTATGAAACTAAGTTTGCATAACTGCTCTCTGTATATCTTTGGTTTTAGTACTTCACTGACAAGTATTGACACCTTTTGATAAATTAACATTGCTCAGCTGATAAGTTTGTGTGTGTTGGACAAGGGAATGATAAAATGCTGTAATTTCTTTCAGAAAATATTAATATCTTATAACAATTTTTGCATAACTGTTGATCCCTGGAACAACTTTTTTCAAATGACTAATTTAACAGACAGAAGTGAATTGGGTTGAAACTACCAAATCCTGTTTATCTTGCACACTTCTGGATTTGGGAATGTGGTGAACCGAGTCACTGGGGACATTCAGCTCTGTTGTGCAGCTGTCATTTGCTAGTAATGGGACGCAGTCACCAAGGAACCCCTTGAGTATGTGTGCTGGGAGAAAACCGACAGAGGCGAAAGAGAGAAAAGAGAGATTCAAACGAGTGAGCAATAGTGAAGGCAATAGAGGAGCATTTGTATGGTCTTCCTTGCCACTGAAGTAGTAAAATGGAAACATATTTCTCCCCTGACAGCTACAGTAGATCTAACCCTCTGAGTTGAGCTGCTTATGATGTTGTGTGGTGTTGAGGTGGACCCCAGGGGTGTCCCAAAGGCTTGTTGTTTCTTGTCAGAGATTAGATTGAACCAGGCGGCTGTGGTTCATACTCATGCCTGAGAGAAGCCAAGGCTCCCTGTCACCGAACACAACCTCTGAGCTTTGCTCTGTAGCACCGAATCTAGATGTATTTCTTATTGTAGAATAAAGTTTGTTATTTTAAAAATAAGCTCCACCTTCTCTGGGGGTTTCCATGCTGCTGAATATTTGCTCACTGCAGCACACTGTACACTGATGCATGACTGGCCACTGGGAATGAAAAAGGGGATTTATTCACATGTTTCTCAGCTGACATTGTTTATTTCTCACTTCACACATTTTCTTATTTTCCTACAGTTCCACTTTTTACATATTCATTTCATCAGCCCTTAAAAGATCAGATGGAGGGTTTTGCCAAGAGTCTGCAAAGAATTGCCGTTATGTCTGTTCACTGAAAGAATTTGTAGAATTCATATCAAAGTTGAGGCTTTGTAAATTTGCGTTGCTTCATTCCTTTGAAAATGTGCCAAAAAATAGGTTGAAATATCTCCAAGCAAGTTTTTTTTTTTTTTTTTTTTTTTCCTGAGTGTGTACCACATAAATTTGCCACCTAGATAGATGGAAAAGAAAGAGAAGCACTTTTTCTTCTTCCTGTCAGTCTCCTCCATGCGTCTTAAACATAGTAATCTGACAAAGTAACCGATTTTCCTTCATCATCTTGGGGATTTTTGATAACAATTAGCGGTGTTACTGCATCGAGAGGTTTAACATTTCTTCAATGGGTCTTCTTCCTCTTTTTTTCTTTTTCTTTTTTGTGTGGGCCACTAGTCCATCTTCATTTTGTGGTAATCAAATTTATCTTCTCCTATACTCCATATAATAGATTCAATATTTATAATTTTTAGGTTCTGAGTATAGTACTCGTTTGGGTTTTGGGGAATTGTATTTCATGATTGCCTTCAGACTGTACTTAAGTAAATTGCACTGTAATTGTCTGGTAATAGAGATTTTTTAGAAATCACCCCCTCTCCAGCAATAATCAATTTGATGCATGCTTGTCTGCTCTGTGAAGGAAGAGGTTAGCTGTCCCCGTTAGTTTTAGACAGAAGGTTTAAGCAGGGATCCACTGAAGGCATCTGTCAGTGAGGTAAAGAGCACTGACAGCCATACATCATCTCTGCCTAGTGGAGGCCCCTGTATTTAAAAGAGTACTGCAGTCAAAAGCCCATAAAAGTGAGTGACTCCTCGGGAGCATCTGCCACTGCATGCAGGGAGGAGATTCAATGTGAAAAAGGGGAGATAATGTGCTCACTCACTAATGGGCACCCGACTAGACACAGGCTCATTTTTCACATCATGTCATCTGTAAGGTTTGAATAAAAGTAATGGCCACAATGAGCCTGGATCTCTCCCAGTCATTATGGCTTTTGCTTCCTCACTTTTATTTGTGTTGACTTGTACAGTCGGAGGAGATGACAGTCTCTGGGCCTGTGGATCAGTCAGAGTGATGATCTGCACTGCTCTCCTCTGCTGCTGACAGGTCCCTTCTTTCTGGCAGGCATGTGAGGCCAGAATGCCGCACTACGTCATATCAAATGCTGTAATCTGACAGAATAAAAGGATTTGCACACTGGGGACATCACAAACTCTGTCTTTTGTAATTTTCTGACAGAGACAGAAGGGGGAAATGGAGGGGTTTCTACAGTTTCATGTAGTAAGAATTAGTGTCAGTCAAAGTTAAGTGGCTATTTTAAGATAAATAGGAGAGGATTTCCGTGGCATGTTTTAGGGCACTGGGCTTTAAAACACTATGCTAATGTGAGTAGATACTGATCGGGCGTTGGATGTTTTCATTTCTGAAACATTCAGAGTCGCAGGACACAGCATGTCTAAATATCCATTCTGAAAAGGTTAGTGCGTAATTAACGCTGAAATTCACTGCCACTGTCAGCCACGTTCAGTTCAGAATAACAATAAATGCCCAAATGATAATCTTTTCATCTTTAGGATGCACTGTGGAAAAGATACCCTATCTGAATTTGTAAAATATAATAAAAAAATGGTAACAATGATGATGACAATAATATTATCATTATATTTACTGACAGATTAGTGTTGTATTGGCTCTCTTGAGTAATTTTTTTTCCGTACGTATAAAAGTGAAGAAATGCCTCGATATTATATAACACATATTTTACAGTTCATCTGATACTTTTAAAATAAAAGACTGTTTTGCGTCGGGCCCTATAAAACTGGGAAGATGGATGAGAAAACAAGTGATTTCCTTATTAGGTTCAGGAGTCAAAGGCCTTCTTCCATAGATGTGAGCTTCAAGAGCCCAGAAGATTAAGACATATATTGGATTCAGGATGGAGGCCACAAAGTTCATTTTCAAAATAAAACAGAATATTATTCACAGTCCTTTTAAAATTCAGATTGCCGGGTGACCTGTGACTTGGAAGTAGTGCATTACATTTTCAATGAGCTGGTGCTATGTCACTTGAAGGAAAAATCCCATTTCTTGCCCCTTTGCCGAGGGAATTATGGGATTAGATCAGCCATAGTTTAAGGAACTATGAGGAAAACAAAGATACTGTGAAATTAAATTTTGACATTTCAGATTGGGCTTTGTCTTCCTCTCACATCTCTCCCTTTTTACCACAAGGTGTTAATTTTTGAAGTAAATGGAAGTGAGACTGATTTTTTTTTTTTTTTTTTTTGAGTCATTCTGAGACAGCCCTGTAGTGGGAGGAAACAAAAACAGCCCTGCTTTGTAAAATCTCCCACTGGTGATATTATAAGCAACACCTGCACACAGTTCCCCCTGATTTTCATATATATTAAAATCACTACCTACTGTGGCATATGAAATTGTACAAACCGCTAAGGCCTAAGCTTACCACTGGAACGTCGACTTCCCTTTGATTCAGATTTTCCTCTCAATTCTCTGACCCTCAAAAAAGGTGACCAATAATCTCATTCATACACTGTTTCCATCATAGACCCCCACATACCCTGCATAAGACCAAAGAAGTAATATTGACATTGTTCAGCTGCATAAAAAGTTGCATGTCATACACAAATATTATGAAAAGTTATCACTTTCCTCCCAGCTAGACACACTCCAAGCTGCCACTATAATAGAAATCTCCACTTAAACCCTTCTCCACAACACTGAAAATCTGTGTTTGTATACAGTACTGGCAGCGAAATATCAGTATCATATCTGTCCACATTCTAATTTTACAATTACAATACTGAGAGCATTGAGATATTGAGAAAATATGCTTAGCATAATCAGTCAATAGACCTGGTGGAGAGATCCACCACACATGGCAATAAAGCCCCAACTTAAGCATGGTGGTGAGCTCATTCCCTTAGTACCCCCATCCAACCCCCATCTCCTTGCACCAATGCCTGCCTCATCACTCCACACAAAATATCCCACCCTTAATTGGTCTGTGCTCCTCCAACATGTCTGTAATGAAAAAAGCAGCACATAATTCTTAGTTTGTTGGCTGGCAGAGCCCAATTTACAAAAGTGGAGGTTGGTGATAAGCAGAGACAGTACGGCTGTGGAGTGCTCAGAACAATGAATCACCCCACTGCCAGGGTTGAGCAGAATATAATTGAGTCCAACATCTCTGAGCACTTTCACCATAATTAATGATAATCTGTAACAGAGGAATCTGAGATTCCAGTTCACAGAACTGTTTAATTAGGCCCAGTAATGAAAGCACAGGCACTACAAGAATATGGCCGGCCTCATGATTAATGATTTGTGCTACTGAACACAAAAGTGCTGCACCGTTAACTCCAACGGATGCTGCTGTGTCTCCCTGGCATTTACAGAACACCAAAATACATATAGAGCTGTTTGCATCCCCTATATGAGCAGCTAAATAAACACAATGTTTCTTGTTTTTTTGTTTTGTTTTGTTTACATATGCGTGCTTCTGTTTTTATATTTAATACTCACGTTCACAGTCACAACATTTTCACCTCTAATGGTGTTTTTGTACTAAATTTCAAAATGAATGGGTAGATGCATTCTTACATGCTCCTGAAGACAGTTATAATTATCTGTCCATATCTATTAATGTATTGCACTGGAGAGAGAATTTGCCTTGAGAAAATGGCAAAAACATAAGCTACAGACTCTATATATAGAGTTTAATAATAGTATCTAACATTAGGCTACAAAAAAGAAAAAGATTAATGTACTAAAATAGGATGTATTAGCATTTAAAGGTACTAAATCTTGAGGAGCTTGTGCTCATGGGAAACACCTTGAAATTGTATCATGTGACTTGTTATTTGCTTTGTACCAGTAAAAACACTACTTATTTATACAGTTGTGGTAAAGGTCTGCGTAAAAAGATTGACATGTGACAGGAAACAAAATGTGTGGTGCCATTCACTCAAGTAATAAAAAAGTACATAAGAATTTAAGTCTTTTACCTAAAAGTATGGATTACATTATTGAATGAAATGCTCCAGCTCCTGTTTATGCCTCGCAGGCATCTTTGTGGTTATTTCCTGGTAGTATAGCCAGAGTTCTGCGACTTCATAACACGGCAGCAAGCAGGGCTTTGCAGAGGCTGTGTGCTAGACTGGCTCCACCTTTTTAAATGAATCTCATGAAATGCACAGTAATACGGTTCATACCATTACAGAAACAAAATAAGATTTTTGTTTGGCATGAATTGGATTTATACCCTGAAAAAAAGCTATTAGTCACTCCCTGTCAGTTTGTTGACTGCTCTGAGTTTGATGTTGTGTGTTAGACCTCTGAAGTTAAATTTCGCACTTGCTTGAATATTTTAAACTTAATGTTTCCTGTGGTAAAAAATATGATTCTGCAAATCAAGAGTCATGGTAAGAGACTTAATAGAAAGATCAGACCATTACAAAATAATAGGAACAATATTCTGTGCAGGAACATGCTATTCATTTTATTCATCATACCTTTCAGTAAAATGTTGAAGTCTCCATCAAGTAGACACATGCCTTAGGAAACGACAGTGTGAAAGGCAATACGTGCGGGAAACCAGGCACGGGAGCTAAGCCCTCATAAATCTATGACAAAACTTTCCAAAAATGAAAAAGAGGACGTAAAAAGAGAGAAAAATAGATGTGTTCCTGCGAAAGAAATGACTGTAACCGCCCACCCCCTTGCCCTCCTATTCCCCATGTCTGAATCTTGTTTAGTTCTTTAATTCTACAGTTTCTGACCTGGATCTGGCCATCGCTGCACATGAAAGAAATTACAAAAGCCTCTCAGTCACAGCAGCCCAGCTTCCTCCTGCACCACAGCATTTGTCATTGCCAAAACAGCAGAGTTTAATTAAGTGTTGTGAGCAGCCTAGTGAGAAACACACTTTAAATTAAACCTCTGAACATGCTGCTATTGGTTCTTTACCTTCTCAACAATCAGCAGGGTATACGGCATAAATTTCTATCTCTCAAGGGGGAAGGCAGCTGCTGCACCTCTAGCGATTCATAAACGGCTTGCCTCCCCAAGAGCAATCTCTATTACAGCACATTTCATTATAGCTCAGTTTGGAACAGCAAGCAGATGAATGTGATAATTAATGTCCCTTCCCAACAAAATATTTTATTTACTCTTGATGAATTAATGGTTGTTATCATGGTAAGGGAGAAAAAAAACCCAAAAACTGTACGCCTCGTATGCTGGTGCATCTGTGTAGGTGAAAAGAATTACATGGCAAATTATCTTTCAAGGCATCAAACAATTCTTAGTGCAAGAGTGGAGTTAATTCAATCCTTTCTATAATAATGGATTGTTTCAAGTTTGTAAGCATTTTGATTCACTCATGCATTTTATAAGTATGGCTTTTATTTTTTATCATAGAATACATCAGTAGCTATGGAAGAAGACACAAGAGGCCGGTGGCTGTTACATGTGTAGCAAACAAAGTCTTCTTAAGTGGCATTTGGATTAACTCTGGAGTTTTTAAAGGGATTATAATTATTAGAACTGTAAAAAGAAAGGGACATTTAGACACATCGGTGGCTTAATTTATTAAATAATTGTCATGTGGAACCTTTGTGATATGCAAATATTATGCTGTTGCTTCATTGATATTATGTCACAGTGTGTCTATTGTTTACAGATGACATGTATGGGATATTACACACAAAAGGTATGTACAGACCACAGACTAACCATGGAGATAAAGATAAGTGTGGCGATCAATACTTTCGGATTGTCAATAAACCTTATGAAAAGAGCAAAATCAACAATGCATTGATCCATATATATATATATATATATATATGCCAACACCAACCAATAGTTTGTCCAGAAGTCAACATATTTGGGGGTTAAAATAACATATTTCTAATATTTATTAAATCTGTCAATAGTAATGGCAATAAAAAATTCAGTTGGCCTTATTGATTCACTTATATAATATATAATAATAATACCACCAAATGTTCTTGCAATTCATTAGGTTTGGCCATTATAAGTAGTTTTATTTTACTGTTCATCTGCTCAGGTTATGTTAAGTGCAGCTCCTTAAGGTGTAGTAGAGCTTTATTCATAAACCCTGCCTATATTGGACAGCCAGGTTCCCCAGCAGGCCAAGTGGTTAAAAAAAACTCTTAAGTCTGGTGCGTATAACATCTAACAAGTCAGCACTGGCACAAACACAGAAACCAATCAAACTCAGCCCGCATGAACCTTAAACAAAGGTGGAGGTACATTTTCTATCCATGTTGGATGACATTTCCTTGTCCTCCTGTTGCTACTGCTCCTACGTTTGAGTGATCAGACAGCCATTACAAGGTCCAGGTTTATTAGCGAGACCATATAGGCCCTAAGCTCGCTGTGGTAGAAGTGTAATTCTCTACAAAGTGTGTCACGTTAGCTCTGTTGACTGATCCACACAACATCTGGTTGAGAGGACCTCTCACACCTCTGTGCAGCAGCCCTTTAAGGCAGCTACAGTGTGTAGCTCTCCACGGTGCAACCAGAAAGAAGTCTTGACGTGCCTTTCATAGCTGGCTTGTTCGTAGTGAAGCAAGCAGTCACTTATACAAGGCAGTTTCCAGGTGCTAAATTGGATGAAGCATCTTGTCTTCACTTCACTTATAGTATCCTTAACATAAACGGGGGGGAAAAGGCTTAGCTTGAAGCAGGAAAACTATGTATCAAATAGAATAATTGTTTGAGATGACCCCAGCCTCAGTTTTAGTATCAGTATTGTTAAAATAGTGCATTTGCAGAGGGTTTGCTGTCCGAGTTTACATCACTTATATGCATCAGCAGCGCTAATCTTGTACTGAATTAATTTAAGATTAAAGGAAGCTTGGCTTACATCAGATTCTCCTTGTAGATAACTCGCAGTAACATCATCGTGCAGTTGTACGGGGACCTATTAAGGTTAAGAGTTGGATCTCTTTAATCGTTGATCATTTAAGGATGCTCCTCTGCTCTTCCTCTTTACAATGCCAAATGATATATGATCACTTCTACACTTCTAGTTAATGTACACTATTAGCTCTGTATTTAAACATGATAATGTAATTGATTCACAAATTGATTTATTGATGTTAATTCAAGTGTTTCATGTATTAATCACAGTAAAGAAATTAATTTAGTATATTTTATGAGCTGTTGTGCGATCAGCTAATGATATGAATTAATCAACTTTAATAAGAATTCAAACACTATTGTTTGCCTAATTTGTCACTTTGTTAGAGGGAGAATGAACAGCGGCCTTTTGATTTACAACGTGCAACTCTACTGAGCTGTTTTAGGGAATTGCTCTGCTTATTTGGGGTTTAGAAGTGTCACTTTCAGGACACTCCACCAGGCTAGATTTAATGCAAATGCACATTACCAAAGTGATTTCCAGCATTTAAGAATTCAAAAATAGAGCTTTTTTTTATTTGGATTGCAATTTCACTTCAAGTAGAATTGACTCCAATGCTGGACATCACTTTTCTTCTTGTTTACACTTTACCCATTAAAGTAGAACTTTACAGTTGAGAGCAATAAAAGTGTTTTCACTCTTTGCTTTGAGTAAATTGTTTTGCACTCCAGAGATCCATTTAAGTAGTTCATTAGTGGCTATGTCATGTCTTTAAAGTATTGATCTCTCCAGTCAATGGAAAAATAACAACCCGGTTATAAGCTACTTGTCCATAGCGATGGGCCACATAAATTATTTAAAAAGGGCAGATTCACTGCGGCCATGGAGCCATCAATCATAAGATATGGCAATGACAAAAAAGCTGTGCTTCATACGTCCCTCCTATCTCCCCCCAGAACAATTCTATCAGCCAGGTGACTGTGAGGAGGCAGGATGACCTGATGTCACTCACATTGTTGCCTCTGCCTTTGAAGGACCCAGCACTCCTCTCAGCCCTGGAATGGGATGGCTAAATAGATTCTCTGTGTTTACTGCTGGTCTCCCTCCCTCAGTGCACACTTCAATTTGTCTAACAAGAAAAGGTGGACAGAAGAGTTTCGAGTTTCCCAAACAATGGATGAATTTTTTATCAAGTGGTTGAATTGAGTTGCAAGTGGCACAATATTTATTCATAGGTGTTTGTTCAGTTATCTTCCATTGAAAAATGAACGCTAAAACAACTGTAGAGGTTTATAGGAGCTTGATTTATCCTCTGTTGCTGAAGAAAAACTAAATTAATGAATCATGAGTCACAATTTTCCATCCTGAACAAGATATATTTGTTGTGCCTCTTTACAAAGATCTAATAATTCTGTTAAAATCTTTGTAAGGCCAAAAAGACCAAAATCTTAAAGCACACACTCTGATGTGGCAGATCTTCATCAATACTCTGTTATTGATTCAGCCGGCAAGCTTGTTGTTGTTTCTCGGCTTTACTTTTTCTTGTAGTCCTTATCTGGTTTAACTCTGTTTTGTCTTCAGTGTAAAAGTAGAAATTTAAACTCAGTTTAATTAAAAAGATTTATATATATTATTTATAGATAAAATGTATGTGTATATATTATATATGTATGTATAGCACCAAAATTGTCATTTTATGTATTTTCTTAATACACAGACCTGTCATGCTTTCATATACTAAAAAGGAGCTAACTGACCTAATGAGTCTCATTTTGGTGAGGTAAATACTATATATGTGGACAAATAGCCACTCAAACATAACACATTTTCTGCACAGTATAAAACATATGATTGAATAGACATTTAACTCACTGTAGCTCACGGTCATCAAATGGCATAATAATCCTTTGGCTGTTATAAATCGCGCCCCCCAAAATAAACTCACTACCCCATTAAGACACACTTTGCCTTCATAGTAACTCATCTAAAACACCGCGAGAGCATCGTAAATAAAGCAGTGAAAAGGCAACCAAGCAAATAAAAAACACAGGGAGTTACTTAAGTGTGGCAGACGTGTCTTTGAGTTTCAGTTTCAAAACGCAACTTTGATTAATAATTGATTATACAAACCCATGCTACATGAAAGGCAGGAAGAGGTGCCATTCTTGTGAACGGCCAGCCAGTCAAACGGCACTTTGTTGTTTCAAATGCTCCCCTGCATATCGGTTCTATGGTCGGTCCTCTAACCAACCCGATGCTGTGCAACAAAGACAGCCTGACAAAGTGCCGGTGCTGCCCTGATGAAACCAGACATGCAGGGATATGAATGACTACATCTAAGGGGTAATTGCTGCTGAGCAGGAGCCTCCTACCTCGTTTCATTTAGTCTATTAGCAATTTATGGCCGGTCTCACTCAGCTCTACACAGGAGGGGCTTGATCTAAATTCTCATGAGCTTTTAGGTGAGGCTGGGACCCAGTAGAGAGCCTTAGGGGGAAGAAAAGGGTTTCACTTACCACTGTTTTAATTCTCTTTGGCTTATCATTAATTTGTTGTCACAGAAGAAAGGTGAGCATCACATAAATCTAATTAAAGTTAATGGGATTATGATGCCATTCTCTGAGTCTCTGAAGTACCATTTTCTACTTGTTTAGTCAACTAAAGGATTGATCTTCTTAGATCTTCATCATGCTGTTCTGCCTCTGTCCTCGCCACACAATGCATGACAGGTTGAATGACATCATTTGTATATACGATGGGACTGGAAGTTGACAATAGAGAATAAAGTAGATGTAATGTTGATATAACCAATAATAGCACAAAAGCCTGAAGATGTAAAATTGTGAACAGTGGAAGTATAACATAGCTGCTGAAGCAACACTCATATCAAGAAAAATAATTTAGCAGTCTGAGTGCTTTGGACATTGTAGTCATAGTTCTTCTTTGCCTGGTGGTGGAGTTCGTGGTAGGGGTTCAAGCCAAAAGCGAAGGTGTTGGTACTATCAGAGGCCCCACGGGCTAATGCCTGATGTCAGCCCCCTGCTGACAAGGATGTAGATCTGGATGAACTGGGGTGGGGGTTCTGACTGGTCCAACAACAACAGACAAGCAGATTAGGAGACCTAACACTGTGTGATGGCATCATGCCGTTCTGGCCTGGTGGCCAGTGCACCCAGGCATTGTGTTCTTGTCTGCTGAGCAGTGTTTGGAATTACAGTAGAAGTCATTTGGATTTAACAACGAAGTACAATAACAATTCCCCCAGAATTTTACTTTTAACACTGATAGAGAGCTTATTCTCAATAAGTGTGTTTAAATAAACAAAATCTTTAAAACATTTCTTTCAGTTTTCATAGAATAATCTGCATGGAAGACTTAATAGTATTACTCTTACTGAACGAGTTAAATTTCATTATCTAGATACAGATTCTCATCCCTGCTCTGCATGTGGGTTTGGTGTTTTGATAACTGCTAAATTAGGCATAATGACTTGTAATGAAGAAGCCGTTTAATGTATATGGTATGAGATTATTATTATACATTTATGCAAAAACATAGACAGTAGGAAAAATAGCCTAAGCTATACAGTAGTCTCCATTCTTTCCACTACCCCAACTGTGTCGGACCTTGTGGCTTCACTGAGTGGCAGGTCTGGTGTTTGCTGTGAAACTCTCTGTGGCACCTCCCTCCACAGGGGACTCTGAACTACCAGCTCACAGGAGTGACTCCCACTGGGACGGCCGAGGCCCTTTGCTTCCTCCCCTGGACGACCTCTGACACACCCAGTTTGTGCTTGGTGGCCTTGAAGAGGCAGTCGTGGGGATTTCTCCCCAGCCAAGCAGCAGGTTATAATTGATGTGGCAGAGACGTCAGCACTAATCTTTTGCTCTCTGACGGCCTCTCTGTAAGCCCCTCATCCACTCGACTCTGAGACCTGCCACACCAACCTTGGCAAACTGCTACCTAGTCAATTAGATCTACCCTGTCTGCTCCCTGTTTTGTGTAAATATATCTCCAGTAGACACCCAACATGTTCAGTTATCTACTCCGGCACATTCAGGGTGATTTCTTAATGCCGCCGCATGTCACTATCACCAAATGGAAAGCTAGCCTGATATCTCTTCCTGCAGTGGGCTCACTGATTATATATGGAATAGGGGGACACTGTTGATTTTCATATTTGTATGGAAGGTTCATATCTCCCTCTACATACCTTGGGTCCCACAGTGCATATGGATATTCTAATCACACAGTTGTATATTCTGCAATACACCTGGGGATACCATTACTAATTTGTTTAGAGTAGTGTGAATACAGTGTAGTGCGAAGCATATCTCAAGCAGTGCTCTTTTGTGTATCCACTCATCCCTCAACAATGTCAGCAACTTTGCTCAGAGGACAAAACATGTCATGGGAAGAGGTACTACTTGTGATTGCCAGGGATGCACCAAAGACAACATTGTGGGTTTTTTTTAGTAGCGCCCGCAGAAATGGCTGAACTGATGTCACTGACTAGTTGCATTTTAAACATGCTACCTTTGTAAGTGAACCACATGTGGACCAATCATAAATGCAGCATGGCCTGTTTTGTAATTTCAAAGATGTATAATATTGCTGAAACATTTTGAAATAAACACTTATCTGCTTTCTGGACTAAAAGGCAGAACAAGGGAATTTAATAACCTCATTCTGTCCAAATGTAACTAAATCTAGGCTGCTTGTCTTTTCTTTTAAAAATTTGTTTCAAACCTATTTAAATTAGGTGCAAAAGTTGCCATGCAACCAGTGACGTCTTGAGGAAGTTGCAGCTAAGAAATGTGGTGATGCCACTTTTTTGGACAGCTTATTTTTTTGTGTGTGTGATTCAAACTTGCTATTTTGACACTGTATTTTGGTAAACATTTGCTTCAGATAAAATAGAAATATATTGCTGTGATCTGAGGCTTCCAATTCCAAATTGGATATTGTTTTATGAGCTTCCTTCTAAAAGAAGTCAATCTAACTAACGATTATTAAAAAGAACAGTGAAACAAATGGCATCTGTAATGTTTGAGGCTTATAGAATTAATGACACAAATCATCGCTGTATCTATCCTCGGTAAACTGTGTGTTTTATATATAAGTACAAAAACTGGTAAAATTATGTGAAAATAACATTTTCTTCACTTTGAAAATGCAAATCTGAATCAACTCTGGATGAATATCAAAAGAGTTACGTGTCCACCACAGCATCAACTTAATTTACAATATTACACTGATGTAGTTACTAGAGGTGGGAATCACCATACAGCCCACGATACGATATTATCACAATACTTAACGCACGATACGATATTATTGCAATTTTTTTTAAATATTTTGCAATATTCAGATTCTGTACATAAAGGTAAACTTTATCAATATTCATTTTATCTAATAACAAAGTCTCACACTCAGTCTTTCTCTCATTTCAGTCAGTTTTATTGTTGACAAACTGAACGGTTTGTATTACAGTCTAGTCCAACTTAACTGAATGCAACCATCTGGTACAATTATAGCTATTCTGAACTATGCAATTTGTGAAAACTATGCAGCCCCTTCAGCAACAGAAGAATTTGAAAGTAAATTAAAACAAAATATAATTTTACATTAAATAAAAAAGTTTTAAACTTAATTAAAATAAAACATCTTAAATTAAAATAAGTAAACTGTAATGTTTATTGCTGCCATAAAAAAAGTTAAACACATTTGGACAGTGTCAGGATTCTTGCTCAGAAAAAGGAGCTGATCAACATGCTCTGAAGTCAGAGCATGTTCCAGTCCACAAAAACTTTTTTTGTAACAAAATATCGATTTCTGCTGTCCCTGTATCGATACATTATTAGCAAACAAAATATCACGATACTACACAGTATCGATTTTTCCCCCCACCCCTAGTAGTTACACAGTAGTGTGTTTGACAGTTTTGGCCAAAAGACCGATGATGCCACAATCAGTCATCTGTCATCCATCTATCTGTCTACAATTCATATGAGTAACTACTCTTATTGGTCAGTTAAATTGATGTAAGTTGCTTATTCAACTTGACCAGCTGATGGCTTTTCACTTAAATTGTGATTAAGGTCATATTTTTCATTCTCTTTGACTTTTATTGTCTTTAGTTTTTATTATACAGCCAACCAACAACAGGAAATCGTATATTACTTTCTGTACTTACACATTACAATGACCTGGGAGTTGTGATTGATCGTGAGGTGGATGAGCTACTGTCTCATTGACATATGATCTTCCATTTATTTTGAAAAATTATTTTGATTTTAAATTTTGAGCCTTCCTGTGATTTAAACTATGTTTTGCTACTACAGCAGCAACATTTAGTGAATGTATTAAAGTAAGTCTTATTTAGTGCCTCAGTGCCACTTGCATTTAGATACAAAGATAATACTCCAACCTTAATGCATTCATTATTTATATAATCACTATGACTAAATATTCCAGCATAAGAGTTGTGATTATTTTGCAAGAGGAAGGTCAAGTCAGTGAGAAAAAGATGGAAAAGCAATAATTTGCTAAACGGGGGTTATGAGCAGGATGCATGTAAATGTATCAAAGAGGGGGCCCATAGGAAGCACACACAAGGTTAATCTGCTATGACTGTTGAAATTTCCATGATATGCCAGGTGAATAGAGAATTATAATGGAATGAACCATGCTGTTTATTCAAACTCTTCCTCAGAATAGCAGCATGAACTGTAGAGCTTTTTGTACAAATGCATGAAAGCAAGCACAACGTCAAGCTTTATTCTTGCAATAAAATATCATGACATACAGACTATGTAGAATGAATACTGTATATTGGAAGAGCATATTAAGAAGTCAGAAATTATAAGGTTATAAGCTAATTATAATTTAATAATAATAATAATAATAATAATAATAATAATAATGGATACTTTATTGATCCCCATGGGGAAATTACTTGTTTTTCTCTGCATTTGACCCATTCACTCAGTGAAGCAGTGGGCAGCCCACTAAGCAGGCGCCCGGGGAGCAGTGTGTAGGGACGGTACCTTGCTCAGGGGTACCTCAGGGTAGCCGTTAAGTGGATTCGAACCGCCGACCTTCCGATCATGGGGTTTGCATGTAATTTGCATGTAATTCAAAATTCTGAAGTTTTACAAAAATAGCACGTTGAGCCAGCCATTTAAAAAATATCTCTAGACATTTCAAATCTTTGAGTGACAAGTGAGTTTTTTGGGGGAGTTTTTTTCGCTATGAATTAAAATCAGCCGCCTATACAGAGGTGAGATATTCATCACCGTCTCAGCCATGAGCAAACCCAATGGCAAACACTGACAACATCTCCCCATGGCCTCACTCATATTAGACGAGCTCTGTCAGTAAAGGAGTCTGCTTCATGCAAATCCTGTTGATTAAACCGAGTCATATAATGTGAAATGGTATTATGCATAAACACAGATATGAATGCTAAATAAAGGATATGAATCTTTTTAGTCATAAAGGTGTCTGCAAGTTCAACCCATACACACTCCCTACACATAGTCACATCTCTTGTTTACTGTGTTTGTATCTTTTCTGCTGTAGGTTAAAAGCACCTACATCAAGAGTTTGGTGTAAATGAAGTCGGCAAAATGAATTTAAATAATTTCTCTCAGATATTTCTCTTTACTTCCATTCATGTTATTTACACACTTCGATTTAAAAGAGAAAAGGGAAAAAAAAAAGAATCCTTAGCAGCTTTTTTGGCCTTTTAAAAGGTTCAGTCATGTACAGTGCCTTCAATATAGGTAATGGTTGTAATCACTGTGTTTTGCTCTGATTTGTTTATTAAAGACATTTCTCAACAGTCTTAATAACTTTCAAATCGGTTTACGTGAGCTTCCAGCCGATGTCTCAAAGAGACTTACACTCAGTTACCTTGTCTCAGTCTAGTCACTGTCAGCAGTGTTTATCAAAATGTCCAAGTATAAGTCAGGACCATCATCAAATGACTGAAAGTATAATAGGTGCAAAATGTCAGGGGAAATAGCTCGGTGTACAGGATGCGATGCCATTTTCATAAATGTTTAATTGATTGTAATCCTTTGTTGAGGAGACATTTGCACAATGCATGGAGTTCACACAGAGCAGGATATAGAAATATTGAAGTACAATAATTACTTTGAACCATCTGTAGCCTAATTGTCAGAAAATGTCTGATAATGGCCTTTTATTTAGCGTGATTATATACCATGTATTTAAAGAGGCAGGGGAAAATGAAAGGGGGTTTTGGAAGTTGTAAATGACCAGAGTCAACTACTGCATACAGAGTCATACTTTCTCAGATATGATTAAGTAGCTCAGGAAAAGCTTGAATTGTTAACAGCAGAATACCTGCCATGGCCCCTCCGATAGCCTGAATTGTTTTCATATGGCCATTCATTTGTGTACATGATTGAGTCATATGTCAGCAGTGAGCAGCTGTTTGAATTGTCACTAAGCTGTCAGGGCAGGGGAAGGCTGTGAGATGTAGTGATGGCAGTCAGTCTCCTCCCCAGCCACTCATCCACCCGGCCACCTCCACACAGAGCCGCAAACCTCGCAGTCAGGTTTGGGGGCAACCATCGTTGCTTGTTCTGCTGCGCTCACTGCAGCCATGACAAGATTCACAATTCTCTCCCTTTATTTACACACCATTGCCCCAGCTCAACGTCATGTCAAAGCGGCACGGTCCTGCGGTCGCCGCTGACCCCAGGGTAGGGGCTGTCTCCACTGATCCGAGCTTATCCTGCTGGGGGACCAGACCTCGGTCATGTAATACACAGTGTAACTGCAGCAGCATGTGAAGCCACCATACATATTTCCCGCAAGAAACGAAGAAATTGGGCATCTCAGGCTTCGTGATAATGTCGTAAGGTGTGATTTTTGTTCTGTGCATCCATTAATGTATATTTTTTGTCTTTTTCTTTAATACACTCCCATTGGGATCCTCAGTAGACAAACGGAGATTAAGGCCTTTATATAGGGATTGAATGTTGACTACTTTTGTCACAGCAGACAGTCACATAAGATGCTCTACCCACAAGCACAGATATTACCAAACCAAAAAGCTGCTGGAGGTGTCATGTAAATACCTAACCACAGTTAAAGTAATAGGCTATAAAGTGATCTTTAAGTGGAGTTTTAAGCACCCCCATAATGGCTTTGGCTGCCTTTTAGCAGACCATGTGACTCCCCCAGAGTAGTGATTATGAGTCACGGATGAAGAGGTCTTGTGTGTAGGTCAGCCTGTAAGCCTCACTTTCACCTGCCAATCTTTACTTTCCTTCGATACTCTAAGAGCCTTGTTCTTTATACTGTTAACTGTCTTACAGCAGGTGGTATCTGGTGAATTATGTCTACAAAACACCTTGACAAAATTTGGGTATAGCCTCATGGAATTCCTGCTGTGGGGAAAAGCCTCCAAAAATGAGAGACAGAAGGGAAAAAAATTAAACAACCATCTCACATGGCATATTGTGGCATGGTGAGATGGGTGGTGGGTTGGAGAGGGGGGGTGCGCTGTATATTATGTATAATGTAGATGGTCTTAAAGATTTTCCAAAAATACTTAGTTGAATAAAAATCCCTGCTGTATTCTGGTCTTGTTTTCCCCCCCCCTTTTACTCAAGGACATTGATGCATGCTGCTTTTTGAATTTTGCATTACGTTGGAGGTCGGCAGGGCTAGTTTCAGGAAGTTGTCTTAATTTCACAGGGTTAAGGAACAGCAGATTCACTGGGAATACAGATCACTTAGCACAGGCCTGCAACCGCCCTGAAGTTGGTCAGCTTTCTCCCCATTTGTTAACCACATCCGTGTGGCCGCTGAAGCGTTGAGCCTGCCAAGGTGAACGTGCGGTCCCACAAGGAGGCCTTTGTGTCATAGATCAGTGAAACCGTGATTCAGCTTCATCTGTGTTTTTTAAGAGTTTGCTTGTGTCTGTTCAAGCTTCAAGATCAAAGAAGAGACATAACTGTTTTGTACATTCAAATTCCCTGTGAAGAGAATCAAACCACTGTGTAAACGTTTTGTATCTAGGAAATATAATACAAATTGATATTTGCTCTGTTACAAAAGTAAGCAATTCTTAGGTTTTTTTTTTTCTTCCAAAGCAAACAACCATTGTATAGATTGTACCAGAATCCACCCTTCATTTACCCAAACTAAAAGGAATTGTACATGTATCAATGATAATCCGATAATCACGCCGCTCCTAAGCTTTTAATTTGATTAAGTGTGTGAAAATTGAGGGCAGAGAGTCTCTTGGAGGATAACATCACAGACAGTGTCTCCTAATTGGTGCTGTAAATTTACATATGGATTCCTGTTTAATGTTTAACTAGTCTTTAATCCACCCAGCTCTGTGATGTCTGCACTCAGAAATATCCGCGTCTGTCAGATGATTTGTGATTATTCCAAATGCGCTCAGGCTGTTTTTGATGAAATGGGAACAATTACTGGCGCTATAAAACAGAGATTTTGGAAGCGTTTTAGTCACGGTGAACCAAAGATTCTCAGTTTCCCTTTAGGAATTGAAAGAGACACTGATTTCAGCAGTGATCTAGACTGAACACAATCGTGATCTCTTTTATTGTCTTCTTACAGCACACAGGTCTTGCCCATTGAAATCGATTGTCATCTCCCAGGTGCTTTTCTGAAAAATGACAGATTAAAGTGATCAGGTAACTTATTTAAAATTAACTTAATTAAGATACTGCACATCTTCTTTTGATTGGAAAGGCCATAGATCATTGGCAATAGTGCTACAATATTTATTGGAAAACAAGCTACACCTCGCAATGCATGGTTCATTTTACAGACTTTCTGAGAGCTTACACATCAGTCAATCAATAGTTTTGGATTAAGTGTTACTGGTGAGTTATATGAGGTAATATAGCAGAGAGATTTTTCATTATGTTGTCTATAAAGTTTCGTCTTTCCCTTTTCTTTCTTATTTCTTCTAATCCTCAACTCCCTCATTGTTTGTTTTTCCAAAGCCTTATTTTCTTTCCGTTTTTAATAAGCTGAACCAAACCATTTTCACTTTTTACAGGCGGTTTCACTCTTTCAGCTCTGAATAAATGGTGACTTTATTTCCATGAAATTCTCAAATGACATAGATTTTACTTTTGCATAAAAGCATGAAAAATGCGCCTAATATTGGCTGCATTCATCTGCTAAGTGGACATTTGCATGGGTGCGAAGGGGAGGGGGAGAGGGAGAGAACCACTAGCCTCCTGGGGTGACAGCAGTGCAGGGGGATGACATGTGACAGCTGTGACAGTACTGAAGGGGGGTGGGCAGGCGACTTGCTGCGCCCCCTGATCCAATTACGCCACACGGCCCCCTGTCAGACCCAGCAGCTTGACTCCAACCACTCGGAGGACAGTATTGATCTCTTGTCAGGAGGACCAGTTGCCCTCTTTCACAATCCAGCACCACTGAACTTTCCAACCACCCTGCCATCGCACCCCCACTTACACCCACATCCAGCCTGCTATCCTTTCTCCTGCCAACCACCCTCGTAAATGACTGGTAAAAATCGGGTTATAGGATTCAGGTAAGGAAAGAGAGAGAGGAGGTCAGTGGGGCTGTGTGCTAAATACCCACAGCTACTCAGGGAGAGTGCATAACATCCTGAGAGTGGTGGTGGTGGTAATGTGCCTGTCCAGCTCTGAGCTCAGTGCTATACTTACAGTACCTCACTAAAGGTCTGAGAGGATGCTGCCTCTCCTGGCTTGTGTGAAAGTGCTTGATTTGAGATGATGAAAAGGCCATTGCAATTAGCAAGCTCTGGTTCGTTTTGCCATATCTAGAATGGAGTGGTAGAGACAGTGGCAGCTGCCAATAACTTCAGCTTACAAAGAACAGACAATTAGGCCGGGGCCTGTTACCACCGCTAGTCCCACACCTCCAGACCTTTGCACTGGCCCTAGCCCTGAGCACCTGCAGGTCAATAGGTAATGATACTGTGTGGAGCAACAGCTTGGAACAGAGGTTAATCAAACCACAACCACACACGAGTTGCATCCAGCTTATTATTCTCACCACAAAGGCCAAGAGGGTGAGAGGAAGAAAGGGAGGAAAAATGGCATCAGCGAGGGAATGATCTCACTTACACGGTTCTCAGGTTTGCACTGGCATCCCAGGATTGCTTTAAAACACATATATTTTTACTTTTAATCTTTACCTATTTAACTTTAGAGTTGTTGCATTTGACCCATTTTCTGTACAATTTACGTACTGTTGTCCTTTCTTTTTTCCTTTTTTTTTTTTTTTTTTGAGTGTTTTCTCTTTTCCCATGTTTTCTTTACATCCCTGTCTGTCACTCTCTGCTAAGCTATGGCCCAGATCCAAACCTGACCCTACACAACAGTGGTTGTCAACAGTTTCATTTGAAGGGTACAGAAGGAATTTTGGAAGCCCTTTCTCTGATAGAGCTTGAAGCTTTCAATCAGCATCTGTGGTGATTTATACTGCTGTCAGATTGATGTGTCTGGTCTATCCTGTCCATCACTTGCTAAAAATATGTCTATTCCGTTTCAATTGCATTCATGTGTTTACATAGATAAGGAAAAAGATTACAAAACCCCCAAATATCTTTATTCTTTTCTCCTGTCCTCATTTCTAATAAAAAAAATTATATATTATTAAGAAAATTATGAACTTTATAAATCCCTTTCCCAAAGCAGGCACAATGTGCTTTTAATTAAAATTTAGATAATTTATTTCAATATAGTCTTATTTAACTCTTATAGAACACCTAGAATGTTTTCTGAGGATATTACAGGTCATTTATAATTCCATTTCATTTAATTTTTTTCAAAGTTTCATTGTAATGATGCAAGTCATGTTATCATACTTTGAAAACAAAGTATTTTTCTTTGTCCGTCTGTCTCTTTTGAACCATGTCAATATGACAGTATTTTCTTTTGTTTCACATTTTAACATTAGCAATTTATTTTATTCTTCTCTGAAGCAATCCTTTATCTCGGGTTCCACTTTGGTACACAGTAGGGCTGGGCCATATCATACCGTTCACGGATATACCGGTATAATGTTGGGCAATGATAAGAAAATGAAATATCGCGATAGAATATGGGTAAAACATGCATGCGCAGTACCTTTGTTTTCATACGCACATGGCGGAAAAAAGCATGGCGGTGATGGAGAATGAGAAGGGCAAAAGCGGATCGTTGAATGAAACAGATGAACCAGAACTGGTTTGTAAAAATGCTGCAACTTCAGTGGTGTGGAACTGGTTTAGCTTTCGTCCGTCAGATACACAACAAAGCACTGTTTTTGGTAGAGCATGCTAGCGGGTCGTCGTTATTACCGTGTTTTTTGGAAAATACGGCACACTTAAAATCAATCCTTTGATTTTTCTGAAAATCGACAGTGCCCCTTATAATCCAGTGGGCCTTATGTATGAATTCTGGTTGTGTTTACTGACCTCGAAATGATTTTATGTGGTACACGGCGCTCGAAAATCTGTCAAATGTTTTAGTACAACTTTGCTAAGCTACGAACCTGCACTGCTTGATGGATTGTCGGAGCATTACGGCTATCGTAGGCAGGAGCCTCGAGGAGTGATACATACTGTGCTTCAACATAATATTAACGTATTGTGTGTGTGTATAACCTCTTTTTAAGTTTTGTGGATATTATACGAGGTTATGCTGAGGATATGTCGGCCAATTTCCACTGGAAATGCCTTTTGGTTAAACTGTCAGCAAGGAATTTGCATTTGCACTGTTACATTTTTATATGACTTAAAAAACAGCTGCTGTATATTGTGATAAATATTTTTGGTCATATCGCCCTGTTCTAGTACACACTGCATCTTCAAGGAGCAGCATTTATAAGCTGGCAGAAAATGCACACAGTGTTGGAGGGCTTTATAACCCACTCCCACTTAAGTGTGGTGGGTTTGAAACGGCACTTAATATGGCCGACCTTCCACATGAACTTGCAGATAGAGTGTGTAAGGGAGGATGAACACATGGTTTTAGAAAGCAGGCTGTGTCTCTGTATTAGTAACTTCCTGTTTTATTCTGATAATCACCTGAAATCATATCTCTGCTGGTTTTGCTTCTGCTTTTTTTTTAGTCACCATTTCTGATTTTCTGTGTTGCCCATTTCTTTCTTTTCAAGTGCCATCCTTTAGTGTCGGTCCTTTGTCTTCCTTTCGTTTCTTCCTGGTACTCGTTCTTACTTTTTGGTTTTTCTCTGTGGATGTTTTTGGTAGTTTTATCTGTTCTTTCCTGGATCTCTTGCTGCCTTTTCATTTGATTGTTTATTTTAACCTGATAGTTATTCATTTTATTTTCATTGCCACTTTATTTGTCAGGGACCATGTACAAACAAACTAGAAAAAAAAAACAGTACTTTCCTAAGAGAAAAGATGCATTGTACCAGATTTAGCTGCTGGATAATTTCCATCTGCTGTCTTGCATGTCAAATAACAAATAGAAAGAAATATATAAAAACACATCATCAGTAAGTATATTACACTCCCCAAAACACATAGGCTACAGTCTGTGTATTTGTGGAATGGAAAAAACTAATGAATAGCCACACAACACTGTAATTAAAAGTCAACTTAATAATGCCCAACTGCTCTGAACATTAAAACCTAACATCAAATTTTTTTGTTCTGTGCTGAGGAAATCATAGAAGTTGTAAAATAAGTCATCCCTATAGGACTTACTATATAAGTTAAGCTGCAAAATGCTTAATTTTATTGCTGGCATGCTGTAGACATACAGGAAAACAGTAGATATATGGCAAATCAGTGTGATGAACTGATGCTGTGAGTGTATAGCACCATGAAATTGGGCACAATCTGGAAAGAAGCTCATAGTCACTTTCATGGTACATGCAATGTGTATCCAATGCAGAGTGTGAACATTACCCTGGTCACTCATGCAGTCAGTTGTGACACCGAAGACACTTGGTCAGGGGTTAGACAGAGGTAGGCTGTGCATGTTTGTTATTGGTTAAAAATGTAAATGAAAAAATAAATGGAAAAAATAAATTCAGAGTACTAGTACAGTTAAGCAGTGGATCCTGTATGTACCGGATCTGCCATCTTTCTCTGCAGTATCTCTTTATGTTATCGCAATCTATGATAAATTGCAACCTACAATCGTTGAAATGAAATAGTGTGAAGTGGAATACACGTTATTTTCTTCTGTTTAATCAAACGAACCACTCCATTAAATAACTGATGCATTAGTTTTTATTTTTTGGCTGTTGAAAGAGAACAAGAGAAATGACTCAGTCTTCTGTAGAGCCAGCTCCTCAAAGAAGACTTTTCAATTTCAGCCTCCAATTTCCATGTTTCCCTCGAATGAAATACTTGTATAGTGGATAAAATAGGCCGTGTCTGCACCAGTGAGCTTAGATGGGCTGTTGTGTTACCGCCAGACTTATGTTCAGTAAGAGTGTTGCTTTTTTGAGCAAAGTAATCACTCATGTAATTAATCTAGAGAAAATGTGAGGAAAATAACCCAGATCTGTCGTGGAAACACCAAGTCACTCCTTGGGATGTTTGATTTAATTCATTCTGCAGAGAAATGGATATGGTGCTCTGCTGCTTTATACTTGAAACATAAATCAAACTAGTGCATCTGGGAAACAGTGACAAGAAAAAGTTTTTTAAACTCGCAGGATTTCTGTGTTGATTACTGAGAAAATGTGCTAAGATTTTTATCTTGGTCACAAATCTAAATACATTCTTATCTCATAACAGACAAAATTTGCAGTTGCTGTTGGATTCTCCTCTTTTATAACCATTGTGTTGATGTGTGTGTGCGTGCGTGCGTGCGTGCGTGCGTGCGTGTGTGTGTGCGTGCGTGCGTGCGTGTGTGTGTGTGTGTGTGTGTATGTGGTTTGAGTCATTTTTATGTTGCATTACTCAGTCCCTACTAAGCAGGTCCTGACTTTGCCCTAATGTTTTTCAGTAAAATGTGTTACAATTTTGATTTGCATCACTTCGTCAATGACTAGGACAGATCCAGGCTGTTGCATAACATATCAGTAAACCTCGTCTGTACTTTGTGATTGGGAAAAGGTTTTGGTGCTACATTAGATTTTGGGGGTTTGGGTTGTTTTTACCGCTCCAGAAAGGGTCACCTCTTCAGAAATCTCAGCTCATATACAGTTAGATCCATATATATTTGGACACTGACATACGTTTTGTTTTTTACCTGTTTACTGGAACATATTCCAGTTATAGTTATATAATGGACATGGACATGATGTGTAGACGCTTAGCTTTCATTTGAGCGTTTCCACAATCAAATAGGATGAAGGGTTTAGGAGTTTCAGCTCTTTAACATGTGCTACTCTCTTTTTAAAGGGACCACAAGAAATTGGAAAATTGACTCAAAAGTTATTTCATCGGCAGGTGTGGGCAATTCCTTTGTTATTTCATTATGCAGATAAAAGGCCTGGAGGTGATTTGAGGTTTGGTGCTTGCATTTGAAAGATTTAGCTGTGAACAGAAAACATGCGGTCAAAGAAGCTCTCCATGCAGGTAAAACAAGTCATCCCTAAGCTGCAAAAACAGAAAAAATCCATCCAAGAAATTGCTACAGTATTATGAGTGGCAAAATCTACAGTTTGGCACATGCTGTGAAAGAAAGAAAGCACGCAAAACTCAGCAACGCAAAAAGACCCGGACGTCCACGGAAGACAACAGTGGTGGATGATCGCAGAATCATTTCCATGGTGAAGAGAAACCCCTTCATAACAACCAACCAAGTGAACAACACTCTCCAGGAGGTAGCCGTATCGATATCCAAGTCTTCCATAAAGAGAAGACTCCATGAAAGTAAATACAGAGGGTTCACTGGAAAGTTAAAGCCACTCACGAGCCTAAAGAATAGAAAGGCTAGATTGAACTTTGGTTAACAAAAAAAATAAAAAAATTTAAAGCCAGCAGAGTTCTGGAAAATCATTCTTTGGACGGATGAGACCAAGATCAAACTCTACCAGAGTGATGGTAAGAAAAAAGCATGGAGAAGGCGTGGAAGAAGCTCATTATCCAAAGCATACCACATTATCTCTAAAACACGGTGGAGGCAGTGTGATGGCTTGAGCGTGCATGGCTGACAGTGGCACTGGGACACTAGTGTTTATTGATGATGTGACACAGGACAGAAGCAGTCAAATGAATTCTGAAGGTAGACATACTTTCTGTTCAAATCCAGCTAATGCAGTCAAATTGATTGGGCGCCATTTCATAATACAGATGGACAATGACCTAAAATATACAGCCAAAGCAACCCAAGAGTTTATTAAACTTCTTGAATGGCCAAGTCAGTCACCTGATCTTAACCCATTTGAGCATGCATTTCACTATTTCACTTGTTGAAGACAAAACTGTGGACAGAAAGGTCCACAAATGAACAGCAACTGAAAGCTGGCAGCGCATTAAAAAGGAGGAAACCCTGAAATTAACATTTTATTTTCAGTTATGTGATTTGTCCAGTTATTTTTGAGCCCTTTACCGAGCCCCTAAGATCGCATTTGAGGGCTAGCTCATTTTGTATTGTGTCAACAAGGTTTCTTTTCAGATACCATACCTATATGTGGATTTCTTTTAAAACTGTGATACACAAGTGACAATGTAACACTGTCTGGACAGCTATGGCTCTGGGGATAGATTAGAGTAAGTTGTCCACCGATCTGAAAGTGTCTCCTACAGCTTACATGTACAAGTGACTTTTAACAAGACACTAAAACTCAAAATGTCTCTGTGTCTGTCATGTTTGAGTGTGTGTAATAAATAAATTGTTGTTTCTGTAGAACAATATGCTATAAGGATGCGTGGGTGAATGTTGCTTGCATTGTAAAGTGCTTCTACGGGTCAAGAAGACTAGCAAAGTATTACATAAATGCCAATTCACTGCTGCAGCATAAGAATAAATAGCCTAATTCTACAATGTCTTCTATTTGTTAAGTCATTTGGATAAATAAGTACACAAGCTAGAGGAAACATTAAAGATATATATGTGTTCTTTTGCAAGAAAAAAAAAGAAATACAGTCAATTTTCATGTGTTTAGATTCCAGTGTATATGTTGACATACCAACAATAAAGCCAGCAATTCTCAAGAGGTCTTTATGTCATTATATAGTTGCTATTTCAAGGCAACACTCCATATAAATTTCTTCAACAAAAGTGAAATTTGCTCCTCTGATATGATGCCTCACATATAACAAATATAACAATATCAGACACAGAGAAATCTTCTGTCAGGGACACATCGGCATGGCCTAAATTGGGACACTGCTTCCATTTGCAAAGTGCAATTATGAGTGTTTTTAGACATCCTACTTACATGTCATCTGTAAACCAACGCAAAGCCAGCACTTCCAGACCACAGATATTTGTCACACCTACTGTAATGCGCCATCGAGCTGGTGAGGCAGAGGGGCCCAGGAGGGGAATCAAGGAATCTGTCGAATTAATACATGCAGTGAAGATTCCTCCTGTCATCTCAGCTCTCTTTTACCACTGGCTTTTAAAAGCCATTTAGAGGCAGCAACTGAACAGGACAGACAAGCTTGACAGCGACTCCTTAAAGAGCATCTGTCTCCTTTAACACTTAAATAAACTATGATACTGTCTTTTACACACGAGCTTAATTTTAATTAATGAATTGATTTGTCTTGTCAGTAAATACAGCCAAATTGCCTAAAATATGCCAGAAGCAATATATCTGAATATATATATCCTCCTATAAGACATATTGCAGGCTTTACATCACTTTGGATAACCCCTCTCTTAATTAGAAATGTGCTCAACATTATAAACCATTATAGCTTTTGATGCAGAAGAGCAGTCAGAATTATTTTTCAAGCTGTTAGGATCAAGTTGACAAACTGGAAATCTGGACTTACTTTGTTCACTCATGGGGACTTTGAAACAAGTTTGATGCATGGTGCACATTGTAAAAGGACAAAAGTTTCATGTTTCCGAGTGCCATTGCGGAACAGAAACTGTGATGGTCTATCACAGCAGGGTTTATCCAGATAACAAGCAGATGACTGCTTTTCTTTAGCTCCTTTAAACTTTTTTTGCCTCCTCCCAACAAGCAACAATTTAAATGAGCTATTTCCCGTACTAAATATATCTGCCGTTAAATTACAACTCCTTGCTGCATTTCATAAAGCAATACATGCTGGAAAAGATGTGCTTAAAAATAATGCAATAATTTATATCTTAGATAAGGAAAGAGATCTACATTTACTCCTTCCACCGTGCTGCTGTAAACTACCTGACAATTGTTCATTAATGATTCCCAGTAAATTCCTTAAAATGGTAATTTGTCATCCTGTCACTTCATTTGTGACCTAAAATTCCTCACTAGAGGCATCATCAAATAAATTAATCACTACCCAGGATCCATTTCTCCCCTGTGCGTGCTATTATACCCGGCTCTCTTGTGTTTCTCTTCATTTACATATATTTAATGGCCCAGTTGTGGTTGGTTGTGCCATGCGACTTGCACAGCTCATGTCAGGTGAAATATTCCGACTGCCACAGTCTTTAACAGTGCGAACCATGTCTTGTTCATTTTCCTTGAATACCTGAAACACAGGAGAATAAAGAGAATTAAAGACATTTTATGGAACAGTAAAATCAAAAGTGCACATTTTGCAGGTTTCTGGTTGGGGAATTGCACTAATAAGATGACACACTTTTCAGAAACGCGTTATAACAGATGCATTCTTTTTTCTAAAACACACACAGCAGATCTTTAGAACGTTTACACAGCTGCTTATAGCAAAAAGAAGCTCGGAAAATTAAATACATACGTTATCTACACAATTTAGTTTTATTTAATTGCATCTCATTACAGCACATGTGTACAGTACATTACCCACCAGACAGATTGCTTTGTTGTGTGCCTTGGCAAAATTATGAGGTTCAGCGTGAAGCTATGATCACAGACAGGACTGAAATACAAAAAATGCTAATTTCAGCACTAAAATGGCCAAAGAAAGATCACAGTGAGATTCAATTTATCATTGTTCCAAATTTTATTAAGCTGTGCAGAAAGAGAAAATTTAGCTACTCTTTGATTAACATGAAATCATAGCCTCTCAGCATCTTGAGAACATCATCTGCTCAGTTAATTACCTTTTTCTCTTAATAGGATATTCTATCAGCCAACCAAAATTTATGTTTAGTTTATGTGCCGAATTTCATCACATTTCCAAAATGGAGGCATCTTGTAGTTTTTCATACATCATGCTCAAAGCTGTTTGTTTATGTTTAATCCGTTAAGTGTTTTGAAAGCTTCAAGATTAACAGTGTTTAAAACTGTTTAAAAGTGTTGTTTTGGTTTTTTTTTTACATTCTCTTAGGGGTGCATGCAAATATATTCAATTGTTTTCTGATTTTTTTTGACAGATAAAAAACAGCCCAATTATTTTTATGAGCTGAGAGCTTGTCATGTTTTGAACTTCCATCCTCATTAAGGGTCCCTAACACCAGAGGACATGTGAATGTGCTAGGAGCACTACCAGAGAAAACAACAACCCCATGCTGCCAAAAGGATCCTCTCTCGCCCAGCCACCCTGTTAGAACCTCACAGCCCGTTTCAAATGAAATTAGCATAATTAAGAATTAACATGCATTAATTGTGATGCTTAATGCAAACTGAAGCTAAATGTGTCACTTACTGTAGATAAGCTGCTAAATGCTTTGTCACCTCCTCAGTAGTGCTTTGGGTGGCAGAAAATGTTTGGCCGACAACTACTGTAGGCAGATGCAAGACCAGAATATTACACATTGCATGCTCTTTATTACAAAGTACAGTTTACTTTTTCAATTTTTCTCCTCTACTTGATGTGATGCCCCTGTTTGCATGCTTTTTGGGGTTGCTGTGCCAAGCCAAGTTGTGTAAAGGCTTCTGCTACTTTTATGTCTGATAATCCTACTTAGGCTCTTCTTGAGCAGGCCCCACTTCTCTCCATATACGGAACACTGGAGTGGGTAAAAAAACAGAAAAGAACATTAACATTACATTTGGAATTTATTATCAGGCACACATCATTTTATGTCATGAAGTGATCCAAAAATATTTCAATTTCCAAGTCTTTTTTTTCTTCTTCCAACAGATGGCGATGTGCTCCATTTGCCTTGATGACCCTTCACCTCCCATCTTGTGTAGCTGAACATGAATCACAGTTTTTGACAGGTAAATAAACAAAGATCCATTCGGTTGTAAAGACTGGCTGGCATGCTTGTATTTTAAAAGAAAAAAAAATATCAAGCAGCGTATTGATCAAGGACGTTTGTGATGTTGCAGAGATGGATTTATGACAAAGGAAGAAGAGACTTATGAAGTGCTGATTGGTGTAACCAGGACTCAACCTGGCAATAAAGTCTGGCATTTGGAGAGTACAGAGTGTGCGGAGGGTCATGCTGTACTTTGCCACTTTGAGTGGTTGTGGAGCTGTCCTTTTGGCTCTTGCTCTGTGGTCTGTCAGATGGAAGACTGATGAAAGAATGATCAAGGGAGATCAAAAAGATTTTTCCCGAAACCTCAAAAATGGCTGATGTACCAAACCTGTAACACTGCTGGACATTTTTCTGCAGGAGTTTAGTGTGGAAGTGCTCTGTGGACATTGCTGTTTTTAGATTGCTTTCATTTAAAACATGATATAGGCAACAAATTGCAATAGGGTGTACTGTGGCATGGGGATACTGTTGGAGTACTGTGTTTAGCTGGTTGTAATTCCTTGTATATTTTTATATTTTAAGTTTACAATAAGGTGACCCAACAGTCTCAATAGCTGTTGGATAGATTGCTCTGAATTATTTTAAAGACATGCATGGTACCCAGGAAGATAAAGTGGTATCCAGACTATTTAGTGCAGCCAGGTTCATTTTGGGTTTTACATGAAGTGTCTCAACCTGGACAACAACAACACCTACGCCAGAATGCTGTTTATAGACTTCAGTTCAGCATTCAATACAATCCACCCCTCACAACTCATCAGGAAACTGACAGACCTGGGTATCAGTTCCCTCATCTGCAAATGGTTACTGGACTTCCTGACCAACCGCCCCCAACATGTCCGGCTGGATAACCGCTGCTCATCTACCATCACAATGAACACCGGTGTACCACAAGGCTGTGTGATGAGCCCTTTCCTCTACTCCCTCTTCACCCACGACTGCAGACCTGCTGATGGTTCCAACACCATCATTAAGTTTGCAGATGACACCACGGTGATTGGCCTCATCAGTGACAACGATGAGGCCGCCTACAGGGAGGAGGTGGATCGTCTGGCTGAGTGGTGCGACAGAAACAACCTGCTGCTTAACACCGAGAAGACCAAGGAGCTCATCGTGGACTACAGGAGGAATGCTGACCCACATCCACCCATCCACATTAAGGGGACGGCTGTGGAGCGTGTGAGCAGCTTCAAGTTCCTGGGAGTCCACATCTCCGAGGATCTCACCTGGACGACCAACTGCTCCAAGCTGGTCAAGAAGGCTCACCAGCGCCTCTTCTTCTTGAGGACTCTGAGGAAGAACCACCTGTCCTCAGACATCCTGGTGAACTTCTATCGCTGCACCATCGAGAGCATCCTGACCAACTGTATAACAGTCTGGTACGGGAACTGCTCTGCCTCGGACCGGAAGGCGTTGCAGAGGGTCGTGAAAACTGCCCAGCGCATCGCCGGAGCACCACTTCCTGCCATAAAGGACATCTACAGGAAGCGGTGTCTGAAAAGGGCTGGGAAAATCATCAAAGACCCCAGTCACCCATCACATGGACTCTTCACCCTCCTGCCCTCTGGGAGGCGCCACAGGAGCCTCCGGACTAAGACCACCAGGTACCGGAACAGCTTCTTCCCCACAGCTGTCAGACTCCTGAACTCTGCCTCCTGACATCTGACCCACGTTAAACTCATGGACTGAACATACACACACCCACAATGGACAACTGTACCCTCAAACACAATAATAACATGGACTGAACCACCACTCACAACCACTAGCACTTTATATAGCCTCTGTAGAAACTATCTACACCCTCACTTATCTTAACTGCACTACTGTATAGCTCTGTGTAAATAATCATTCTGTACATTCGATAATCTTTAATCCTACAACTGTTTACAACTTGCATAGTTCCCATTTCTGTATAGCTGTATATCCCAGATTCTGTAAAGTTATTTATTTCATTTCATATTCTGTATAGTTTTTCATATTTATATCCTGTTCATATCCTGTACATAGCTTGTACTCACTACAGCCTGTACATACTTATAGTTATAGAATATTCACAACATACTTCATACCGTGTACATTATAACATACCATAATAGACCCATTTCTGTAATATACTCACATATCTATATTATTGCTAATATATATTGTAATATATCTATATCACTAAAGCACTTCTGGATGGATGCAAACTGCATTTCGTTGCCCTGTACCTGTGCATGTGCAATGACAATAAAGTTGAATTCTATTCTATTCTATTCTAAATGCCATAACATGCTGACATACTAAACTATTAGGATTTTGAACACTGTAATCATTACCAATTACCTTTTAACATATTAGCCCAGTGACTGTAAGGAGAGCTTTACCTTCTAAGTAGTTTTTTTTAGTGTTAAATAACTTCATTTATCCAAACTGCTGACAGTATCACTATTTCAGTTATTTAATCTGTGAATTTTTTCAGGAGCGATGTAACCAGTGTATAAAACTTCATAGTTAGTGCATGACTTTTCTTTGCAAAACTACCATTCTATACCTTTATTTTGCAAAAAATACATCTTTCTCATCCACTGCACTACTGAATGTTTTCTCTTTTCGAACAAAGGAGAGGAGCTGTATGTTTGCAAAGAGCTGGGTGGGTTGTTTTTTTAACATTAATCTAGATTTAATATACATTCCAAAATGCATTTTCCCTATTAATTAAAAGTAAACCATGTATTGTATGGTACATTATCCCTCTAACGGCCCCATGTGGAGATTATGAAGTGGAAAACTAATGGTGCAGACTTTAGCATTTGGGTTTTGTCATTTACATATCTGTAAGGGGATGTCGATGTATGTGCAAATAAGCAGAACTTTATGTGTCCCGTGCTTTCTCTGCCGCCACCTTTGTCCTCCCCTTCCCCTCCCCAGTTTACAGAGGAAGTCAAAGAAGAAGTGTTGCCTCTCTCCCCTCAGCTAGAGAAGGTAATGAGATTCTGTGCACCCTCTATTACGAGGAGGATGAGAAATCTGATTATTAAGGAGAGGCATGTGGCAGTAAGAAAAATCTGTTTGTTTTTTTTCTTATTGTATCACCCCAAGAAACAAAGGTGACCCCCATGTTCCATTCATTAAATCTTGCCTCCTCTAATTTATCAAGGTAAACTATCACAGTTTCTGCTGAGCTAATCAGAAATGGGAAAACTTGTTAGGTGTGCCTCAAAAGGACACATCGCAGGATTTGGATATCACTTCACATACTGAGTAGGGCCTAATTCATGCTTCCTATTGCACAATATATGTTTTTTGGACATTTGCATGAGCGCATTGTGCATTTTTTTCCACACAGGATACCTTAGGACAATGAGAATGAATTATGACCTCCATAACAGAACAAGTGTAATTATTTCAAGGACACAGAGTTGCTGCAGGTGTGTCTTCTGATGCAAATATCACAGAAAATAGAATTTTTTTGCGGTATATTGTGAGCCCACACTTATTGTTATTTATGGTAAAATTTCAATACCCAGGGACTGCAAAATTGAATTTAGCCACGAGAGAGGCAGAGAGAGAGGGATTCACAACAGAATCGTTATTACTGTTTGTGTTAATATTTGTCAAATATGTCATTCTCATGCGCTTAAAGAATAATTGTGTTAATGTGCTACAAATAATGTGAACTATGTTTGTAGATTAAAAAAATATTGTCTGCGGTCCCTGCATGAGACACGCATGTATCAAAACAATGTGCAAAACATAAGGTTCTGCTTTAAAAAAAAAAAGCATGCCCCTTGAAGTAAAAAGGAGGAGAATCTCATTTTTTATGGTCCGAGAGTTGTTAAGAGCTATTTAGAGCTCTTTGGTGTGAGGGGGTTTTACCTTTGAGAGATGTGAAAAATGTCCCACCCATCAGCTAAGCTGAGTCATTGCTGTATGCCTAACCAGCAACGACTCCTGCACGTCCCTCCCCACAAATGTCACATGAGCTTATGTCAGGCAGCACTTGTGGCAAAGGCACTATACGGGGAAACAAATTAAACTGATTAGTTTACACAAGAAAGTGATCTATTTGCTAAGGAAGAGGGTACAGGTGTAAAACCAAACCTATGGTGCAGGTTTTCTAAACTGTGTTTTCACTGACTCTTGTTCCCTCGCTGGTAGGAAATTACTATATGTTTAATTTATTTCAGAAAATTTAAAAATGATAGGCTTTTCTAACTTTCTAATCTGTAATAAACACAGTCTAATAGGCATATTTTTAATCCTATTGTGAGCCGATTAGACGCATGAATTCTGCAGGAGCCAGTGAGAAATTGGTATTTATTACTGAACTTGTAATCACACCACCAACCTGTCTCTGCAGCCCCTTGCCTTCTGACTAAGGCCGTGATGTGCACAGCAGGCTCACAAAGCTGCAGCCCCGGTTCAAATGACCCAGCTTAGCAAGCATGGCTGCTGTGACCCTCACATGACAAAGCCCCTGTGTAATTAATATGCACAGTGAAATGCTCCCTGCACAGCCACTAAAGCGATTGGAATCGTGCACAGGAAACATGTAATGGTGGATTCTCCATGGTGCATGGTTTAGTCAAGTGGCATCTGATTGCGAGCAAGTTCTTTTTTCTTTCCCGTTTTTTTTTTCCTTTTAACGTGCCTTAAGATTGAGATTAAGACTTTCTCCTCAAAGATGCAAATTAATCTTTAAAACTGGACATTTCCCAACATGGGGAGCTCAGTGGGGTGACGCTCTAGCCCACCGAGTTCATTTTAATCCCTATGGGCAATTATACTTTCAAATGATATCCCGAAGTTAAATCATGTTCACACTTAATTCATTTAAACACTACATTTTAGGCATGAAAGTCTCCTTGTCCTTCTCAAGACAAAACTGTTGTTTAATAGGATACAGTAGCCTCAGTGATAAGGATAGTTATGCTTTGTGCTGTTGATTAATTATGTGTTCTTTTTATTTTGTTGTTTATGTTCGTGTATGTGTGTGGGAGGCTAGATAAGGCAGATGATCAGACAGTACGGCACTCGGATGACATTTCTTTGTCTTTTCATATTTGGCTGATGGGATCGCATGTGTGAGCGCTGGCTTTATAGGCTTATTGTAAAAATAGCCAAATCAAAGATGGGCAGGGTCAGCAAAGAGAGTTAGCCTTAATGCGGCTGCAACTCTTCCCTCAAATCCAGATGTGCGATTTTGATTAAGGATGTCATTCCCCTTATGAGAAAGGGAAAACAAATTGATTCTGGATGCTGCTTAAATGTTTATTGGCGTGGTCACTACGGTATCCGCAGAAGTACCGTAGCTGTATTTTTTTTTCCTAATTCAGAGTTAATTAATGATATGTGTGGACTATTGTTCCTCATTTTATAATGAATACATTACTGTACTGTCACTGACTCCATTGTGACAAATAGGTGGGTGGATGGATATAAAAAACATACATTGGTGGCTGCCAAGGGGTTAGATTTTGAATTAATTGAGGGAAATGAATTCAGTAGTAATAGGCCCTGACAGCAGACTGTGGCAGTTGTGATGGCAATGATTGATTGCTGATGCACACGCAGGCTTATGACAAACAATGCTTGTTTTGCACCTGATGTATTTTAAACCCTACTTGTGTGTTCATTAAAAATAAATACATAAAGTGACAAATAAATATACAGATTTAATTAATGACAATATGAAAATGTGTTCTTTCCTAGATTTGGAGTCTTTTTTTAAGGCATCCTTTGCTGTTGTTGCTGTGAAGATAGTGTATAGTACTAAGCTGAGTGCTTTCAGGGAGGCGGACTGGCCACCTCTATCCCTGACCCATTTGAGAGAGGGAGCCCTATCACAGCTCTCATCACGCTCTTGTAGTCAGAGCCTTCTGACAGCGGCGTAATGCTGATCAGATAGCTGTGTGGAGTCATTGCTTACATGTGTCACAACCACAGTCCATGATCATGTCAGAGTCATGCTGGGCGCCAGAGCCAGGCTCAGGGCTCAGTGGACCTGGCTGGTTTTGCAGCTGACATTTCCCCAGCATGACCAAGCTAGTCGAGCTCCAGTCACAGCCCCAGCTAATGCGCCTTTCATGGGCCCCGCAGCTCAGCGCTGGCAGCTGGAACGTGGGGGCACAGGTGCTGCCAGTCCCTGTTAGCTTTACAGTACCTCCCGGTGAGTCATAAACAATCCCAGCACGTGTCGACTCTGATACCTCTGCTTATTAGAAGTGTAATGAAAACAGCACAAGTCTTTTGTGTGCGCAACTGTGATGGTGTTAGTCGAAGTAAAGTCCTGCCTTCTCTGCCTTTGATCGTTTTCAACCAGCAGCAGCAACAGTTCTGTGGAATCACGATAAATTTCACATTGTCAGTCAAATTTTGACAAAGTAGTTAGATTAGATGGCGCTGCTGCCACTTCATTTAATGTGAATTGCTACTTTTGGATGTCACATGCTTTGCCGTTGCTTTAAAAGACACATACTGATGGTTGTTGTTAATACAGCTAAACAGAGACTTGTGAAACATTCTTGTGAAACCAGATTGATTTATTGGTTCTTTGTGCTGGACACGATTATCTTCTTACTCTGGGGATCAGCCAGCTTCCCAAACAGATCTGGGTCCTGCCATGCAGTCATGACAGCTAAATTGCTTCACTCAAGAGGTTGTCCCCCCGTCCCTTTTACCATAGCCACTTGCAACTAGAGAGATATGTTATAATTGTGCCCAGAGGAACTTGTAAGCTATATTGTGAATCTCTTTCTCTTCCAGAGCACAGTCCTTTGTGGCATCTAAAACTGGGAGGAGGAGGAGGGCAGGAGATGTATTCCCTCTTTGTACGAAGCAATATTGGATCACAGTTTCATAAAGTAGAACACCGTTTAGAATCACTTATTTTCTCTAGAGCTTTGTTTTTCCTCTCATGGCAAATCTACTGTACTTGCTCGGCGGATTGTATTAGCGCTAACAGTCGACATAGTTCGTGAAAATGATAAAAAGCCCAGGTCTTGTTTAATTATTCATAAAAACTTGTTGCAATTTAAAGCTGTATTTCAGGGGTTTACCCCCTTTTCTGTGAGAAACTACCAGCTTTTGAAGTGATGTCTTTTTCACATCCCTGAGCATTTTTAAGTGCAGGTGAACACGTTGCTAGGAAGACAGAAGTAAGAAGGATCTATAAATGGCTTCTACTCCTTTGGTGTCTGCAGTGGAGGTGGTGCAGGGGAGGGAAAGGGTTACTCACTGACCATTAGTGTGCTCAAGTGCAGTACATTCTATGGCCTGTCAACTCCTCGACTAATGTGTGAGGAAATATCTCTATTTTCTCCCTCAGTGAAAATTACCTGGTCTGACATGACTAAGAGTACGCAATGTTTAGACATTTTCTTTCCTTTTTTTGTGGTCTTTCTTTTTTTCTTTTTTTTCTTTAGAAAAGGTGTCATGTTAAAAATGGTGACATTTCGTTTTAAATAAATAGCAATTAATATCCTAGAGAAATGAGAATTAAATGCAAAATTAATAGAAATATTGAAGTTTTTTCAAACATCTTTCCTTTCAATGCTGCAGTTGCAGTTGCTGTACATTGTAGTAATCAGAGCAACTAATAAAAACATAAATACAAGCTATGACAAAAGAGCTGTTTAGTTCTCTCCAACAAACTCCTGCCATAGGTAAAGCCACTTTGTTTGACTCTTTACAGGCTAACAAGTTGGAAAAACAGCCACTTATCCTCTTCTTTATGATGGTACTTTCTTACTGCTGTGTTTTTCTCCCAGTTAGATCAAAGAACAGGGAGGTTCTTGGAAAAAAAAAAACATACTACATCCTCATCACATGATCGTCGCGAACAACAATTGTCTCTAAGTAATGCTGAGTGGTACGTAACTAACAAATGAGCCTCTCCATGCTTGTATGTTGAGTTAAGAGGTGCCGAGTGGCGAACAGAGTTACGTGTTCAGGGGTTTTAACCCCTGCTGTTCCTGTCTGTCCAACATCCCCACCGCCACCTACCTCACCCTCTCGCCCCCGCCTGAGCCCCCTCTGTTTTCTCAGCGCTCCGTTTCTTCATAGAGCCAATACAAACAGCATTATTTATGCTCTGCAAAACACTCCTTAATTACTCATGAACTGGCACACGCTCCAGAGTCCGCCGCTCCCTACCTCCCACCAACAGCCATTAAACACTCCCTAAAAGCTTGCTATTTGATATTAGCACACTTGAGCCTTTGAGAAGAAATAAAAAAAATAAAAAAATAAATCTGCGAGTGATTTACATATGCACAGCAGCTGATATTTATACTTGGCGGCATGTCCCTGAAGGGCTTGTCTTATTACCTCCATCCTCGGGTCCTTGCACTGAGACCAGGAAGGAAGGCAGGTGATTAATTCTGTACTCATGAGAAGCCAACAAGAGAAGGTTTTTTTTTCTCCTCCTTCTTCTTTCTCTTGCTCCTTTTTTTTGGAAAACATTTGTTCTCTTTATTTTATGGTTTCCTTTGCCTTTTTATTTTCATATCTAATTTTATTGTTCCCTTTTATAAAGGTTTACGTGTGATTAAGTGGTAATGTGGTTTAGGTACACGGTTCACTGCATGTAGATGATGTTTTATCCACTAATAAACAGCTGTTTAACTTTTCCACAGTTGTGGAGACACTCTTGAGCAGTTGTGTAGAGCACATGATGTCTTTGTACTTTGTCACAACACTAAGAAGAAAGTTGTCATTAGACTTCTTGTTGCATTACAGTAACATATTTCATCCTAATGAGCTCTCAACCATCCCTTAGCGAATTTATGTTTAAATAAAATTCCTGTGCCGGATGTATGAAGTCTTTTTTTTATTTTATTTTTTACAATGATCCAGCTTTAAAGTTTATTAATTGATCATACAGATACTCTCAGATATATTGATAATGATGTCAAAGGCACACTCTTTACAGCACCTGCTCACAAGCTCACCCAGCAAATAAATCCAGTAGTATTTTTTATGCTTGCAGTTTAATTACCTGCACATGTTACTTCTAAAAAGCTGGCCAACCATTGAGCCAGATTATTATTATTTAAAACACCAAAACATAAATAAAATGTTCAACTTTGTCTCTAATTACAACATCAGATTGAAACGATAAAGCTATCAACTGCTCGCTCAGTGTGTTTAAAATCCTGCTGTCTAATTACTGCTTTAGTCCCATATCCCTATGACATGGCAGTGATAGATCATTATTTTTCCCTGCAATTTGTTATATTCTTTGCAATATAATTGGATCAGATTAATTATGATGATTAATGGATTCTTAGATTTCTGTGTGTGACCATTAATAGTAGAGGTTTAAAACAGGCAACACGTGCAAATTTAAACCACCAAAGCACAGTGGAGCTGCTTCTTGAACCTCTTTCTTCATCAAATGTGGTTGTTGTTTATTCTGAATGTTTTAAAATTGTATTGTGCTAATTTTGGGGGGGGGGGGGGCTACAAAAAAAGATTTTCCCTCATGTCTTGCAAGCATTGTATTAGTCCGTCAGCATCACTTGGTTTACTGCTGCATAATTTTAAAAAGGGACAGTAGTACTTTTGAGTTAAATTTCAATTTCAAGTTTATAACATGATAGTTTATTAATGAGAACTGAAACTGTTATCCAGTGCCCTAAATCTATATCATGGCTGCAATTTAGCTCTTCCAAAAAATACTGTCCAGTTATGGTGGATGGACAGTAGTCAATTCCCTGTGCATGGGAATGGCTCATTAACGGGGCGAGGCGAGCAGCGTGCGTTTGTATATGGCTGCCGTTGGTCGACGTGCAGAATGGATTTATGGTGTCACTCAGCCCTGGAGAACGACTAATGAGGGTGCGCAGGCTAGCAGCGTCCGAGTGGGGTAATTCCACCCACCATCCATCCAGCAGAGGGGGGTTGGAGCGAGGGGGATGGGGGAGTTGTGGAAGGAGGACACATCCCTCATTACGTGAGTGTCTCAGGAGCTTTCTTTAATATTTTAATAAATAACATCAGCCCAACAAGAAATTAATGAATAGTATCATTAATAATGAGCCCCAGCCTTGTAGTGATAGGACAGATATTAAATTGAACCTATGTGGGGAGATCTCCTGAGACTCAGGATTTTTCCAGCAGCAAACAAGGCCAGTGAATGAGGCAGCCGTCCCTCCGTGCCAACAGCTTTTACAACAGGTTGAAAGTAATAAAGGAGGATTTTCCCAGCGATAGAGTTAAGCCCTAGGAAATCTGCTCATGTAGATCGCTATGAAAGGCACAGCCAAATGTGATCCTTAATTAAACTTTAATCAAGATAATTCTGTTTGCAGGAGAAGTAGTTTAAAAAAGGTGTCCCCAGCCCCCTGTTTCCATCCAGTCAACCTTCCTGCTTTGTGTTGTAGAGGTCATAACCCCACTTATGTGCTTTTTAAACTTGTGTGTGTTTGTTTGTTTGTTCAGTTTGTTTTCATTTGCAAAGCCTGGTATTGTGTCTTTGTATGGTTTTGCTTTAGCTTTACATTTGTCAGGATTTGATATTGTCTTTCTTTGTTTGGTCTTAGAACGTTTTGCCACCCCCACCCAACATTAGGAGGGAAACCAAATGCTCTTCTCTGCTAGAATTAAAAATTAGCCGAGTTATTATAATACACTGTGCCTATGCAGCATACATTTCAAAACTGTGTAAGACTGACATCTGAAGAAAATAAACTTCTTTCAATTTTTAGGCCTGACAGGTTCAAAACTCTTTAATGAACAAGCAGAAGAAGCCGGCTACACCAGACTTTTACATTGCAGCGATCATGTGTGAGTAATGGCGTTTGTTTTGCATCTTCCAAATACTATTATTACTGATAGAAAAGTATTAATTTTTGTACAGATATCTTTTCATTGTAATATATGCCACTTTTTAGCTACTAAATCTCAGTTATGCCTATCTTATTAACATACTACACAAATGGTTTGGTAGCTATGCAACAACTTATCTTAAAGGTAAAATACATTAATTTACACAGAGCAGATTTAGGTCATGCCATATTCATTTACATAATAGTATGCATTATCATAGCAGATAGACTACAGTATGAGGCAAAGTGCTTACACTTAATCATTGGCGTGTTACCTTATTACATGAAAAGTTAATGTATGTTTGTTGGATTCTCTAATGTGTACAGTATGTATTCTTTTCCACTTGCCTGCTAAAAGATGATAATACACACTGAGACTACAGTAGTGTCTTGTGTTAGCTAGTTTTGGGGGAATTCTTTTAGATTTTTTTAAAGCTGTATATCACAAGATCATATTCATATAGTTTTATTTGGGTTTTTCTTTTATAACATTTTCACCGTTGCACTGGTTTAAATATGATTATGTCAGAGCACTTTGTATTAAACCAGAAAAGTTGTGACAGCTTTTTAAAAATCAATATAAATGGAAAACAATGATACTCAAATAACTTACATCATATATTCATTTAAAAACACTAAAAAACATTTTTATAATCTTCAAACTGAAAAATGTAATTGCTCTTGAAAACTGTTATTTTGTTATTTTTAATTAGGACAATGGCATATTGTTCCATCTACTGTGTTGCATGAGCTCATTGGAAAAAATGCTAAATGCTTTTCCCTTTTTTAAAAACAAAATATAATGTAAGGTGCCCATTAGTTTCAGGCCTCCGGTCCCTGTGTTTATTTTTATAACAGAATATGGTTTAGTGTTTTCTTGCAGAAATAAGCAAGGCCTTCCAGAAGCCTACGATGCTTCAAACCATGTAAATACTGTTCAGTGTTTAGGGGCAAATTTCCATAACATTTATACTAATGGACTTTCATACCATTACAGTTACTGGCCTTTGAAGTATGAGTTCATAACAGACTGAATACAGTAATCATGATTTCTTGAAACCGTTTCAAATATGAATATATCAAACCAAAACACAGTTTTATCTCCATTTTAAAGAGTTTGGGCATTTCTCACCCTGCTTCTACAAAGAAACATACTTTCTGGTGGTCCATTGTCACAAGGGGTCGCTGCAGCAGGTCACAGCAGGAGTTTTACAAATCTCATAAGCCCATATTTTATTTACAATAGAACACAGATTTTTTTTTTTTTAATGTTTGAACTGAGAAAATTTACCAGTTTAAAAAGAAGTAATTTAATGACAACATAAAGTTGGGATGGGGCAACAGAAGAAGAAACGGTTGGAGGAACATTTTCAGGTCATTAGGTTAATTGGCAACAGGTCGGTAACATGATTTGGCAGAAATAAATAACTTAAAGAGGCAGAGTTTGACATAAGGAAGGATGAGAAGAGGTTTGCTGATCCGCAAAAAAAAGTGCATCTACAAATTGTGAAACAATCTGAGAGTTCCTCGGTGTATGTGAAGACTTCGATTATCTATCTAATTAAAAGATTCTGAGGAGCTGGAGAAATCTCTATGCGCAAAGGACAGGCCAAAAATCTATACCGGATGCTTGTGATTTTTGGGCCTTGAGGCAGCGCTGCATTGAAAACAGTCACAATTCCGTAATGGAAATCACTGCGTGGGCTCAGGAACACTTCCAGGAATCACCATCTGTGAACACAGTTCATCATTCAATCCACAAATGCAGGTTAAGAAGAAGCCACATGTAAACATGAACCAGAGACCAAAAGTTAATTTAACTTGGATACATTGGAAAAATTCACTGTGGTAAGACAACTTGAAACTTGAAATTCTTTTTGGAAAAACATCGACATTGCATTTTTCTGGACTAAAGAGTAGACGGGAGCATCAAGCTTATCAGCACCCGATTCAAAAACCTACATCTCTGATGTTATTGGATGGCCATTAGTGCGCATGGAATTGGTAGTTTGCACATCTGGAAAAGCACCATCAGTGTTGAAGGGTACATACAGGTTTTAAAAGCAACATAGGCTCCCATCCAGATGGCTTCTTTTTTAGGGGAATGCCTTCCAGGTTTAAGCAAGACAATGCATCTGTTACAACAGGATGACTTTGCGGTTATTGACTGTTGATCAGCTAGGATCCTATAACAAGAATCAATTATTTTTGTAGTGTTTCAATTGTTTTTTTTCTTCTTTTTTTTCTTTTTTTTTTTGCTGTTTCTTTAGAATGCTCAAATACGTTTTTGGATGATGCCCATTAGACGATTGCAGAGAGCAACCTTCAGAGAACTGAAACTTCAACACTTTCTCATGAATATTTGACTATTTGATCTGTGAACAGGTGGTCACTGTTTCCAGTTAATTAATTCAATGGCATTTTTACTACCTCTGACTTGTTTATTGCAATTTCATATCAAATATACATTATCAATTTAATTCCTGTTTTTTTTTTTTTTACTAAAGAACGACTTTGTCTAAGAAGCTTTAATTAGTCATACGGAATTTCTCCCATGTGTAGTTTTGCTATGAATTGATCTATTTGAAGGTGAAGTCATTGCTAGCTTGAAACACCACTTTCAAAGTATTTTGCCAGCCCTGTAGATTTAGCAGCAAACGGTGTCTACTAACATAAGTTATAGAAAGTATTTATAAGCCTGTGCAACAGTTTACAGCCTCATGTCTGTTCTTTATGTTGCTTAGAGCCTGAAGATCTTCAGTGTTTAGTCCTTTTTTCTTGCTTATAAAGACTTTATTTTCAGCTTCTTTGTTTTTAAGGATGTTACATATGACAGGTAAAGAAATCCATGAATTTCTTACAGTTTTGTGTTTTAAAAAATGATTCTTAAATTATTGATAATCTTTAACAGACTGATGAACACCATCCATTATTACTTTTAAAAGCCTTAATCAGATGCTTTTGTCTGATAAACTAGGTTTTTCTTAGCATTACACAACTTTTCCTGCCCGTGTCCCAGTTTTTTTTTAAGTTTGCTGCAGGCATCAGTTTTGCTTGGTGTAAATTAAAAATTTAGATATTTGAATTTCAACGCAACTGTTTCCTGTCTTGGAAACAAAAATCTTTATTACATATTGACTTTATGGCACAGTAATAGAGCTTTAATTAAATATTATTGTAGTTTTGAATTTTTCTTTTAATATCCTTGAGCTAATACAACCAAACAGACACCTTTGAAAGTGCTGAGTTTTTTCTTGGAAATTTGGCTTGCCATTTCCGTTCTGTTTGGACCATATGTCCCTGCCACCTACAATATTTATTCATTCCCCACTGTATAAGAAAAATACCAGTTTTTCCTTCATAATGAAAAGTGGATTACTGTGAATCACAGGAAAGCATCGCCAGCTGTCACAGAGAAATGAGACCATGCTGGCCAGTGTCTATGATGATTAAAAAAAACATTTAGGAATTAATGATTAATTAGCTCGTATTTGTTTCTATGAAAAGCAGCAGTGGAACTGGTCAGTATAAGGTTATTAATGATCATATAAATAGTTCACAATGTTTATTATTAGTAACATTTGTTCAACAGGTGGAACTAAAAGTTTGGAAAACAAAAAATTGCACTGTATTTCTATACCGAAGTGTGGTGCAAAGATATTGATGAGAAGCTGTCCTGGTGTGTAGTGTGTAAAAAGGGACAGTGCTACTTCAGAGTTAAAGAAAAAAACAAAACAAAAACGCTGCAGTCTTCACCACCTGAAGAATTAGCAGTGGGGTTTGACTGATTACAGTGCAGCCACTGCTTGTTTGGTTGCCTCCTCTAAAAGCAATACTCAGCAGAACATTGCTTTTTCTCCTTCACATTGTGCTTTCTGCATGAGTAATTGCATCCTTGATTTCTGAGGTGCAGTTGTACAGCTTCCACAATAGAAAAATCATAAGATCATTAGAGGCTCCTACCCCTTGAAAGGAGTTGCTTTCATTGAGGTGATTTTTAAAATAGCTTAATATGAATAAAACATCTGTTTGTACAATAAAGAGGTTCACATCTCCATTTCTGTTAATAATACTATATTGAGCTTGCTGTATCAAGACTACAGCTATATTGAGCTACACTTGTTCAGCATGCTGTAGGAGTCTGACCAGACAAAGACAAATCACAAGCTCTCCAGTATCCATAGTGCTGTACATCCTTTAATCATAATGACTAAACAATGAACAACACTGGGCTCGTGGCATTGGATTAACAAAAGCAGCGAGGCTCCCTTTTTCCTCCTTCATGCTGCTGATGGAATGACTAATGGACGCGGGGTCACGGTGTAAAACTGTTGCCCCAAGGTCAGCGTACTGACACTTAATTGTTTGTCCTGTCATGTGTCACTTCCTTGAAATTTCATATCTGACCCTTGTTAGCCCCGAGTTTCTGTTTTAATCCCCAGTGTGACAGAAAGATCAGAACTGTGCTGTGATCAAGATGTGTCAGATTACTTGTGTTGGGTCCTGTCATTTTGATGCAATGCAGGCCCCAGATACTTCTCTGTCATGTGCAGACTGAGGCATTGTCTCGTTCTTTAAAGTTGTTTTCTTGATGTTTGTCTTAGGGCATCAACAACTTACTTGAAAAACTGGCTTAGATAGTTTAATGTACAGAAGTGCTTTTTTGTAGCTGAACACGGGTCACTGGGAATATTGTGTCTCCTTTCTTTTATGATTGTTAAGACAATACTTTTGCAAATTATTTTCCCAAATCAATCTCATCTATTACAATTACATTGTATGTACATTGTAATAAATTTTAGAAATTGTATTATTTAGGTCTGAAATTAAGTTCAGCATCTTTAATTTTATTTGTTCATGGGGAACATTATGCCCATTTCGATGAAGGTTTTATGCACCTTACCTCTTAGAGTTTTGAGGGAACAGCTAAAAACAATAGAAATTGGATTATAAATGGAAAGGTACATCAATCACAGCACACAGGTAATATTGCTTTTTCACCCGACAAGCTACTGCAGGAAAACGAGCTACTACATGAATCTTCAGTTAGTTAAATTCTGCATTTTATGGGCGGCCATTTTTAAAAAATTATATTTCACAGTTACACATTTATTCTGCGCTTGTTTGATCAATTTTTATGTGTGCACTGTAAACGTGCATCACAGTTTAAATAATCAGTGATTCGGCTCTGAGGGTTTTCACAGTCCGTAGCTTTGCAATGTATTTGGTGAGGGGTTGTTACAGATAAGTTGAGTGTAGGCCAAAATGAGTGTTTAATTCGTACCGGATGGGACTCACCACTGGTATAGGTTAGCTGGAGGTAAAGTGCTTTTTTAACCCATTGAAAAGATTATTTAAATTATCCTTATCCTTTTTTTAAATAAACCTTTGACATTTGACCTTTACATCAATTTTCATTTTCACCTGTCAACGGGCGTACACTTGTACAAACGTCTGTATATGCAGATGGGGCGATAATTCAAACATCTATCCTCTTTCAGCAACACACTAAAGTCTTACTGATGCTGTTATCTTCAGTTTGATTTAAAAAAAAACAACCATCTACTTATATAACTGATTTGTGCGACACATTTTTATCTTTTTTAATCCTGACCTATTTTGCAAACAAGTACACAAACTGAAACACCACAGGGCATTTACAAATCAGTCTAAAAATCCTTGCAAACTCTATTATCTGTAATTTATGATGTCTTTTTTTCCCCACTCCTGCAGTTCCCCATGTGCAACACTGTGAGGTTATCACCAAAGACTTAACAAATGATGTGCTTGTGTTTGTATGAATGTATTGATCAGTGGTGTATTTGGGCAGATATCTTTCTTTATTTAGGATGGCAGGCTTGCAGGCAGGAACGCTGTCTCTCTCCTTCATGCCATGTCTTCTGCTTTTTGCCTCACTGGCTTCCCTAACTGCCCCGCTTTATTGAATAAATTCAGGCTGTCACTTCCCATGCTGGTGGAATAACTCAAACACAGCATATAATAATACAGGAAAAGTAGGATAAAATAATCTTGTCATGGCTGTAAAAGTGATTGCTTGAAGCCATAGTCAGCAATCAATACACTAATTCCATAATTTATACTTGCAGCAATTGAGGAGGAAGGAAGCTCTGATATGGTATTTCTTGGCTCACTGACCAACTTTGACCTTCAGTAGAAGTGAAGAGTGGGATTATTGTGTTGTTGGGCTCAAAGAAATCACCTACAAGTGTTGAGAGGCAATGTCTGACATTTTATGTTCAGGTCCGAAACCTAAACTGATTAATTCTTGGTAAGCACCAGCTCTTGAGCTTTCACTATCTTTATGACAGCAAATCCCTGACACTCAGCTGACAGAGTGAAACGTAAAAGCTGGCCAGTGATTTTCTCTAACTTATTTCTTTTATCCTTTCTTTTTATGGAAGGGGAAGTACCTTTCTTTTCCTCCCTGGAGCAAGAAGATTTTTCACCAAAGCAGAAACTCATTATCAGTTCCTCATTCTGTCTGCTTCACTTTTCAGAGGTTGCCTTTCATATGCTACTTCAGTTTCCATTAATTATGTCTTTTTATGGGTCATTTCAGCCTCCACTTTATGGCTAAGACTGCATGCAGATAGTACCCAAGTAGATATTGCAGCAAACTACAATGTTTATTTGCATTTGCTCAGAAATGTTTCAACAGATCCCTCCTCAGAAGTGTACAACACTGCTGCTATTACTAGGGCAGGCCCCACATAAAATCCATGAGGAGCAGAATACCGGAAGGCATCAGAAGTTTCTCTGAAAAGAAGAAATTGATTGCAATTAGCAGAGAGATTTTTTCAAGTGTTTTTCTCCCCCCTCTAGTGATGCTAATAACTTAATGATCCCCACACACAAAAAAATGCATGCAATTTGCCCCGATTAGATTTAACCATATTGTATACTTATGTGCTACAGATTTCCAATCACTGAAGGTCTGATTGTGCGTCACTCATTGTATAGTAAATAATGGCGTCAACAGCCAGAAAAATAGCACACCTACTCTAAAAGAGTTGCTGTCAAACCGGAGCAAAATGTGATATATACTTAATGCGTTGTTAAAGTTGAGTCAAACTTTTCTGTTACTGTCAGTGTCTCAGGTTTTTCTTTGTGCCATGCAAAAGCTACTATAATTACCAGCTGCATTAGTGTAGCGGGTACTATTTCCATCAGCTCTGAGTCTCTGTGTGGGTGTCATTATGGCAAAATGTGGTCCCAGAGACACCTACTGAACTGGGAAAAACCTCAAAGAAGCTGTTGAGTGCTTTGGGGTTTTTTTTTTTTTATGTCTGTCCGTAGAGTACTCACAAGTACTGAATACTTATGTAGCATTGTAGTACTGTCTGCTAGGTGCTAATAATTCAAAATGTCAGCAACTTGATAAAAGTGGAAAGACATTGTGAAGAATCCTTCAATAAATGCTTCCAAGTGTGATGACAGAATCTGTCTCCTTCGTCAAAAGTGTTTTAATTTTATTTTCTGCCAGTTTGTGACAGCAAAGACCAGATAGTGATCACTTCACAGAAAAATAATGGTATACATAGCTGCCATGAACTGAACAAATATTGAATTTATTAGTTTGAATAGCATATCATTTTTCCAAATCTCCTTAATCCTAATTGTTTAATGAAAAACAGTTACCCTTTAAATGCAGGGGGTCATTGGGAGACTGGACTGTATCCCTGCAGAAACAGGGTGAGAGGTGTGGTACACCCTCGACAGGTCGCCAGTCCATAACGGGCCTGACGCAGACACCGACAGGGCTGACATTCACGCTCACACTCACACCAAGGGCCAATTTGGAATCACCAGTTAACCTAACACACGTGTCTTTAGACTGCAGGAGGAAAACAAAGCCCCTGTAGAAAGGGGAACCACGGGATCAGGGAAAACAGGACACTTCACATAGAAAGCCTCTGGGTATGTTTGGAGCTTGCATGCTGTGTGGCTGCAGTGCTAACTACTGCACCACCAAGCCACCATGAAAAAAATTGTATATCTTTAAATCAACCCCAGTAATTTCAACTCCAGCGATAGCCCTTCCCTGCCAAACCAGACCTCAAGCCAATATTCTAACCCGGTGAGACCCAATTATAAAGCCCCGCAAACAGTGACTGTGCAGTCCATAAGCTCTGTAGGTAGATCGAGGTAGTCTAAATCAGCAGGGGGCAGTGGCCCATAAGACCCCTGCCAAGCTATTGAGAGCAGATGGAACTTGGAGTGTCATAATGATCACTAAATGTCTGTGATGTTCAGTTACAGCGGGAGATTGGCAAGGAGGTGCATGACCTTTGGTAGACTGACCTACTGGCTGACTCCTGAGGAGGAGGTACTATAACACAAGAGTCAACATTCAAAAAGAAAAGAGGCAAATGAACAAAAATGACTTGTTTATAGCGCATGAGTAAAGTATCCCTATGCTTTATTGATTTACTGCCCATATGTGTGCATCTAAGCACAAGACCATAATGTGTGTGTGGGTGTGTCTGCTATGGACAAAGTGGCGTGGTAGTGGAGTAGGGGTGGGGGGATAAAACGGGAGGGGTGTGACAGACAGAGATCTCACCTCACACTTCACGTCCCAAATAGATTAAAGGAATTTTTCCTTCGGATTCTGGCTTTCCCACTGCTGCCTGAAGCAGAATGAGCACTTGTGAGGATAATTAAAAATGATGATATAAAATGACAGAGACATGATTTCTGCCTGCAGCAAGAGGTCTCTGAAGACAGTCTAACCAAACCGTCATGCCACCACTATTCTGTTTTACATGACTGTTTCACCTTACTAAATTGATACCACGTAAATACTCTATTGAATTAAAGTTTGATTAACAATGGTGACTCAAGGTTACTCTCTATTGATGGAAGTACCCCCGTCATGGTGGTTAAGTTGGGGTGCGTCATTATTGTTAGACTATTGTGAGTCTTTTTTTTTATATAGACAGAATGGACTTTTAAGTCATTAAGTGTGTTTTAACCCCAACAAATTTAGCATTTATGAGCAGTTAACAGTTTCTCTTTTACAGGAGAATGGAAATAAATATCCAAAACTGCTTATAACATGTACAGCTTTCACCTATATTTATATATTATTCCCTTTCTAAAAATGCCATTTTTCTATTTGGATTACATGAACAACTTTTGATTTTAAAGAAGTGTCTAAATATCATTATAGAAATCTGTGTAGCTCCACTTTTTTCCACTTGTGCACAGGTGAGACGATAATGTCAAACTAATTATCTCAGTGAAGAGTAGGAAAATGGGAGAGAGCTCAGCTTTTGATTATTCATGAGTTTTGAAAGTTTCATAATATCTAAACGCTTTAATTTGGGATAAAAATGGTGGCCTGACTATTTAAAAATTCATTATTGGACGTAATACACAATTAAGAGTAAGTTATCCCTCTGTAAATAGATCATTTGCATCTCAGGTTACTGAACTTGCTCGACATGTGTTGCGCTGGCCGTGTATCAGAATCGTTTGATTGGTGTGGTTTATTTGAAGCAGTCGACAGCTGTCAATAAGAGCAGCAAGGGGGCGAAGGGTTAGATATGGGCTTGGTGGGGGGATGGTAAAACACTAAACCCCCCACTAGGGTCCTTCTAAGGATAAATATTGATTGCGGACAGTTTTAATTACTTTCCTAAATTGAGCAATTTTGGTTTTCCCAGTTGGCTCCCTGTGAAAAATCCATGTAAGGCTCTACATTGAGGGAAAGGAAAGGAAGAGTTGGCGCACCATAAATCACTGCAGATACATAATTCATTGGAAGCATGTGAAAAGGACAAGACAAGATGCTTTGGATCATTGAAAACAGCATCGCCACTGGTCTTTTCATGTAGTCAATCTCCCCCTTTGTTTGCTTTGCTCTCAAAAATTTGTTACCTTATTCGACTTGCACTCTCTTCCAAATAATTCTGACTGGCGAAGGTGATCCCTTTCAGTTTTATTCTGGTGTTTTGCTTTCATTTCTGACCCCCATTGATACTTCAACAGAGCAAATGCCAATATTTAATTAAACATGAAAAATTATTCACTGCTGTGATGCTGACTAGTATTTCTGACATTCATGTGTCTAGGCATCTTTTGAAAGGCTTTACTCTGCTAATGTTTGGTCCAGTTTTGTCAGCATAGAAAAAATTTTCTTTCACAGTCTTTCAGTATCACTCCAGAATTTGGATTCTATTTAATTATGCATATTTCATTGACATCTAAGTTGCATGGCTGTTGTGCTTTTCAAAGGGCTGGCTGCTAAGAAGGGCAAGACTTTATATTGGAGTTGTAATATCTTCATCTTGATCATATGTAATGCATGGCAACTTTGCCTTATGAGACTTTCCACACAAGTTTGTTATCTATTACAGTGAAATGAAATAAAGTATTTTCATTCAAGAGGCATGTATGAACGTCCAGCTCAAGTGCAGTTCAAACTCATGCCCTCTCACTCCGGCGGACCATTTCTCATATCATTGAGCTACTTAACAAATCAACAAACTGTGCACATCACCGATAGGCAATGATTAGTTCTGGGGGCTCCGCAACTGTGCAACAAATGACATGTAATTTACATGTCTATAATTTTTAATGGGTATAATGTGGTTTATATTAGAGTTTATACTATACTGCTATGCTTATACAACATCAACATCTGTCTGTCTGTGGTTTAGTTTTTGTTGTCATACTGAACCCATTTAGATAATGTTGCCATATTTGCTTGGATGCTGATATAATTCATTTTTCCTTACACTATCTACAAAAGCACAAATGCTCTTAATGGCATCATGCTAAGATAGTTAGAAAGATAAACACTGACTTTACAAAACTTACAGGTAGCCTATAGCGTTTAACCTTGATGTTTATTGACTTCTCTAGTGTTGCTAAAAATTTCCTCTATGTGAGAAAAGTCCTGTAAAGTTAGTCATTCACCACAACTCATTTTAAGTAAGAGATGAATACCAAATATATGCTATGGCAGACTGTTTAATAGGTGTCTGGACATTTTACCAAAATCCACAAATGTCAACTTCATGCTTCCCTGGAGGAAAAGTCAGAGAATCACTGAAGTCATTTCCATTCATTCTCTGCATAAGCTTAACCCCAAGAACATCCTTCTGATTAAATAGCTTAAGCCCGCATTCTGTCTGAAGGCCAGCAGATGGCAATAGCTATGGTTGCAAAAAGACTTTCTTCCTATGGAAAAACAGCTTCCTGCCTTGAACTCTGTAAAGTCTTTTCTGCTTAGTTAACACGCTCATTCACTCAGTTTTGGTTATATTGAACAAACACAAAGCCTATTTTAAAAAGCTTTCTCGCGCTACGTTTCAAAATGGAGGATTATTTGTAGTGTGAAACACATGCTCATTGGTTAACGGCTTGTCAATCACAAATCAGTAGCCAATGACAGTGTGTTTGTTTCTTTGCCACACATTGATATTATGGTAGCTAGATCTACCTTTTATTCTGTGATGGACAGAGATTTGACAGAAAATGAATTAAATGCCAAACATGGCAGATAACTGGAAGGTTAATCATTGTCCATAACTTGCTAGCCACTAGTTACTTGTATGTTAGCCAGACTTATAGGTAAAAAGCAAGATGCAAGTGAGCCTCTGAACTTTTTTCTGTCAGAAAACCCTTTGCCTGTTTCTTTATAAACTATAGCAATAGAGATAGCTTTGGTAGCTTGCGTGTATAATAATATGCCGCTTAGCCGCAAGCAGCTGTTAATGCCTGGTTATTGTGTGCTGGTTTAGTGAAAGCTGTAATGTTTAAAGTTCAAGTAAACAATGAACTGGAATAATAAATTACAGCACTTTCAATCGATCGTGCCTTCTGTGCCGTCCATTTTTATATGAAATTGTGGACTTGTCATTTATGTTTTGAAATTTAGAAGTAGCAAGCTCTCCGTGGCTGTGTCACAACAGGCTGTAAATGGCAGCATCCACTCCTCCTTCCTCAGGGGTGCAGTCTCGCTTCGGCTTGCCTGCGGGAGAGGGAGCACAGCATCCCGCTGCTCATCTGTCCCAAATTCACTCAGCCAGACCTTCTCCCCTGATACCAACTCTACATAATAAGAACAGATTTGTCACTGGAATAACATGTTTGGGGTTTCTGAGCAAAGCATTTCACTGCAGCATTGTAAAGACCCCTGTACTGACCCTTGCAAAGAGTCACAGGAAGAAGAATTTTTACACTCTGTTCATCAGAGATTCCACTAACAATTGGCTTCGAGAGTGGAAAGTGGCCGGAGCGCTGACCTTAATCTAAAGGGCTGTGCTGTTGTAATCAGAGGTGAGTCTGGTCAGCTGTGCTATACCAGCCCGTTGTCCGTCCATAACACGATGCCAGCTGGGGAATGCATACAAAGTGAAGCATTAAATGTAAATACTCCAAGTGTAGCGTCTCAGTCACTGGGGAGCTTGTAGACCTCTTATAGGCTGGTGCGATTTATTCACTGAAAATACAACATCTCACTTGTTTTCATTGGATACACATGAAAATGATGTAAAATATATAGATATACATGAAGCTGATGTTGCACAGGCAGCAAACCTATTTGCTCTTAGCATTGATGCCTACCAAGCATCATGTTTTCATGCCTTCTCCTTCTTTATCAGTAGAATAATGCAAACAAAAGGAGAGAACTCTTGAATGGTGTGTGCTGCAGTCACTTATTGTTGTTTGACGTGTCTGTTGTTTTATGGTATCTGGCCTTTTTCGCATTGTTATTCATGTGAGTGAATCAGCATATATAAAGTACATCAATAGTGTAAACACTTTGCCTAACCCTGCAGATGATGAGGGTTGTTCTTAAACAAACTCAAATGAATAAATAATATGTCAAAGAAGTGCTTATTCTCAAATCCATAAATTACTTCTGCAAGCTTTCCAGGCCCTCCATGACATCGGTGTGTGAGTGAGAGTCCCACCTGTGATTACGTCCTGCTACTTCTTATGCACCAGACTGACAAGCCTATATTGGAGAGAGGCGTGATGGGGGTGGAGGGGAAGACAAGCCCCTCGCTCTTGAGTGCTAATGGATGATTGGAGGCAGGATAGGAAGCTTCAGTTCTCTCTTTTATCCTGGCCTGCTTTGACCCTGAGAGCCAGCAGTAATCGGTCCGGCAGAGGGGGTAATCATTCCCCGCGTGCAGACTCTGATAAGTTGGAACACCTTCCCTAAGCAGCGGAGGGAGCTCCCGCGGCCTCCCTGGTTATCGCTGTCCCCGGCACACCTTCAAGAGGCTGCGTTGCCTCCTCTCCCAGCCTCAAAGGCTCCATCAACAGCAGCTCTCTGGCTCGCTTTCATCTGACAGAGCACATAAGCCGGTGAAAGGGAGAAAAAAATAAACTGGGTTCTATCTCTCAAATTGTGATCTTATGAATTCGATTTGGTCACTTTTAAAATGTAACCGCACAATTTGTTATTTTCCCCCGTTTCCCTTTCTCTGTTAATATCTGTGGCGATAAATTGGTTCAATTGACAGGCTCTTTTTTTTTTTTTTTGTTGTCGGGTGCTTCTTTATTTGAGATAAGGTAGCAAACTGTGGTCACCTGAATCGGCTGAGAACTTCTCTGAGGCTTGAATGCTCTTGCTCAACACTTTCATGTAAGCCACTGTGAAAATTGTTTGGCTTATTTTGTTGAGGAAAATCCTCGTGTTTTGCTTGATTACATTTTGTTATGGTTTTCCTCCCATTTTTCAGAGAACTTCTTAAGCCTGCCGAGATTACTGTTTAATAGGGATGATATTGTGCTGGCTTTATTGGCTATTTGCAGCTGCACCGCCGGTTCATTTAATAGCCCCGCTGGTTGTTAAAGGGATTACACAGCTGCCACACTCTAGAGTCTACAGTGGGCCTCTGGTGGGGGGAAAAAAAGAGTATTGGCTGAAAAGGAGGACAGAAGGAAAAATAATTTCTTATAGTTTTTCAGGAACATGTGATCAGATATGCAAAGTTTGCCTGCCACATTCAAATTACCTGTTCGCCCCTTTGTGATCTGGCTCTGATGATTTCCCTTTCCATATCAAAGTGACCTTTAGAAGGCCAGAGGCTCTACCCACCATTGATTAAATAAATTGATCGCCATACATTCAAAGGATATTAATTAGACATGGAAAACAAGTGAATGAACACAAATAGCTTTTAGTTTAAATGCAATAGCAAATAAAACACTGAGGGAGAATGAGAGGAAGCAGAGTAACACATGAGCAGCACAAGACTGTTAATGTAATTATGAACTTAAAAAGCTAGTCCAGCAACTTAAACTTGTACAAAGTGCCCTGAAAATATTACATCCTTTTCTACATCTGTCATTTCTTTTGCGTTTTAACATATTCTTAATACTTTTACAAGGCAAAGCAAATTAGTGTTATTAATTATACATTGTAGTTTCAGGATCAATATGTAACGTGACTGAATATGCCATTTTTGAAGAGGATGCATGCTGACATGTCGTACTTTAGTGGCCTGTGACTTGTCGGTGTCAAAGGCAGCTGCCAAATAGGTTTCAATCGAGAGGGCAGAGTCATACAATTTGTGCCAAAGCTAACAGCTGTTAACTACACAACCTTTGGGCTATGAACTGCAGCTCTGTCCATTGTCAGTCTTTCCAGAGTTAAATATTCCAGGAGGAATTTGTTTCAACAAGGCCATACATAACGGGTGAAAACCCTTTACACCAATATTGCTCTCAAAATTGGCAGCACGAGAAGGAGGGACATGAGGGATGCTTGAGAGTGGTAACCTATCCCTCTCAGCCCCCTGGGAGCCACTTGGCCAGCTTTCATCCACATAATTATAATAAATTTGACATTTCATAGATAATATTGATTTCTTTATTTTAGCATTTCACCATAGGTGACAGTCTAGTGTCAAGAATGAAATTTCTATTGATCTTCTGCGCATTAATCCCTCATGTGTATGTGATCATTTTTATAAGACCTTTTACTGCACATAAATCAATATTTCATATTTCCAGCCATGCCAGAGGAGATGTCATATTTGTAAACTGTGTCTTGACACTAGCAATTCCTTTCTTGTTCAGCTGCAACTGTGCAAGACCAGTCAATTTGGGGTGGTGGGAGCAGGGGCACAAGGGAGGAGGGGAGGAGGATGAGGGAAGAGAATTTGCAGTCTGTGGCTTGGTCTGGTTGCAAGGAGCCGATCCCCCTACGAGAGAGACGTACTGCAGCATTGGTGATGAAATATAATTTAGATTTAATTAGCTTGCAATGTGGTAAACTGGTGTTCATTGATTAGCTCAGTGTTAGTCTGTTCAGTTATCAAATTTCAGGCCATATTTCTATGTATATGTCTGTTAAACATATAAAAAGGTTTGTGCAATTTAAAATAAAAAAGATACAAAGCATAAAAATATTGTTTTGGGATTTTTTTTTGTTTTTTCATATGCACAAGAATAAATTTTGCCCGTGCAACATGCAGGAAGTGTCAGAATGAGTGGCTTGTTTTCCAAGATGATCTAAAATAGAATATCTTCACATGCAGGAATGTTGCTCTCAGCTGCAGTATAACATGACAATAGCCATGGAGAATGCACAACTGTTTGGTAAAAAATATGATCACCTGAACGGTACAGACACCTGACCTTTTCTCAGTCTCCCTTAACATGTCCCTTCCATACAATCAGTGTGAGAGCGCCGTGCAAGAAAGGCCAGTCCATTAAGAGAATATGCTAATTTTGCCATCCGCTCCTAATTGATGCCATTTTACCAAGTAAACAAGACTTCTGTCTACAATGGATGTGTTTCTGCCAGTTAAAAGGATATTTCAGATCGGCTTTTTCCTGTAATTTTCTCTCTGAGAGCTATTGGTGTGCCATTATTGCAAATTATAAGTCTCTCCTTTTGAAGAGAGGTGCTATTCTTGCTGTTTTTTCCCCTCCTTAAAGGCCATCCACTATTTTTTATCAGTCACTGGAGAATTTTCATTCACGTGAAAAGGTGTCAGTGCCTGACTGTTTGAGCATGATGACAGACACCCGGTAGAAGTGTGAGTGACTGCCTGACACCATAGAGGTTTGTCAATGATGTCAACGGCACTCTAGCAGCTAACACAGTATTGTCCCAGACACTCTACAGGACAGCACCATAATATGGGATGTGGAGAGGGCGTGATGTGTTATCTTCACAACCTCTCTCCCATCCTTCAGTCTTTACCACAGGCCATGACTGAAGGTCTGTGAGGCTCCCCCGATGCGCTGGGTTGCCTATATTCATCTTCCCTGTCAGCCATGTAATGCTATATGAGCTTGTTCCTCCATTCAAGTAATGCTGATGAATTTGCTGTCCAAATGTCTTTCACTCCACTTTGTTGAAACAGCGGGATAGACCCATCACAATGTACCTTTGGGTCTGACCATAAATGATCATTTCTCCCCTTCTGCCAAATTGTTCTTTAGCAAAAAGGCTATCAAAGTCTGCGTGTGTCTGCGTGTGTGTCTGCGTGTGTGTGTGCGTGTGTGTGTGTGTGTGTGTGTGTGTGTGTGTGTGTATACAGGGGGGGTGCATGGCTGGGCAGGCGAGGTTGACTGGCACTCAGTGCTAAACTGTCTCTCTAAGGAAAGGGCTGTTTAAAAGGCAGGAGCTGGCGGCGGAGCAGACCTCTCAGCTCCCTGTCTAAATACTGCCTCTGTGTGACTGACAGCAAGGCAACAGCACACTGGCATTCTCCTTTCAGCCACTCAGCAACGCTTTAACAAAAACCACAGGATTTAACATAAAACTCAGCTCAGAGTGTCACCTAACGCTCCATTTCTGCCCTGCAGTTCTTTAATTATTTAACATGACATGATTTCCTTTTGTTGTTGCTGCTGAACATCGATATTCCCTCTCGCAGCAAAAGTAGTAACGTGTGAATTCATTAGGATCGTTTAAATAACAATTATTTTCTGCTGCTCATAAGAGCAAAATACCTACATGCGACAATATACTGGCATTTTTTTCTATTCCGAGTAATATAAGCTTAGGAAAACTCTTCCTTTGTATTCTGAATTTCACTACTTGGAAGCGGTACAAGTGTCCTTCATCTTTGATTTATTGTTATTTGTTTAGAAATTGACCTTTTGAAATTAAATTTTAAAATATATAAAATGTTATTTTCCCATACAAGGAGACAAACAAGAGTCATCAACAGGCAAAAAGAAGACATTGTAAATGTTGCAAAAGCTTAATAGCACAAAATTAACAATCTATGTGGTTTTGCGGGATTCAATTAGAGGAATATTTCGCTATTTCATGATGCACTTAGGAATGACAAAGCACAGATATAAGTATTGATTTTTTTGTGCATGTAACAAGATAAACAATATGTATATGTATGTATTTGCAGGGCAAATTGAATCAAAATGCACATATTACATTGAGGGCCCCAGAATACTGACAGCAATTGAATTTGTCAGTCAAGAATTTAGTTAAAGAGTTAAAGACCTTTGAACTACCGGTGAGCAAAATGATTCAACCGTCCAGAGTATTAAGGATATTTATGGCATCTGCCTCGTGCTGCTGTTGTTACTGCTTATACACATGAATTTCGTTTTCTTTTCTTTTTTTTAAACATGCAGCACTGTGCTCTGCAGTACTGGTTTTTGTATTAGCTGCTTCTTTTATGCATGGGTATGCTTGAATCTTTTTATCTGATGTGCATGTGAATGTTTATATGCATGCTGGTGTGTGTCAACAGAAAAAAAAAATCCTGTGTGTGCAGTCGGGGTACAGTATGCGTGACCGTGCGCGTGGGGTGGTTCGAGCGCGAAAGGGATTGTCTGCAAGTGGCAGAGAGTTAGCAATGAGGACGATAGCTATGTTTGTGGATTAATAACTATTAATTCTCCTTTTGACTGTAATTGATGCTTAAATCTCCTCGCCCCTCCTCCTCTCAGCAGACCTCTTGTCCCCCCGTCAGTTCTGTCCTTCTAATAAGGGCATTATTCCAGGGGATTTCATGCATTCTGATAAATCAAATTAGAAGGCCAGTGACTTAGATAGATTGCAGCAAGTAATTAGAGAATCCTCGATGCCTTCCGCACTGCCACTCATTTACAAGAGTCTTTGTTATCTACCTATCTGGGCGCAGCGTGAGCCGGTGTGTGTTTGCATCACTTCTCCCTCTTAAAATTCCTTCCTTATGTCACTGGAGAGACAGATCCCAGACCATATCTTGTCACCCGGGCTAGCACACTGCACATCGGACAGCGCAGTGGGACAGCCATTAATTGGAGCAACTTGGGTTGGTAAGTACCCACGTGTGTGTCAGTGACATGCAAGAACAAGGAGATGGCTTGACACATGGAGACAGGGGACAACCTGGGCTGGGTTGCCCCCCTCACGCCCACCCCTCCAACCCCACCCCTCACGACCCACCTACACACACATGCATACACACACAGCTCCTCCTTTGCCCCCCCGCCCTCACACTTCTTGCCCTCTAGAAACAACACCATGTTCTTAATACTAAGTCAGCGGTCACTATCCGTGTCAGCCGAGCAGTCTTGTTCACATACGGCAATGCTGCGTGTGTGTGTGTGTGTGTGTGTGTGAGTGTGTATCTGTTTTGTTCATTTGCAAGTATTTTTTTAACATCATTATCAGAAAAACAAATCTGGAAGTATTTGTACATTATTGGACTGTTTGCAAATTTTACTCAATTAATTCAGAGTGAAATACTTTACAATGGTTAGGTTCAAAAACAAAATACTGTACTTCTACTTCTACATAACATATTCAGGATACAACTTTTAATTGATGGTTGATCTTCTGTGGTATTACTTTGGTATTACTTTACTGTGAGAATCTAAGTTTTTAATCCACCGTTGTTTGAAATTAAAATGAACTACGGTCAAACCAAAAGAGAAATCACTCCACAGGCAGGACCATCTGTGTACCTTACAATCATATTAAAGTCCAAAATCCTTACAGCTGCACTCCCTTCTGATCCGCCATATCTCCTCTATGGCATTTTTCTTTCTATTCTTTTTCCGCTCCCCCTGCATCACTTTCACAAAGCAGTCTGACAGAGTTCACTTTTCTCCTTTAAGAGGATGAATGAAGATAAAAAGCAAAGCAAAATGGAGCACAGGAGGCATCGCTTGCTTTGATTCATGATGGCTGGGAATCTGGTGCTCCTGTGCAGCCTGCCTGTTTGGCTACTCGCTCGCCTGCCTGTCTGCTCCTTCCCAAGCACTCTAATGGAGAGTCGTAGTCGGCTCACTGTGACACCGTCGAGCCATCAAGAATGGCTGATTATGGTGCTAAATATTGATCTCTGCCTCACATGTGTCAAAATTCCCCCCACCCTTTAATTAGAATTTCCCCTCCGTGCCATACAGGAACTAACCGAATATATTAGAGGACTTCATGAGGAGGAGGGGAGTGCAGCAAGCGGGGCATAATTGTGACCTCTTGTCTTGCCTCTTCTCTCCTGAGTTTTGAGATGACTCCCAACTGTCTGTCTAATGCTCCCAGTCTCTGCGATAATCAGACTTATTTTCCTCATCTTATCACAGGATGATCCGCCTGGCTGTTCTGTTCTCCATTCTCCTTTTCTCTCTCTTCTACCTTTTCTTCCTCCCTCCTCCGTACCAACTTACCCCTTTTTTCCCTAAATTTTGCATAAGGTGTTAAAGACGTTATTAATAACATAATGTAAACATTGTGGTTTAGTGTTTTGGGGGGGGGGGGTTGTAAATGGATGCACATTTTAAAGCCTGCAGCACGCTTCACAAACAGTTCTACTTTATGTTACCCATTGAGTTACTTTACATTTTTTAAACAATACTCTATATGTGTTTTGGAGCTGAGGATACCCTAACCCTACAGTTATGCTGTTGTAATACATGCAGAATGCTCTTTGGCCTCGTCTCACTTCCCTGAAAAAAAAACCTTGTCATGGTGGCAAATGCTGGTGTATCTTTCAGTATTAAAGGTACCTTCACAGCTGTGCACATTATCCACTATGTGCTCCAGTGCACTCCTGTACCATCACAGATGGTGACATTTGAACTGATTGCAAGCCGGATATTCCCTCTCCTCTTTAGCCCGGAGGACAGTGTCTCTGATTTCTAAAAGCAGTTTCAAATTTTGATAGATCAGGCCACAGTTTCTAATTTTACTTCAGTCTTTCCTAAATGAGTTTGCTCCCAGAGAAGCTGACAGGATTCTTGGCTCTTCTTTATATATGTTTTTTTTTCTCCTTTGTATAGAGTTTACAAATAAAGTGAAAACTTGTGTTCACGATGATTTTCTGACTTGTTCCTCATCTCATGCAATGATTTCCTGAACTGTCTGTTTTAAAGTCAGTGCTGCCAGAAGTTTGCAGCCATTCAACTGATTTTTCAGCTCGGTCCTCGCATAAAGCAATTTTGCTATTCTCGGAATCACCGCTTTTGCGTACCATAGATGGTGATGAAACCAGCACAACGTGGCGTTTAAGTTGAGAAACGTTATTCTTAAATCGCTGAACTTTACCTATGCAGTCTTTTCTTTGCTACGCTCAAGCAAGTAAGAATGAAATGAAGCCAATGTAGAAGTGCCAAAAATTGCAGGTCTCAAGTTGCCACTTGAGGTCGGCTCCAAAAGCCAGTCAATCGATACAAATTGCAGCACAAAAACGCATGTTTGCAATCCAGCTTGATACAAAACAAAATGACTTCGGTATCTGTAGCTGCTTTTCTTCATGTTTTAACATCTGTACGAGTGATTAACTAACACCTTTAAAGTTTATTGAGGCTTTTGTGACTGATACAAAGATACGTGTTAGGCCTACTCCAGTTTGAGCCTCTTGGCTTTGTCTGTGGTAGTGATGCATTTGAGAGCATTTTCACCAGTGGGTGAATCATGGTGGCTACATGATGTCTATGATCTTTCACAGAATGATAAAGTTCTCCATACTTCTATGGGATACACTTTTAATACCTAATCCTGTCACTGAACAATTGTGAGATCTTCCACAAAGTTTGTTTTTAAGCATTATACAATTTTCCAGTATATTTGTAGCAAATCCCTCAACTTTTTTATTATTATTAAATTGTCATCGGACAAATGACTAAATGTCTTTTTCAGGGAATCAGAAAATATCTTTTATTTTTTAATTTTTTTTCTTTTAAGTCTCGTCAAACAACCTTAAAACACCAAAAAACTATTTTTTCTACCAAAGAAGTCGATTTTGCTTTTATCTAAAACAAAGGGTTAGGGCAGAATTAGGGTCAGGGTTACCACCTATCATGACTTGGACCTCAGCGTTAAAAGCCTCATGCTGGTAGGAGTTTACCCCTAATGAGTAACAAGTGAGCTGTCAACCATTTGGTCAAACATTTTAGTGGCTAATGTCATCTGGAGCCTCAAGAGATACGAGTTTGTCAAATTATTTTCTCTCAGATATCATAAAGATTCCATTTTCTATTTTCAAACATAAAGTATTTACACCTAAATGACACTGATACAAGAAACATCCCTTAAGGCAGTTTATTAGAATTTATATAGCTACCCCACAAAAGACTTCATACAACAGTTAGTTGTATATTTCTGAAAACCCGTAAACAGATTTGATGTGTAAAACTGATGAAAGTTTTGATGTATTTGCAGTGTGTTTGTATTTCTTCTGATTAGTAGCTCAATAAAAGCAGTGATGTTAATTTGATATTTTATTCTGCAGCGTTACAACCACCATGTTGCTCCTAAAGGCAAGCCCATGCTCACTCTGTGCTTATGCACTATTAATACATGAAATAAACATAAAACACATTCGAGCTTTGAGATTCTTTTTCCTTAGTAATGCTTCTCTGTCGTTGTTGCTAACCATGTATTGGAGCTGTCAGACTTATTTTATATTTTCCTCTGTGGTCGCTCAGTATTTATATCCTCAGTATTTTTATCCTTTCTGCATACTGTTGCATTCAGTATTATATATTTGTAGTCAGTTTCCTGGCTTTTACAAGCACAAACATGTTACATTCTTCTACAACCTTGTTCGTTTTTGTTTTTTGTTTTTTTAAATCATCTTTCTGCCTCTTTCCTTGCTCTTTTCTCCCTCTCTCTCAACCCACCTCCCCCCTCCCGCCCTCGCTCTCTCTCTCTTTCATTCTTTGGTTATGAGGCACTGGTCGTTATTATAGGACGCTGGCAAGCTTGCCGTCAGTTGCATTCTGGCGAGAGTCAAGTGCCACAAGGTGCCTTTTTCTATTTGTTTGTTTCATGCAACACTGCACCAGCCACTGACCTGTGGTATCCATGTCGTGCAAGAGGGAGTCAGGTTCATCCAATCAAAAACGGGCTGAAATTAACACTGATCTTTCCATTCCTGAAGAGAGACTGTGGCTAAAGGCAATTTCATGACTATAGGGTGGACTTTTTTTCTATTTTTTCTTTTTTTTTTTTACTTTTTATTTGGATTATATATATTCTCCTCTTTACATTTTAATGTGTTTGTTTACAGCCGGTTTATGTCATAAACAACAAACCCAGGGTTTAAACTCATCATTGCCGTTGTTATTAATTACAGCCTAAAGTGTTCACCCTCAAAACAATTTTTTTGAGATTTAATCTGAAAGTGCGATATCACAGATTTTGTCTCACTCTGAATTCAATCTGATTCCCTGCAATTCAGGACATGCAATATTCATAGTTGATCCATTGACTGCTATTCAAGCGGGAACTATTTGAAGAGGGAAAGTTCATGTGCATTTTTGATGGATTGTGCATGTCTTCCCCTACTCTATATGGATAGAGCGCTTGTTTGAAGGTCAGTGATTCTCTTCAGTCAGAGTCTTCCCTCTACACTCCTTTTTTTGGGGTGGGGGAAGAATATCTCAGGTCTTCACTCCATATTTTTCAAGTGCTTCTAGGATGACTAGGTTGGATGACCTTGGATCCTGGTGGAGATGAATCTCTTTGAGCTTCCCCTCTCTGCTTTTCTTGAAGAACTCTGTCACGAAGAAAGACAATGACCTTCTGCTGTAAGACTTTTCATGTAAAATATCCACTTTTTTCCAGCTCTCAACCTTTTCATATCTTTGATAGCTCCTGTGTTTCTTGCTGTATGTGTTGAAATACATTTTCCTTTAACATACATCAATAATATCATTCTAGTTACGTGTTCCACTTTTATCTCAAATTACGTCTTTTAGTCAGTATATTTGAAGGGTGGGGTGGGGTATTTTTTTCTATTAAAAAATGGTACATTTATGTGTGTGTGCCTTTGTGTTTGCATGTAGGTACAAGGGGTTGAACAAGGGTTGAGTGGATCTTGAGAGCTGGCAGGTGCATTATTGCAGCAGGCTGTGCCTAGCTTGACATGTGTGTTCCTAATCTCCTAGTGATATGACAAAGCTGTGTGGGGGCCTGGGCTGGATCTCTTCTGTCTGTTGTGACACACAAATACACACACACTCACACACACACCACAGCCCCCTCTCGCCTTCCTTTCTGTCCAACACACATCATATTCCTCTCTTGACCCTTCAAGAGTACCCCACTCAATCTACTTGCACTTTCTCACACTACATGTGTGATTAATATGTTCTGAGGGAGATTTGTAAAACCATTAGTGCATCAGTTTATGTAGTGATTACATGCATATAGTCTGTGCATTCGAGAAATAAAGCAGAGGCCTCAGATTCCCTTAACATGTATCAAAGTGTGCATTCATTTCAAGCTTGTTTACCTCCTGTTAGTCATCGTAAAGAAGAAAAAAAAAAGCATTGTGCCAAAAGATATGATGCAGTTGATGCAGTCCTGTAATCTAGGACATGACATAGTGTGTTACATGGTAAGCAACTTCAAGTGTTTGGTTTACTATGTATTTACCTTTTAAAAAAAAAAAAAACCCCAGATTGCTTTCATTTCGCAAGACTAAATGCATGCAAAAAATGCTACAGACAGAGAAACTGTAATACTGAGAAGATGGCAGACCACACACATGATTTGACCCAAAGGCATGAACAGATTACATGTGCATGGGTGTGCTTCCACTTTACCGTGGAGCAACAGCACAAACCATAACACAGGATAAGGGCATATCCTTGTGGGAACAGAGCCAGTGCATCTGACCATGTTGACATTTTACAGTCTGACATCAGATGGAGGGATAGTCCAGTTTGCATCCCTGCATTCAGTCACATAGTTAACAGTGTATAAACTGGAGGTATTACAAGGTATGTTTTTACTCATTAATTAAAAATGCAACGATTGCATTAAATAGTTAAACACATTAATCAAATAGCTGGCTCTTGGGATGAAATTATTTAAAGTAGATTTTTTTTTGGTGAACATTGTTGTCCACTCGTGATAACCCATGTGCATCATCCGAAGCAGCTTCTTCTTTCCTCCGTTTTTACAGTTTACTCCTCAGTCTCCTCCAGCCTCGCCCCAGAGACCAAATGCATCATTTGAGGCTCATACAATTCACTGCTTACCGAGCCACTGGCTCCTACCAGCCTGATAGAGGCATTTTTCGCCACTTAGAAGCATGCACTGTGTGTCCGATCCCTTCCTCCTTAATATGTCCTCTATTACCATCAGGCATTTAAGCCTGTTTTTTCTACTTCAGTGACCACTGAGCACCGGCTTCATTAAAACTAATTGAATCGGAAACATGTCTGCCTGAGGAAACATTAACTCTTTCTATAAAGGAAATTTCCGATTTCACTTTGTCAATAAGGTCAAAGGACCGAGCCCATGTGTTCGATCCTGATACATGCGGTGCCCATAAACGTAATCTCATCCCTAAATTCTTGGGCTATTTCATTTGGGCATCTATCATCACTGAATGCACTAATTTAGCCTCGATTAGCTTTTTGTGATGAAAAGAAGCAAATAAACAAACAAAAACACCATTTCTCTTTTCCCCCCATTTATACATTTTTTTAGGCAGAAACCTGAAGAAACCCCTCTCCCACATGATGTTCTGTCAATTTCATTGCATTATTAATTTCTTGTGGTTAGCATAATTGAGTCTTGGTACAAGCATTACATTAATGGATTTTACTGACCACACTTGAAACAATAATTTTATGGCATCCGTCAGAAATCAATGTGCGATAACAGAGCACACACAGCTGTTTAATGTGAAGTAAATATTTATGAGTGATCTGACTAGACATCAAGTTCAGTCAATCTTCTTTGAAAGGATCTGTGCGAATGATTAACCTCATTTTACTGGTGCTGCCTGGGCTGGTAATGGCTATTAGAGCTAAGAAGGAGTGAGGCCTTTGATTTTTGGCTTCTCATCATTCACAGCTTGTCGCATCCCTTCATCCTTCATACACGGCTGCTGAATTGATTGTCTGTTTAGTCCTATGAATGATAAAGCTGCTCTGGGCCACAGGCTGAGAGGGACAGACATGGCTCACCTCCATCTATATGCAAGGTGGATTTCTTTTCCTGCCTCGCCGCTCGGAAATCAGCTTTTTGCATTATTTATTGGACAATCATCAGCATTTCAATATGGTAAATCAAATAGTCACAGTAATATAACTATAGACAGTCTTATCCAAAGGGCCATCTTTCAACTCATTATTCATTCATTTTGTTTAGAGCAATAGTCGGCAGGACTCATGAGATTCATAAGTTGTGTAATCAACATGTTTTACTGCAGGCTCCCACAGCAAAGTGCTTCGCTGCCTAAACAGAGGGAAAGGTAACACGAAAGAAATTGATGCCAAGGTTGAGGGAAGAGTGGATGCAGTGAATGAACGAAAAGATGCCGAAAAAGGCTGTCGAAAAGGCAGTGAATGTTGTTTAAATGGCCAGATCCAGGTAATAAAGACTGCCATGTGGTGTGCAGACATATAGATCCACTTCACAAGCTTTCATCTCCCTTTGTACCTCAAAATGACTTTCATTGGCAACTATAAAAGACAAAAAGAGTTTTAAAAAGTCATTTTGCACGTGGCTTTGTTTTAGCTAGGCCAGAGAAAATAAATACTGTGACCAAAGCTCACTTGCTGTATCCCAAGAGAGCAGACAGTGGGCAACGTGTAGGCTGCCACTTTTGTACTGTTTTGCACAGAAGTTTGTATCAGATGTATTCATGCATCCTTATAATTATTCTTCCTTATCTCCTTCTGACTGCCGCTGATTGCTACTTGTTGGTTCTGCACTTTAAAAACAGTGTAGTTCTTCTCCATCTAAATGCAGTTTCAGCAAAAGCAATGCCTGCTCTTTAGATGTCTACTAAGTTCTCATATACTGCAAAGATGCACGGTGTGGTTTTCTCCCACTTCAGGTATCAAGTGATGCAATGATCTAGCTGTTAATTAACACATTTTGGCTTCCCGATTAAAATAATATGAATAAAAGCAGTTGACAGTGTTGCGTATTATAATAAAATAACGATGGTCAGTTGACAGTGGAAAATGATTTTCAGATTAAATACCTACAACTGACTGACAACACTTTAAATCCACCACATACAACACACATGAACCTGTCAGCTTCACCACAGTGTACAGGTGAGCGTGCAACCAAATGCAAGACTGCCACAGTGTGCGGAGTTCGTGTCTCTTCTAAGACTGAGAGATTTTTAATTCGATGTCTTTCTCACCTTGTGTATGAGCACTTAGAGGCAGATATGCGGGCTTTGTTCTTGGGAGACGGCCACCTCCACCTGCTGGCTTTCGTTGTTGTTCTGTGTTCAGGGGCTCAACACAAGACTGTAAAAGTGAAAAATGATTTTCTTTTCTTTCTTGTAGACCAACTTGTGCTCACACAATCACGCCTAACCTTTCGCTGGTGTCCAAGAGTGGGGAAGAAATTAGGCACTTAATAAATTGAGACTCAAAGTCTTGCAGCATATATATAATCATGCACAAACAGTGACAGAAGTGTTGGCTACATGTGTCATGTTTTATTGTATTGAGATAGACATGTATAAAACCTAACTGTACTTAAGAGTCAATAGAGGAAACTTGTGACATTGTAATGCACCCTTTCAACAGATCTGCTAAATGTCAGCAAACTGGTTCTGAGCACAATCCCAATTTGCCTTGGAATTAGCACTTTACAGTGACGATGTAATTATTTAGACAATTTATTGCCTGCTGCTAATATCTCTCAAAATAAGCTGTTCCCTTCATCTTGATCATGTGATAAATGTGGAATCGTTGTGGATAAGTCCCAGACATGCCTCAGAGCCTCGCGTCACTTCTCCCTCCTGATAGACTGAAGGAAAGGCTTAGTGACAGCGGCCCTGCCTCACTTTGTTCAAGCTAATCACAGCCGTTTTGTATACATTTCTAAATGACTTGTATTTCTACTTGTGCAGTTCACAATATGCAGATGTGATGTGCAGCGACATCTCACAAAAATCTTCACCGCAGTTGCGTGAGATTAATCAGCGCACTGGATTAAAGGATACAGCCTACATAGGGACGTTTTTACCTGTGTACTTTAATGGCTGATACAGCGGAAGGGGGAGGATGTAGAAGAAATAAGAGGCGCGGAACTTCATTCCCGGGGGGTTTGTGGGAGGTTGTCGGTAAAAAACTGGCGTATTACTAAACTATTAAAAACCAACTGGGTATCGTTTTATTTTCACCAAACATCGGCCTCGGTTTGCAAAAAAAAAAATGCCGCACAACGACGCAGTAAAGGTTTCCTGTTTGTGCATCATCATATGTCTCTTCACTTAAATTTCACAGACAACTACGCTGGAACGCGAAATGCGAGCCTGCACTACCTGTGCTCAAACCGGGTTTCACCTCTCAGAAAGCTTTTCGAACGCCTTTTTCTTCTTATTTGTAATGGCAAGTTGCATGTAGACGGATTTTTTTATGCCAGAAAACTGCCGACTGTAAAACTGTTTAGTTCTAGCTCTGATCTGACTTGTCGGTAGGATAGGTTAAAAGTCTGATTTTAAATTATAAAAGGTCAGTGGAGCGGAAGCGCAAAAGGAAAAGAAAATCAGCTTGTACACAGACTGGGATAATATAGAGCGCGTCATTACATTTTTAATCACCTTTTTTGGTAACGAGGAAAGTCGAGATCCACAAAGTTAAAGTTTTATAATCATCCGCGCTACATCAGCAAAGAACAGATGAATTATAAGATGAATTCCGATGTTCTCATTTAAGCAGTCGTTCGAGAAATTGTGTTTTATGTTCAATTTAAATTCCTGCGTTTAATCTGTTGCATCGCTTCTTTAGTTAGACAGCGACATTAGAAAAGGGAGGAAATGTTTTATCGGCAAAGGATAGACTAATAAAATTGTCACCTTTATTTGTTAAAATATTAGAAATAATTGGAAATACACACCTGCACGCATGGCGACACTTTAGAACTCCTAAAATGTAAGTGGGTTAAATTGAATTTGGATAAATGAAATATGAGCTCAATAGAGTCGGAAAATCAAAGCTTAAAATTGTGAAGTCGTTAATATGCGCCTCTGTAAAGATTCATATTTTTGTCAAATTTAAAAATCCAAATCCAATTAAAATGGGCCCGCCTTTACGAATATTTCATCTTTTAATGCAACGACTTACTCCCTTAGCTTGAACTAAATATCTCATCGCATCCTGTCACGTTTTTTTTAAACAGGATGATAACAGAAATTATTATTATTGTGGTGTCCTTATAAAAAACGTTTGGGTTTTTTTGCGCAATCGAGCCTGAGCGCTGATCGCAACAGCTTCCACAAAACTGAGAATTCAGTGAAGAAGTTATGAGAAAATGCATCATTTCTCGTGTGCCTCGCTCTCTCTTGGGGATTGGAAAAGTCTGAATTTGAAGAATAAATTTCAGAGAAAGTGTTTAGCAAAGGATCGATTTAAAAGTTTTATTTGTAAACATTAAATATTTCTTTCTCTCTAAAGTTTTTTGAATTCGGCACCAAATGCGTCACAGAAGTTGTAAGTACACCATGATGCCAAAGATGTAGGCCTATATCACACACTCATGGACCTCTTCATATAAGATGGGATTTTTCAGTTCCAAAACGTGTTAAATTATAACTAGCTAGACGCTTATAAGACATAAAACATAGACAACGTGCTCAGCATGAAACTTGGATGGTTTGAAATCGTTTAAATTGCACCATGCTTAGTGTAGCTCTTGGCAATAGAAATAATAAATATATAGAAACGTTTATATTCAACAGCAACAATACTTACAGCACATACAAACAAGGAATGTCTGACAGTTTTACAAACACCATGGGTCCCTCATTTTCTATACAGATGAAATATTTTTCCACATATGCGTCATACATAAAAGGAGTGCCATAACTACGAATCAGTATCAAATCTAGCAGACTACATAGTGTCCGGTATATATTATATATAGACATCACCTCAGCAAGTGCCTATAAAAGAAAAAGGAAAAGGGGTGGGAGGGGGAAAAAAAGAAACTAAATCATGCGTTGTCTTTTCTGGATGCTTTTGGGATCCTGTCAGAAACACATAGGCACGAGTCAAAAGAGAAAAGAAAATTAAATATTTTCATTATAACAAACTTTTTACACATGTTATAAACCGATGCATTGGAGGCATCACATAATCTATCATAATATACAGTGTGTGTGCGTGGGTTTATATATTTCTATATAAATGGAATATATTACATCTGAGTATGCTGAATCAGTAGAGCCGAGGTTAAACAAACAGTAAATGATTGCAAGACCAAGTTAAATTTGATGACAGTTTGTCCACCGGAGAGCATTAACCAGTGATAATTCAGTTGTTTGGCACAAACAAAAGAGAGAAAAGGGGAAAAAAATCAAGGCCCGCACAGCCATTAGACTTTGTCTTTTTTTCCCTCGTGTTACTTTTTCACGAATTCATATTCATAATGTGGTTGTTCTGTTAGCATATGGAGCTTGCAAATATTCAGAAATAACAACTTTAAAAATCGGTCAAGTCTGACACAAATAGTCTTTTGGAAGTTCTTTGAGGTTCGCCATTGAGTCAGACTCAGAAAGGTAGGGTGTCGAGGAAAAGTTTGTCAATTATTGCTGGCGGAGGGACTAGGTCCTCTAGCTTTAGGTAAAAGATACGCTGCAGACCTTGGGTACAGAGTGTGCGCAGTTCTGGGAGCTTTCCTAAGAGTTTTGACAAGTAGTTGGGACGATTCAAGCCGCCGCCATTGAATGTCACTTGATCTTTGAGGCAGTTGACGATCTTGTTTTGGAGATCCTCGACTCTCTTGGGTTCCTTAAGTCCGTGTCGCTCTGAAAAATACAATTAACAAAGAAAAAACAGGCACGGATAAATAATCTATGATACGTCAACCCTCTCATTTTTCATAAGCGTTGTGAACCATCCAGTGTTCATAAATGCACCGTCGCCTTTACTCACCTGTTACCATGGCCAGTGCTGCGATGCAGGAAAAAGCTGAGATGTCTATATTCATACTCTGCAAGTTGGAAGAAAACTCCACGATGGCGTCTACCCACTCTCCAAATCCACGGACGCACTGTAGTCTGTGTAAAACCACTCCATTACAAAAAATAAGTTTTCCTTCCACTGGGTTGGACCTGCAGTTATTAACAAAATGTCATTAATTATGCTTGGTAATAAATGTGGATTCAAGAGCCTTCTAATTATTGGGCGGCTAATAAAGCCAAAAGCAATGAAGCTTGAAGGAGGGACTGATGATTATCTAAAGCCTAAATTGTTTTATTTAGTAATTACTCAGTCTCACCTGTATGCCAGCCGTAGGACAAAAAGTTCAAGGAAGGCGGATTCAAAGAGGAGATCTTGATCTTGCTTCGGTAGATCAGAAAAGCCAGGGATCTTCTCCGCCCAGCCTCGGATGATCTCCATGGAGCCCGTCAGGAGATCATAGAACTGCTGGATATGCTGAGTGTTGTCTCCAGTCATTTGGTAGTCAGGGTTAGCCTGGAACTGGAATTTAATTTAAACAGCGCCTTAATGAGGTCCTTTAAAATATATAATCCGTGAAATTGCAAATGCCCATTTCCAAGAAGGAGAGAAAGATTTTTTTTAACCGTTGAATTCATGTCTCCTTTTTATTAAGTTCTGCATCTCAGTGCAGCTCACTTAAAATGTGTCACATTAAAAGGCTGGCAAAGTTTGGAATTCAGCGATGTATTACAGAAAACTTTCAGGGTAATAAATTTAGTCCTAATGCAGGACTAAATTAAAGGGGTCGCCAGTCTCGTTTTATCTGCTTTCTCTGAATAATATTTAACTCTTTTTTTTTTTCAAATGTTCTGCGAGTGTGTGACTTTTTATTTCTGGGATTATTAGAGTCACTTACTCTGGAGTAGTCCAAAGCGGACATGGAGGGATTGGAGTCCACATGGGCCCTAACAAGTGCGCTTATGAGGCTGACCGGCGGCGAGGGAGGGGAAGGCTCTTGGGGACTTTTGGGTTTGGATGGTAGGCGTCCTCTTCGACCTTTTAGATTATCCGTTCGGACAACTGCAAAATATATAAAGATATGTGATTTAGATAAATCATCAATATACAAACTCCAGCTGGTGTGCGTAAATACCTATTAGTGGATAAATTCACAACCCAGTACTGCATTACGCACGTTTCCCAGTGTGTCAGATGAAAAATATTAACCACCGGGACAGAAATAATTGAATGCATAGCCCAAACGTACCTTCTCTCACCATTCCGACGACAAGGCACTTCTGGAAACGGCAGAACTGGCAACGGTTTCTTCGGCGTTTGTCAACAGGACAGTTTTTATTTGCTAAACACACGTATTTTGCATTTTTCTGTACGGTGCGCTGAAAAGAGAGAGAGAGAAAAAAAAAACACACAGTCAACTTTCGGGCCCATTTCCAAGGTTACACAATTCTGACGCACAACTTGAAGGGGAAATGCAAGGATGAAAACAATATAATATAATTCATATTTAATGTTTTGAATTGTGCTGTATGACCCGATAATAATAAGAGAAGCTCAGCAAATACGCATTAGTGGTGTTGGTTATTATTTCTTTTCATTCGATGTCACGTCTGTGTGGACAAGTATGACTGCCATGTGGTTCTTTTTTGTGTGCGCACTCACACTTGTATTAAAGTCGGGTTTAGTGTTATTGTGTTGCCTTTGATTTATTTGGTTTTTAAGTAACTGAGCAGCATTTAACACACTGCGCTGTGAATAATAATGACAGAATGTCTCGCTGACGTAAAAAACAGTAACACGCATTCATTGTCGCTGTCATTTCAGCCCACCTTGAAAAATCCTTTGCAACCCTCGCAGGTTCTCACTCCATAATGTTGGCAGGCTGCGTTGTCCCCACATACCGCACACAGACCTTCGTTTGACGGAGATCCTCGGGACGGGGGCGATGGCACTTGGCTGTCCATCAGCTGGTGCCCGTGGCTGAGCTGCAGCGAGTGAGGAAAGGCCAGGCCAGACTGTTTCCGTATAGCGCTGGGCACCGCAAAACTCTGGCCGTCCGGGCCGCGGTGTGCGCCCGGGTTGTCGTGGTTCATGGACACGTGCAGCGGCCCGTCGAACCGCATCTGACAGCTGGAAACAGGAGTACCGGGCGGGGACTGTTTGAAGGAGAAGAGCGAAAGCCTTGACACCGGATTCTTGCGCTGGTCTATCATATGAGACGTGGCCGCAACATAGTTCTGGTGGAAACTGTGGAGGGAGCCAGGGTCCTCCCACATGTGATTAGGCTGAACCTGGAAGTTTGGCGTACTTGGGGCGTGAGGCGAGGAGGGTTTGAAATACATAGGCCCAGAGTGAGCCATCATTTCCTCAGACTGGGGTGGCAGGTGGCTCTGCTGATGGTAACTGTGCATCTGAATGTCCTCCACTTTGATAGAGGACTGCTCTCCGGAGTGGGGCATCTGATAGAGACAGGGCGGTTTAACGTCGTAACTGGTGTTATAGTTGTCCATGAATGTACTGAAACTTGGTAGAGAAGTAGTAGCTGTGATCTCAGTGTTGGTCAAGTCCATGCTAAACTTAACAAATTCGGGTGTTAAGAAGTCGCAGCTGTATTCTCCTGCGGTGTGGTAGCTGTAGCTCTGGGAAGCTGGACTGGCTCCTTGAGGTGATGATCCATACTGAGCCTGAACGCAGGGCATGGCTGAAAACCAGACGGGTGCAAACAAATTAGAATTTTTCACATAAATGTTTAAACTGAGAGGGAAAGTTTTATATATCAATGTAAAATTATATGAAATGTCCACAGCAAAAACTACACTAATTTAAACAAGTGTGGGATTTCAGGTAAAAATAAAACTTTAACACATAAATGTTTCACATCCTACCTCAAGTCTTCTGACAGTTTTCCGGTGACACTTGAAATGGGTAATGTCAGGAGCTGTTGTGTGGGTGTCGGGATAGAAGAATGCGACTCTGTTCTGGTTCTTCCCCTAATAAAACACAAAGGTTTGGAGTTACTAGATTATACAATAAAACAATCTCTCTAAAAGGAGAGATCACACATTGGTTAAGCATAAGTCTATTTGTGCGCAAACCATACCCCGTTTCCAAACGTGCAGAGCATGTTACAACATTTTATTCAGTGTTCTAATGAATATGAACAACATGCTATAGAAACCAAACCACAAGTATTTCTTTTCTTTTGTTAATAAGATGCTGGTTCGACGTGAACAGACCAACTTTGCGCACTTGACACTAGTAAAAACTTGTCTAAAAAGCAGAAAGCTGAAATGTGGCATTAAATGACAGTCACATCTGAATAGTCTCAGTCAAACTTAATTGCGTGTAATTTCAATTTAAGGATAGAAAAAAGACTTAGATTAAAAAAAAGATTTCAATGCCTCGGAGAAGCCGGACAGGACGAGCGAATTCGGAGATTATGTTGCAAGAAAAGAATGAATGAATCTTACCTCTTTCACATCAGGATCGTGACTTTCTGTCCATGCGATAAGCATGTAGGTGGTATTCATCAATTTTAGTAAAAGCTCCAAATCACGAGCGTAGGTACAAGCAATGCCAAGCAGGGAAGTGAGTCCGCGCACCAACAGCGACACGAGCTTCGACTATCCAGTCTGGCCAATGTGGCTTTGTTTATGTGAGCTCTAGATACCCTGGCCCACGTGTTTCAGTGCGCAACGTCATCGGCGTCGACATCGACGCGGACCAATCTCCTCGGGAGCTTTCTCAAGCCCCAATTTTTCTGGTGAGTATGTTTGTCTTGTGGTATGTGTTCTGTGTTGCTTCCCACATGGACATTAGCAGAGATGTAGTGGAGGATAAACCCACCTAAACTCAGTTCAGACACCTTGGTGTTTGCACAGGCCTTACGTCATGCTTGTTTTAAGCTGACACGAGTCTATGTGATATGATTTCGATGTATTTGCCACAAATCTCTAAAGTAAATGATGCACGTTTCCGATGGACTGGTGCTGTCACTGTTGTTTTCCTCACTGTTCTGGCATGCGGGAATAGTATTTACAATCGGGGAAAGTTCATTTACTACCATGCACTACTCCAAAAGAAATGAAGGTACACTCCAAGGTTGCAGCAGGCCAATATGTAGCCAAGTGTGCGGTGTATTTTTGTGGCATTAAAACAAACGTACACACACCCCTAAGTGGAAACACGTCTCCTTACTAGCACTGAGTTTATGCATGGCCTGGTTGTCGGTATTTGAATGTGAAATTAAGATGAGTGTACACCGGGACACATATAAGGCACAGTTATGTCACAACGTCACAATGCTAGACTCACTGTAGTTGTATGAAATAGCCCTAATGAAGCAGGGGTCAATATTATTCTTTGTTATCTTCTGACAGGATTTCTGTAGGCTATTTCAATTGTGTTCCAAATTTAGACCTCAGATGGGGTGGGGTCTGCGAGGTGGGCTGCCTATTCATAGCGCTGGTAGCGCGCGTGTGTGTGCGCGCGCGCGAGAGAGCGCTTCTGTAGGAGGAAGGGGGGATAATTAGCGGGCCTGTAGCCAGTTGTCATGGGGGACCCAAAACAGGGAAACGTGATAGCAGCGCGCAGAATAAGAGTGACGCAGAAAACGCTCAAGTTGACGCGGTCGCCAAAATAATCTGCTGGCCTTATTGTTCTGCAGCGATGGAATAACTGATCTTCGCCTAATCTTACACCAACACCTTGTAGCCAGTCGAGTTGGCCTAAATCTTTCTAGATGTACGCAGGCTTGGGAACCAGGCCCAAGAGAGCGAGCAGAAAGTGCATTCGCAGAGATGTGGCTCCACGCGCTACAGCAGGATCTCGCCGCATGCAGCATCATATGTTATTGCTGTTGGACTGCTGCTTTATTACATGAACCACAGAACAACCATCAGTCTTGAAGCTGTTTTATGTACTGCCCCGTACTCACAGCACACACAATAAGAGTGCGCAAGAAGAGGGGTGGGGGAAAGAAAACTGTATATCATGGTTACACTCACCTCTAGAGGACACTATTGTTCGCCAGCCATACATCACAAAGCTGCTGTTTCTTACAATTAACCTTTTAATTAACCTAACCCCATTAAGACTGTGTGGTCACGCCCAGTCGTTTTCAGGTGGACTATAAGACGGGATTTGTAAATTACAGTTTACCCACACTGAACTGTGGATATCCGGAAGTAAAATATTGTTCGACTTGCATAGATTATGGCGCTTTTCACATTGTACTGACCCAGTCTTGTGTCATCATGATTTCGGCTCATTAAACAACAGTTATCCTACAGCCATGTAAATATATTTACATAAAGTGGAATATGTGACCAACCTCCACAAAAAACACAAAAACTATTTTGACTTAAAACGCTGATGACAGGACGCCGCTTGGTTTTTATTGACTGGTAACAATTTTCCATTTAAAATTAAGCTCGGTTAGCGTTTAATTGGCCGTTTTACCGAAGAGTAATTAACTTCCTATTTATGTGCACAGTTAATTGGCAGTCTGATGTGAATCTAACGGGTTAGTTGTAATCATACGGAAGATTATATGTTTAGGTTTGTTTGTAGAAATGCCAGAATGTGTAGCTTTGACTCTCTCTCTCTCTCTCTTTTATCACCGTGGGAGCCCCCATTATTAATTTCTCCCCGGGTGCAATCGACAACTCTGTGGGAAATGCGTTTTATTAGTAGAAGAGACACTCTCGTCATCTCAAGGTCAAAGGATACCATATGAGTCTCAGTTACAGTGAGACCAGAGTCTGCCAGCTCCCCGGGGATTCGACCCTGAGTGCGAGGAGGGATGCGAACAGTGAGCCCCACTTGATTCGCTGGTCTCCATCATGAGTGTGGTTGTTATTAGCAACAGGCCCAGCGCAAAGAAACTTCTGAGTCAATTTTTTTGTTTTAATTCCTTTTGACAAGTCGGTTCAAATTAACGTCTTTACCTCCAGCAAGTATTCTTCACTATTTTTTTTGGGCGATTTGATATAGTCTATTCCTTTTCCCCTTCTCTGGAGATGTAATGTTCACATATAGTAGATGGATTTCAGGTATGGACCAAACTGACCATGTGGTGCAGTCTTCTCAGATACTGTGCAGCTCCATTTGACACATTTTAAGAGCTTTATTAACAACATTTGCATTTCAGTATAATACATTACAGCTTTGCTGCTGTGATTGGTTAATAAAGAGGATTAAAAAAAGTGGTCATTTTCAGTAGTGAAATATGTGTTCAGATACCTGCAAAAGAAGTACATGGCATTTTAGCACAATGAAAAGTACAGGCTACTCTTCTACAAGTGTTTAACAAGTGAAGCATTTATGTGAAGCGGAAGGAAACAAAGTGCATTTACTAAAGTACTGTAGTAAAATTCTGACTTACATGCATACTTATTTCTTACTGCCAGCTGCAGTGGAGAACACTGTACTGTTTTACTGCACAACATTTACAGGTCAGCTATAATAAAAGATTTAACAGAAGAAGATTTTTCATGCAAAACAAGGTCAGCTCTCAAATACGATTATGTGTTCTAATTTAAGCAGCAAAATAAAATATAGGGACAATAGGTACAATTATCATCAATATCAGCAGTTTTGTTCAATAATTTCTTGGTCATGGAATAACTTAATTGGACTGAACATTTTTTTTTACCTTTTTTGTGCTCTTTTTACTTAAGAATCAACACTTCCTGAGCTGTTTGTAACATGCAAATGACACTTTTGTTGTAGATGGTTATTGCTTTGGCATAAGTCGTCCCACATTTACCATTTAACAAGATGAATTTCTTTTGCTTCTTAGCAATCATATTAGATATGACATATGTTTGTTTATGAAATAACCTACAGAATAACAACACCGTTTCCCTCTAACACTATGCAGCATGTGAAGTTGCAGAAAATTGTGAAAACTCCATGAAACACCACTTTCTCATTATTGTATTGAGCACATAAGCTACTCAAATTAAGAATAAGTGGGAACTGAGAAAGAGGCTTCCACTTCTTAAAGAACTAATCGTCGCTCCATCTTTAAATTGCATTGTCTTTTTTTGTGAAATTGGATTTAAATTAGAAAAGAAGTTGCGCCGTTCTCCTTAAACTGCAGCCTAGATAGTTTGCAAAATCTCCCGGTCGCTTCTACAAACCTCATTTCATCTCAAAGCACTGGCAGGTATCAAACTTTCTGAGAATTGAACAGCCAGACCCTGAAGGCATCCCTTTGCTCAGTGTCTTCTTTCCATTTCTAGATTCCCACTTTACAAGCTTAAATGTCTACTTAATATGCTTTAATGCCTGCTCTTTAGAGCCAGGGTGCACTTCATCACTTTTATACACCTTTATATAACACACTGTTAACTAGCAATGCCTTATGGAACAGCTTGTCTTGCAGCTGGAAGGCTCCTCCATGGCATGATGGAGGTACCTGTTCACCATTCACAATGAGACAGTGAAATGGGAATAGAAGCCTCTGCATACTGCTGCTGTCTATATCAGTCAACGATGAATATTCATGAATCACAGTGTCATGACATGCTCTGTAATTGGCAGCAACATTAGTAATGACACTGCTGGTATCAATTCCCTGCATATTCATGTGGTGGGGCAATATTTCCTCGTGGTGCTGGGTTTTTTTTCTTTTTTTTCAATCCTCCTGAAAGTGAAAATGTATTCCGAAGCTGCAGGTGTCCCTGGTTTCACAATCAATTGCTGGCTGGATTGTGCCCCAGTGAAAATCAGACAAACCATTAGTTTCTTTGTCAGTTTCTTTGATTATTAATATATCTGAATTATGAAAGGTTGAGAGGACGCTAAATATTGTAAAGTGAATTTCTTTCTAATAGTTATGAATGTGGACCTTAAAGACTCCTATATACCATGTCAGTGCCACTGGCTATTGGACTTTTAAAAGATCATTGATATAAAGCGTTGATTACTCTTGCCTTAAAAGTAACAAACCCAGATCATTTATTTTTGTAGATCACTAATAAGCATATGCGCTCTGCTTCAAACAATTTTTTATTCCATCCGATCCGTTTGAGGTTTGATTAGATTTTACTGTTTTCACAGGCACGCTCCTCCGATAGGCCAGACAGTGCGGCAGATTTCTTTGTGTACTGGAATTTGCTGCGATTCCATTTCGGCCCCACCAAAGTGTCCTAGAATGGATAATGAGGGAATTGGATAAAGCTTTGCATAAGCTGGAAGGCTTTCCCCTCTAAGTAGCTGGAGGAGAGGATTTTTCCTCTCATGGGTTCAGTTTGCCATGAACCGTCCAAACTGTGTTGTGAGGAGGCAGACCTGTTTCTCCACAAACAGGAAAGGCTGCATTAGTCATGTATCGAGTGATAAAGAAGTATTCAGATCGCTGTGGAAGAAAAAGTAAAAGTACCATTATCAGTTAACAAGTACAATGTATATTTTTAGTCTTACTACTAAGCGAATGTATCTCTGTATATGAGTCTCTCTGCATTTCTCCATGACTGTTCATCACATTTGGTGGATGTATTCCTGAGGAACAAAAGAAATGCGGTGTTGAGCTTGAAGATTTTTTAGTTCAGTGTGCACGAAGCATTTAGCATTTAAATCTCATAACCGCGCACTCTACCTCTTTAAATTGCCTGAGTCTCAGCACAACATCTCAGATACATGCACAACATGTGGGGAAACACTGAAAATGTGGCATCGTATCATCAAACCACTCACCGCTGCACTGTGTAAGTTTGTGACCACTTTAGTGTGTCATTATTAACTATCAGCTATAGTTTTTCTTTTAAATTATATTTTGTTTGTTTTTCAAAGTGAACACAGTTATGTATTGAACAAGCACTTATGAGTAACAAAAAAGTAGCAAGCTAAGTTTCTATATACAGATAATTGAGACATCTATTTTTCACCAAGAAGACAACCCCACTGTGGGTTAAATACCTGGGACTCATTTGAGAACAGAGGAAGACTCTGATTTCATAAATAAGTCCAGTTGGTTTCTTTTTGAGCACATAAATTATTATAACCTGGATGATGGAAAACCTGCAAAGACATTCAGATGCTGTTTTTTTTTTTTATGTCAAATATTTGGGAACTAACTATCCACCCATCTACCTGTCCAGTTCAGGGGCTCTGGAGCCTATACTAACTGTCATAGGGAAAAAGGTGAGACAGACCCCAGGAGAGATTTCCAGTATATTGAAGAGCTAACACTAACTATGTATTATATTTTACAAGTTTATGGAGTGTTTTATGTACAGGTAATAAGAAACTATGACTGTAAAGTCTGCATAGTGGAATAAAAATATCATTTCTCCTGTTAAAGCAGGCACATTTCTTTTTAAATACAGTAATTGTGTAAATGTACTTAATTACTTTCTACCATTGCACATTTCTTTTATTAAGACTTTGGAGTTTGTGCAACCTAAGAAAAGTTCCAATCCATAAATTCCATGTGCAATTTACCTACCACACAACGCCTGCAGTATGCAGTTTGTTTAAGCAATGGATTGCTTAGGCCACTGTACACCGCAAAGCTCGTTGCTGATTTTTCTTCTTTTTTTTCTGTTGCTCACCAACTGAGCTGTATCTGGGCATTACAGGAGGAGGTAGCAGTAATGGGAACCGCTGTCAGTGCAAGGAGGCGGCTTGTTTTCATTTTATGGCCCTACTGCACTGACAGAATAGAGAAAAAAAAACATGTGAGATTCAGTGTTGCAAAGCAATGAGTAGTGTTGTTAACAAAGTCTTATTAGTATAAAAAGGATGCTTCAGATTGCGTTTGTTGAATAAAATTTCAACGTGGATTTAAAGACGGTACTTGTAACTTAATTTCACTCGGTGTTGCACAGACCTTAAACGTGTTCATTAACAACAAGTGACTAAGCAAAAGTTAGTTTCCATTCTGTTCACTATTACCTGCTGCATATTATTTCTAACAAATGGTTGATGGTGCCTCCATAATGTGGACGTGTCTCACAGTTGCAGTGAACTTGAGAGCGAATGCCATTTGTCTTCTTCTGCTTTGCTTATTTTAGATAATCCAGCTCTATCATCATCATCATCATCATCATCAGTCTTGCAATTAGTCAAGTTTGCTTGTCTCAGCGTTGTCCGTCTGCTCGCCACATGCAGATTCTGTGATTAATCTCGAAAGACACTATTTTGAAATGTTATTGGGAGTGGAATATAAATAAGCATGTGATGTATTGTTTTTTATTGTTTGATGGTGTCTGACAGCTTTGTCACAGAAAATACATGGCTTCTTTTTCCTAAATCCATCACAAGGAATATAAAGACATATGCATAATAATGAAACACATTTATTAATGTGTACTGTCCCCTGGAGTCATATGACAATGAAATGGATGGCTGGATTTCTTTTGCATGGATGCTATAGGCCTGAGTGTTGCATGTGAAGGTGGCTGAACAGGTAAAAGGGGGACTGAACAGATAGAAGAAGAACCCCATCGAGAGGACTCAGGGGAATCAGAGGGATGAGATAAAATCCAACAAGTGATTGTTTAAGGGGTCCTAACTGCTCATTACAACCTCATAGTCAGATTGATTTACCCTTTTTTAAAATTCTGAATGTATTTGCATAAGTTTCTGTATGCCATAAAAAGTGCTGCTATATACTTTTACATTTTTTTCTTATTGTAAGAAAAAGCTTTAAAAATCCTTTAAATATCTTTACAATCATTGATCTGACTGCAATTCTAGTGTTACAATAAACCAGCCTAAAAAATGCATAAAAGCAGGATTACCCCTAATAATAATAATAATCTCTATCACAAGTCTGCCTTGAAATAGGTGTGCTATATGTTTATGCAAAGCCTGGAAAGGCTCATAGCCGTATTAAAAACACATCAACAGGTCAAACCGTTCATTTGGGTGACATATACATTTGGACACTGGGGATAATTTTAAATTAAACCCATGCACACCATCCTGCCCCTGTAAGTAAATTTTAAGAGACAGTATTGAGGTGTAAACAGCACAGGTGTGTTTGTTTTTAAATCTGGGATTTATTGACACTGAGAAAAAAAACAGGAAAATCCCACCTTATCCTGGTTCCCAATATTTTCTGGTCCAACTTCTTTAGTAAAAAAAAGAAAAAAAAATCCAATTTTCCCTCGTGTACAGGGATCTGTATCGGGGTTTTACAGGCAAAAGTAATAAAAACAAATAAATCCCAGTTTTTTCTTACAGTACCAGCACAATATTTTCTGTGAGGAGCTTTCCGAAAGGATTTTTCATGGCAGAGTCTTGTTCAGCCTCTGTTTGCAACTGCAAATGGGTATTCTCCATCCTGATGTTGCATAACCTCCTTGCCATTGTGGTGGAGCTGCTTTCCAAGCTGCCTCTCTGGGGCTTCCTCTGTAAGATGCTTCACATGTCTGCTAGAAAGTGTAGAGCAGCAGTACGTTTGAACTGGAAGGATTTCTCCCCTTCACATGTCTACGGGCTTTAGTCCAGTCACCAAAAAAAGAAATGAAAACTCTTTTGTTCTCTTCCAGTAAGGGCGTGCATCCTCATGTGGTTACCATTACATACCAAATCAATTATCTATGCTGCTGGTGAGAGGCTTCTTAAATATGTTTTGCCCCTTTATTTGCCCTGGTTGTCTATTGGCAGTGAAGAGGGGGGTTTCAAACCCTTTCTTCTAATCCTCAGTTATTCTTCCTTTCTTCTTTTCAAAACTGGGATTTATCGACCATCTGGGACAGCAAAGAAGCTTCTAATGGGCAAAGCAAAGAGCGATTTCACTGTTAAAAATGCTATGAAAGTCATATGACTTCCTTCGGTGTTTAAAAACATGCATATGTTCTCTAGGTTTCTTTTTTTTTTTTTTTTTTTTAAAGTTTTGTTCTTTTTAAATGTGGTCTCAGAATATGCGGTTGCTCTTTGTGCCTCATGCTGTCATAGTGGTAGAAATGATTGTTGTTTTTAACCAATGGAATATGTATGGCCCCACAATATTGTTCTCGTCATGAATATTACAGTGGAAAGTTGTGCATATGCGAATAGCATCTTGATCCATTCTAAAGATTTGGGACAGTAAGTATCCAAATGTTGATGTGTTTCCTTGGCTCCCATTGTCAGATCTCAAAACTGCCCCTGTGCAGGGAGACGATTTCTCATCAGGCACTAGCAGCCGGAGCACCAAGCTCATTCACGGAGGAGTCCGATATCTACAGAAAGCCATCATGAAATTGGATTACAAACAGGTAAATGCTTCATTTTTTCTCCGCAGCTGACACTTATCCGCAGAATTCCTGGTCCCTCTGGTCATATTGCTTTATTTACCCCCCTATGTTCATTTTTCATTCACGGGAAGCAGTGACATGTTTGCCTTGAATGACTGCCTGCCTGGAATTTTCTGAAGTTGTTTTAAAGGATTCTTACAACTTAGCAGACCTCTGTTGCTATCACACTGTAAATTAATTCGGGAAATTATCTCTCAGTAATAGGTGAAACAAGGCTTATGTACCCTCTTTTGCTATAAGTTGTTTAAGACGAGTCACCCAGGTTCAAAGTAAAATGTCACAATTTTCTGTTACGTTTCAGTCTTTGCGATATCTCATTATTCTAAGCCTGTGTTTTCTTTAGGAGCCTTATTTTGTTATCTGTATGAACATATGAGGATGCTGGAGGTGAGCAGCAGAAGAGACCAATTAGTGTGATTGGAGGAAACACAGCGGCCTAGTCAGCAGCTCAACAGTAAAATGCAGCCTGTGCTACACAGGGCAAATTAAAGCAACGGTATTTGGGAGCCGGTAGCTTGAACCTTCAGCTTGTATATTTACCCTTAAAACATATGATCTTATCCAGTTTTTCCAAAAAGACTGTGCACCAAAAAAGGTGATATTATTTTGTTAAAGGAATAACTTTTCTGATAACAGTGAACTGCCATAAATCACTGATGTCATCAGATGAAATACTTGCCCATGTGTTGTTTCATCTACTTCTTCCAAATAAATTACATTAAATTAAGGTTATGATTAAAATTTGATGAAACTATTCAATTAATTAATTTTTAAGCAAACATGATCAAGACTGATCAAAACAAAGACGGTAAACCTTTCCCTCAATAAAGCCGTGGAGTCGAAAAGATGTAGAAGTTCGGCCGATTGGAAGAAAACTTTATAGTCACCTTTGGGTTTGAAGGCTCATTGAAGTGTAAGGTAAAGGAAGAGTAGACCATGGCATCTCTGCTCCATCTCGCCTTTGCTCTCTCTCAGACTTGGTTGAACTCAGAGGCCTTGATTTGATTGGTGCAGCCTTGAATCATAAGCTTTAATTGCACCTGACATTTAAAGCTTCTCTCTGGTATTTAAAGCAGTGTACAGGTGTGGTTCATTACTGAGAGGGGGATAGGAGATTTTCTGATTTCTCTTTCATTGCCGGGCCGTGGCACCTTCTTAACTCATCATGCTGCCTGTCACCATCGCCGAACACCTCCCTCGTTTGCACAAAGCCATACCTAGCCCAACTAACATCAGTCAAAGAGTTCAAGACTATGATAAAATGAAGTCTTTTTTTAGTGCTGTCCTAGAGGAAAATGCAGACAGAGGGGATAAAAGAATGTGACTATGTAGTAACAAGTCATCCTCGGCACATATCAGCCATGGAAATGCTTTATTTTTTCCACTAATGCTGCAAGGTGCTGATTCTCTTAATCCACCAGACTCAAGACAGACAAGCTGTGGGAGCCACTGTTTATTGCTCAAAGCCTCTAATCATGAAATCTTTCTTTGAGCAGTATATAGTGTGCTGTGCACATTACTATGCACTGTTAAAGTGTATGCATCACTTTCACTTGTAATGTTAAAAATTATAGCACTTATCACAGCTGGAGATGCTGATAGCAGCAATCTGACTGCAAATTGTAGAACCCTAAGTCTGTCCTGTTTTATGTGCTTTAAAAAGTTATTTTTTTCTTGTCTTATGAGAAAAACAAGTTTGTAGAAAACACATTTAAGAATTCAACTTTGATAACAACTGATTTTCTGTATTAGCAGTAAAAAAAAAAAAATTATTTTACACATATATACATGGTGCTAAATTTTATGTTGTGCAGTAACATTCATTTTAAGTAGTGCAGCATACAGCGGATGTTTTTATTCGTTTGTGTGTAATATAGTTAAATATATTGTGTTTTACACAGCTGTGTAATTGCTGTCTATGTGAGCGTAAACAAATTAGAAACAACATTTTTAAAAAAACAAACCAAAAAAAAAGCAGAAAATAGCCAGTAGCCATCGCGTTCCTACCAGTCCCAGGATCCATCTATCTCCGGGCTATATGTGCCTGGTGTTGGCATCAGAAAAACAAAGCATATGTTGATTGTTAGCCAGGGTGTACATAGCATGTCCCATTCACTCAAGGTCTCCCTTGTAGCTTCAAACTCCCAACTTTGTTTCTCTAGGCTATCTGTCAGACTTCATTTAGCATTTGAGGATATGTGGATTCCCATGTACTGCAAAAAGGCAACATACTTCTGAGGGAATATGGCCACTATCTGAGCAGTGATCTGTCAACCTTATTCATTTAGCAGAAGTAAGTAGGAGAGGGGGGTATTTTACATGAGCTATTTATATTTGTTCAGTTTTATACCAGTGTGTTTTTCTTCTTTTACCTCTAGAAAGCAGAGAATCTGAAATGCATCAGAGTATTTACTTAATAACTGTTTATAATAATTGTTATGTTAATACGATTTAATTTAGCCATAGTGTTTATCATAGAGACTCTTTTTCTTTGATCACAAACATTACACCATTTACATGTATTTAATTTTTCCTCGAGCTGTCTTTTCCACCTCTTTTCCCATAAACAACTGGGTACATTATGGCAGTGACATTTTCTGTCCTGACCTTCTTCAATGGGGATTGGGTTTTGACTGCTTGGGTTCATCTCCCCGGGATTTTTCAAGCCATCATTGCCAGATAGTTTCAACAAATAGACATTCCTTACCCTAAGAAAATGTTGTATTGGCAAAAATATAATTTAGTACGAAATGATTTTTTTTTTACTTCATACACATAAATCACATGGACAAGGGATCGTAAACTCTAACCATTCAGCAGCAAGAGTTTTTCAAATATTTAAAAGCGGCGCTTCACCTTTGCTTTTTTCATAAAAATCCGACTAGTCAACAGCAGCACGAGTATTTAAAATATTATATTACCGTGCCTAATAATTTTCACATTTCTGGTGTGTGTTGAAACTTTTTTTCTCCCATATTACGGAAATATTTTTCTCTTGTTGTCTGCTCAACTCTGCCCTTCTTCTTTCTGCTAAAGGAGTAATTGACAAAAGAATCTGGGATAATAACTCTATCTCCTGCTGTACCTGTAACAATTTAATTGGACAAGTCAGCCCAGCCAAGCATCTCTGGCTCTATGACTGGAAGACATGAAATTCATTGTCATTATTGTCCCTGTCATTTTGCAGCATTTTGTCCAGCCGCAGAGTTCCTCTCACTCCACTGAGTTTTGTACCTCCAGGAGGCTGGAACGACTGGTGGTGTGAGCCGAGCGGAAGTAGGGGCACGATGGGAGGGAGGGAACAAGAAAGAGGGCGGGGGTGGGCTCCTGTCCTCCAGGGAGCTTTGATGCTCATTTAGCTCTCCTCTGTCGTTCGGCCATTTGGGCTTTTAATTGCTGATGATAATAATTATCATCATCATTATTGTTATCATCTTCACTGTGCCGGGTTATCATACCCATGCTATGCCGCTCATTCATAAATCCTGGTTCCGTGATCTTACTAATCCTTGAATTCCTGACATTTAGTGTAGTATTAATTCTCCTGTTTCTTTACCCAGTGCCAATCTGTGACAGGCCCCACAACAGAGAGCTGTGAATCACGGGTTCAAAGGTCACTACAAGGCTCAGCAATCATCGAGGATCAGACGCTGCCTACCGGTGCCAAACCTCTCTCAAGTCTTAGCCGCTTGTGTGTGTGCATGCGTGTGCATGCGTGTGCTCATACACCACCAGTGGCATAAGTTTGCTAACCACATACTATAATGGTCACATTCACCCTACAGAGATGAAGAAGTGGATTCTATGGTCTTCCTAATACATCATGGCAGGGTGCATACTCTTGTATGTAATTCATTCTAAAATGTGGCCTTTAAATCTGTTGTTGTTGGGTCTTTTTTTTCTTTTTTCTTTTTTTTACTTTTTCCCTTCATTTTATTTATTTATTTTCCGTAGTGAGGGAATGGCTTCCAGCATGCTGTAGCATTAAGCAGAGCCCACCAGCTAGCTAGCCTCAAGTCGCTCAAACGTAAAATAAATCAGGGCACAAAGGACCCTGCTCATTCCTGCAAAGTAGCAACATTTTCCCTGGCCAACAATGAGGACTTGAACTTCCTTGGCAATAACAAATAGAAAGAAAGTCACCCGAGACACCAACATTAAAAGTGATTAATCATCTCTATTCTCTCTTTACTTTTGAACCAAGGGATTGTCCAGCAATAAATCTTCAAAGATGTACATAAGAATCACTTCCTAATGAAACTGGGCTTTGTTCATTTGTCACCTTTTAGACCCTTTCATTTAAATTACAAAACTTGTGACCTTGTGACTCTGAATATAGATCTCTGGTATTTTAGAGCGGAAGAGGGATTAATCCATAAATCTTGATACTTGATTTCTCTCTTCATTAAAAGGATTCTGCCAACGGATCTTCTTCTAGAAAGGAAGATCAGCCGCTGTCAAGATTTGTTTACCGTCATATTGACATATTGAAAAATGTGATTATTAGGAGGAGACGTGACCGTTTTCACTGATCACTGCTCTCTTTTAAAATGAAGCCTGCTGAAGTTGTGCACACAAAACTATTAAAGTAATCTTAATGAAATGTTCAAAAGACAGGAATAACTATTATGTACTACACAAGAGGCACACTCTCAAACAACCATTTTTTTTTGCTCCTCAGCACTCTTTGTATATTCAAGGCATCAGTGCATCTATTCCTTGCATTCCCTTCCTTTTCCCGAGGAGCGGTTACCCTTCCCAGCGTAGGAGAGGAGAGGGGAGGGGCTGCCGGGGCCCCACACTCAGGCCAAAGGGCCACTGTGGCTTTAAGTGTGCTCCTTGTGTGGCCAGAGCAGCAATCGCACTGATGCAAAGTGACAGGGACAGATGTGACATATCGGTTCCGACACACTTCCATACCACCAGTCACAGGCTTGGGGTGACTCACATCCCCCTGCTCTGGTCCTGTCCCCCCGCTGCAGGACAACACAACGATGCTCGAATGAACCTCGCCATCGCCCTCACTGCTGCCAGGTATGGGGCTGCCATAGCCAATTACACTGAAGTGGTGCACCTACTGGAGAGGGCAGACCCTCAGACGGGGAAGGAGAGGGTCTGCGGAGCGCACTGCAGGGATGTGATCACAGGTAAATCCAACAAAAGCCGCTTCCTTCCTTCCTGCCTCACTCTATTCCCACTCTCTCTAGCCCTCACAACAGGGTTCCTCCCAGCGCCTCTTACTCAGTGCTAGTTTGCACATAGTCATTGCACATCTAATGCAGGGGCTTTTAATATTTTATAAGCGTTTTATGGTGTAGAGGACTGCTTCAGATCTTGTAGGGAGGAACATAAGACAGAATTAGCGTACTCCAAATGGCCTTACTTACCTTTTAAATGTCATGCATAGAGCTGGCTTTGGAAGAATAAAGCAGTTAAGGGTAAAAGATGGTATTCTGAAACATTTCATGAATAACCAAGATTTGAGGATCTCAACACATGACCACCCCCTGATGTTTTAAAAGATGGAAGTGTGCTCTTGGAGGAGATGTCTCACTTTAATAATGTGAGAGGAGGGCCTCACATAGGGAGGGCTCAGACTGAAAGGATAATAAAAACAGTTTTGTCATCAGTTCTTTTTTCTTTGTCTTTTATTTTTTCTTCTTTTTTTTCTCGCTCACAGAGATATGAATTTCTGGCTTGTGAACGCAGTCATTCCTGGTCTTTTCTTCGCTTCTCTTAGCAGTGGCAGCATCACGCATCAAATTTTTAAAGGTAGTTTGTCATTCAGCTTGTTGCCAAAACAGATCATTTGCTATCCTCGTGGTATCTTTTGATATGCATCCCATTATATACTGTAGCTCGTCAACATCAAGCATCACATTAACAAACATTTCCCTTCCACAATTTCAAAAGACCCTCAGTCACTGCCACTGAGCTACTCTGTGACACAAAGAGGCAAGAGGGAAATTAGGTATGTCTGTTTCCTATTAATTACAATCCTGGGAAGTCTCCCATGGACACACTCGAGCCACTCTATTACGGAGAGAGGGGGGCGTTCGCTGATAAATTAATAATCCGGCTTGTCACCAGCCACAGATGAATAGCCCCTGGTGATTGATGCTGTTTTCTTTCATAGGGCAGGAATTTGATGTCAGAGCCAAATGTGTTATCAATGCCACGGGACCTTTTACGGACGCGCTGTGGAAAATGGATGATCAGAAGAACCCCGACATCTGTCAGCCCAGTGCCGGGGTGCACATCGTCATCCCGGCTATTACAGGTAACTAACGGTGGACCCCTACGTCTCTGTCACTATCCTCCTGTATCACCTGCTCCTCAGCACTGCCGTCTCATCAGTTCATTAGTTAGCTGCAGTAGAAACTCCTCAGCCTCTGGCCACAACAGCCAGGCTCTGTCTGGCTGCTCTGCCTGTATGTCTAGCTCAGAGAAGGTGTTTAGTCCAAATGGGAACTTCAGCTCGGGAGTGTCACAGCTTCATGTAATCACTGTGTTAACTGCAAGAGAAGACTTACATTTCTCTTCAAACATCATCTATTCTTGCTGAGATTGCATCTCAATTTTTGATTGGATTCCTTTCTCTTTTGGGTCGGACTGAGATTCCTGCTTTCTTGTTGATGCATGTTATTTGTGTTGGTAAGGAATGAAGGCTACTCCTGTGACACAGCCTTCCCCCTCAGCTATTCCTGTGTTAAATTGAGTCAGTGTGCATGTGTTTTAAACAGGGCAATATGTGTACCCTGCGTTGAGGCTACGGGAGCAGCGACTGGAATTGAAACCAGCTGAATTAATCTCCTGGAAACAGCACTGACAGGAGCCTGATTATGGGGTGTCCCTTCAACCAGCCCGGCCCGCTTGTGCCCTCCCCTCTCCAGCAGACCAAAGGTTAATGCAGTCTCCTTGTTTGTTCCCCTCCCTAGCCGCTCGCCCTCTCATGCACACAACACTCATGCACCTCCAGACTTGACAGCATAAAACTCCAAGACGCCGTCGCATCATCTTCTATCTGACCTGGGGAGCGGATGCCCAAACACACCATCGCATAGCAAGTCATCTCTGGAGAGGATATCAGTGTCTGAATTACATCCTCAACTAACTCGGCAACCACAGCCAGGAAATGGAAGGTGATTTTGTTTTCCATAAAAACTTACCATTCTTCACCTGATGCCTATTTTTGTTTTTGTTTTCTTTTTTAATATCTTCAACAAATATCAAAGTTTTACTGAACTGCAGCCCAATACATGTAAGGGACAGCTGTGATGTAAGGTATAATTAATGCAACAACCAACATAACATTTCTCCCAGGTAAAAAAAAAAAAAGAAAAGAAAAGAAAGTCATCACTGCGCACTTACACTTGCGGCACTATAGCCGGGACGTTTGAATCAGACCTAATTCATAACACCCATTTATGATAATAAATACACGTCCAACGATCCCCACCCCCACCCCCAGCATCCACCCAACCACCCTCTCTGATTTACAAATAGCTGATAGAGCAAGCAGCTGACAGAAATAAATGAGCTAATCTGATGGCTGTGTAGGACTTCCACCAGATATTAATTCATCAGGAGGCCACAGAGTACAGACAGATACAAATTCCTGTTTTAATTATGTATGGGAGCTGTGCTGGAAGCTGGAGACACCTCCAATACTAAGGCTATTTCTCAGAGCAACTTTATGAACCCTTTTGATTCCATCGTTATTTTGTTTTCCTTTAGATATAATACATGTCCCTCCTGTTTTCCCCAAACACTCAAGACCAAATAGATTTTTCCCCTTCATAGCAGTGCTTTCACATGAGACATTTGATAATGAACAAGTGGAAAAATAACCTTTGCCACATTAAATTATATTGTTTTCGATTTGCAATTTTTATGAGGCCTTCCTGGAGCCTGTTTGATGTATTTTGTTCCCACTCGGAGCCTCAAATGGCCCTTGCCGACTGGCAGGCTTATCAAAACCCACGAAGGTTTTATTGAATGAGTGACCAGTGGGTATCTAAACAGAATGCAGGGTTATTGATTTTGGAGAAGTGGTCTAATTGTTTCTAGTAGACAAGGGCTTGTCCCGATTATTTGATTGATTAGTTTGATACTGGTCAGCCTCCTCATCCTCCTTCCCTGGCCAGTTAATAGCACTGTAATCCCAATACACTGCTGTATTTCTAATCCATCATCATTATCATGGCTATACTCAGCACAAGATTAGTCCATGACGGTTTTTTCTTTTTTTGCATTCCTCAATATTAGCTCTGCCTTCTATATGCTAAAGAAAAAACTCAGATAAATTCAGCTTATCTGCTGTGAAGAGAAGAGCTGTATAGAGGAGGTTGTATGGTTTGGTATACTAATGAGATAAAGTTCCACCAATTAAAAAGACAAAATGTCTCAAACTCATTTTTTTGTGGGAACACAGAGTTTGAGACATTTTCTGCTGCCGCTGTAACTGTTAGCTTAAAGCCTCACTGTGCGTGCAGCTGAGTAATCAGAGTAAAGTAACCCGGAAGGTATCGAGCATTAAATGGTGGATAAATTATCTAACTAATTAGGTGCTTCATAGCTTTATTTTCCAATTTGATTACATTTTATTTATATAGCACCAATTTACAGCAACAGTCACCTCAAGATATTTTATGTCGTTAGGTAAAGAAACCCCATAAATGACACGACCCTCTATGACAAGAAAAAAAAAACACCTACTTGGCAAAAGTGGGAAGAAAAAACTCCCTTTTAACAGGAAGAAACCTCTGGCAGAACCAGACTCAGGGAGAGGTGGATATCCGCCAGCCATCTCTTCTCCCTCACAGTTGGGGGTGAGGGAGAAGAGAGCAGAGAAAGACAGGACAAAAGAACAGGACCCACTATGCTTTTGTCCACTATGGGATAATGATTACTAATTATTAATACAGCAAAGGTCTATAAACACACAGGGAGTGAAAAAGGTGAGTGAAGAAGAAACAGTCAGCACAGGGAAGCCCACTCGGCATCTTAGGCCTACTGCAGCATAACTACATATGCAGCATAATATCAGTGTGTTTGGTCCATAAGATACATTATTAAGGCTAGAAATAAAGTGGATTATTTCTTCAGCAAGAAGGTGGAGGAAACATGGCATGAAAAAGACCTTTTATTTAAAAAGAACTATTCATCAATCTCTAACTCCTTACAGCCTCACTGCTAGCTTGTTTCTTCCTTCCTATCTCAGTAATCACCTCGTAAGTTCATCTGATTTTAGAAAGGCCCTTAACTGGAAAACCATTAGACTAAACTGCTCACTGAATACTCAAATGCAAGTAGTTAAAAATCTAGCAACATGATGCCATTATTTAATAATGTATCACTGCTTTTATTATGGATTGATTGAGTCTATTATATTTAATGTGGAATTATGCTTAAGCTGGCTTCTTACATTGTTGTCTTGGTACTCGAGGTTCTGTATGAATATGTCTTCTGTAAGCACCATAAAAAATAAAGAATAAGACACAGAAGGGTTTGTTGGGGACATGCCATAGTAGGTCTCCAGTTCAAGCCTGAGACCACATCTGGCTCCAGGCAGCATGGCCACAGACGGCAGGGTGACATGTGGCGTATGTCTGGGCGAGACCTCGGTAAAAGTCTCGTAGTCACAAAATGAGCAGTGAAAGCCCGAAGCCTGAAAAGTAAGATAAAGGAAGGGGACATAGCAGAGTGTGGGGGATATAAGTGTGAAGTGATGGAGCGAGAAGCCTTGACTGGTGGAGCCCATGCAGTCTCCGTCCTTGCCTGTGGTAGTGCCCGAGCTGGGGTCTTCACTCATTTGTCTAAGAACACATAAGGAAGGGGATGGGGGAGTGTGAACAGGACTCAGACCAGAGGGGTTTGTCACATTGTGTGGAGGTGACACCTCGAAAGGCCCACTGGCCTGCGTAGTGGACAGCCAGTGTCTCCCCTAGTCCTTCCCTAAAGCAGGAAGGGTCTCCATGGCTTCTCACAGTCACACCAGAGTCTCCTTGTGTCAAACACTAGATCTCTACTTCACTGTTCTCAGTTTGACTCAACTCACTGGATTCTCCACTGCCTGGACTAGCATGTTTAAAGACCCTCTTTGTTTCTTTCCTGCAGCTTGAAGTGGCCTGCCTTTCTGTTTTTGTGGTGAAATCTTTCCACACCACACAACAGTTCCATTCCCCAACCATGAGTCAGCCGAACAAAGGAGGCATCAGTGTAGCTCACTCTGCCTCTGGAATTAAAGAATGAAAAACTTTTCTTTTTTTTTCACTGAATATTTCCCATCTTCTTCTTTAGCCATCAAATCCAAAGGGACTCCTCCTTTTTCATGCTGTGATTATTTACATCAAAACTCAGCTAGATGTCTACACTACAAACTGTAATGACATGTAAATAATTAGAAGTGTTAGCCCATCCTCATCACCCATCATTATTATCCATTATTTTGGAGTTTTAAATCCATGGTGGTATGGCTTCTGAGCTCAGGAGACATTGTTTATTATCTTTAACTTTTATTTTGAGCAAGTCTAAATGGACGTTGTCTTCATCGGCATGCTTTTTATTGTCCGTGTGAGGCCTCCTGCTCCAAAGCTACTCACTTGTCATAAATGTTTTAAAAATGCCCTTTGATAACGAGTTTGTCATTGTTTTATTCAGAAATATCAACCGGCCCATTATAGTGGCAGGTATTTTGTCAATCGATACACAATAGCGTATTAATATTTAATCCCTTATATGTCACCACTATACAAGAAAAACTGGATTGTTGAGAGGCAGCAGCAGGAGCTCGTTTATTTTCCTGCTTTAGCGGTGAAATAGAGAGGATAGACAACTCACTTCAAGGGTGTGTGTGTGTGCGCGCGCGCACTGACACACACAGCATATATCTGCAGGATGCGTGTGTCTTCAGACAGTAGGTGTCCACATGTTTATGTTTGCCAACATAGCCGTCTGCACTGTCTTTCTCTGAGATAGGAGAGGTGATGTCTCACCACCCTGGAGTGGTTTTTCCTCCGGTCATAAAGCTAAACTCCAAGGACACTCAAACTGCAGGAGCAACAATGTTGACATTAGTGACAGTGAACTGGTGACCATGTAGCGCTTTTTCCAGTATGTATTTTAACAAATGAGGCAAAGAAGAGAATAATCATATCTATATATATGATTGCTTGATCTACTCTCTGTGCAAGGCAACAATTTTGATCTATCCTATCGATCATTCCCTATTTACTCAACTGGAGACCAGTTTAAAATGCACTCAATGAACGTGTTCACAATCACAGTTAATGTCCAGATAGATAAAACTAGTATACAACACACCAAGTCAAAATTGCTAATTATAAGATGACAATGTGAAATTACGCTTTTACTTATCTATGACCTTTAATTGTGTTTTTAACATTTGGGAGGAACACTTTGGGTGTACCTGTTCACGTATTTAGTCACTGAACGTAAATTAATGTGCCTGAGCCCACTGACCTGACTGATTTCCACTGTGCATGTTGGGAAGAAAACACAATACAAACTGTCTACTGCAGATTTGAATAGACCAGTAGTCTGATGCTTTCTGCAGTCTCAAAAAAGTCAAACACCTTTGCTTGCTGCCTTTGTTTGTTTGTAACACAGCTGTATTTCAGCCATCATAAACTAGGATAAAATGTACATTATCCTAGTTCAGGGTTCCCTAAATATAAATTTGATGTTTGCGTTCTTCTTTTGCTTTATTAGGGACAACATGTTTTATTTTTTTCAACAAATCTGATAAAAACAGTGTGATAACTTGTCTCTTGCTACCGTCTAACCTCCATATCCTTCCAGAGTTCCTAATGAAGACGTAAATCTTTTAAAAAAATGATCTTAAATGTATTTAATTGCAACAGCTAGGTACTGAAGTTACCTATATATTTGTTGAGTATAGGGACATGCCTCACAGTGTCAGACAGTGAGGTGTGTAATTGTTTTTGGAAATTAATGCAAGTCTGTGGCACAGTTCTATATTATGCTGTGGATAAACAGTAGGTTGAATTCAGTGTAGGTATTTAAAACTAGAAGCACGCCCTGCACAGTAGATCGTTCTAGGTAAGCTCCTACAACTGCTTAAAAAAAAACCCAAAACTTTGAAAACTTGGAAGCTGAAAATTTACAGGTGTGTGGGTGTCCTGCAAAAAAAAGAGAAATAAGCTCAAAAATATGAAAATATTGACTCTAGAAGCAAGCCTGTTTTAGATTGCAAACATGGATTATGAAACATGTGTAGGTGGTAGACTGAATGGACGGATCTACTCAAGCAGTAACAGAGCTTGCTGTCATCCTGCACAGCTTCTCTGTCCTCCTGACAATACACACATATCACCAGGACAGTCCATGCCATGTTAGACTTCAAATGAACTGTACAATGACCTGCAAATGACAAGCACAGAGAGTTGCAGCCCCCTGTGACTTTGGTGTGAATGAGTTTTAACCCTTTGTTACCGAGAAAGAGGGGAAGAAAGCATAATCTATGATCCCAATGTTTCTGGAATGTTTAAAAAGGTCAATATGCTGATATTTTTGACAGCGCTTGACCTTTTGTGAAAAAAGTAACAAAACCATTGGAATTGAAATAACTTCTTTGTTTAGTTCTGGCACATAATGTATCACAGTCAAAGCATGCTGTCTCCCCACAGCATCTGCCCATGAATGACTTGACTGTTAATCCGGTGTATTGATCTAATATCAAAAGGTGCTATTTAAATGCAGCATAACTCCCCAGGAGCCATGATCTGTCAGTAGGCTCTGTTTGGAGTCTGGCTGAATAACTAATGTCTGTTTTGTCTGTCACTGCGTCCAGATGGCACAACATCTGGCTTCCACCTACAGACGCAGGATCTACAAAGTGGTCAGGTGGGCTGATGGATACCAGGAAAGTAACTTCACATACACTGACAAGCCACACTAAAACTACTGTAAGGTGAACTAGATAGCATTAGTTATGCTGTCACAGTGGCACCAGTATGGAGTTGAGTTCAATTACAATACTTACGAATTGTCATTCCTTGATGCTGAAAGAGAAGGAAGACCTAAAAGACTTTGACAAGATCCAAAAATGTGATGGATAAATGATCGTATCAAGCACATGCAGTGTTTAGTACCTGCTAAAAGTGGTCTTTAGTAAGGAGAGCTATAACTGGAGACAGGATCATGGCACCAAAGATTCATTAATGTGTGTGGGCAGCACAGGCTGGCCTGTGTGGTCTGATCCCGTCAAAGAGTTGCTATGGCACAAATTGCTTAATGGTAGAAAGCTGTCATAGCCAAAGTGCATTCAGTCTGCTGTGATTGGGGCCATGTAAACATCAGTCTGTTGCCTACAAAACGCCCATGGTGCAGTGGAACAAGGGGGGGAATTCTTTTACATCATGTGGATGCCCAAGTGTGTGTGTGTGTGTGTGTGTGTGTGTGTGTGTGTGTGTGTGTGTGTGTGATTTACCTGGGGAGGAGATGGCAGAAGGATGCACTGTGAGAAAAGAGCAAGTGTCCATTCGCCACATTTTCAACTGTATACTGTTAATGTTAGTGGAGCACTGCAAGGAGAGGGTCTTCTAATTCATTCTGAACTTATTATACTTAATGTAGCTACTACTTTTCAGTCTAGTTCAGGCTATTTAACCAAGGTTACAGGTTTGATGTAACATTAAAGCGCAGGCAAAAACCTTATAATGAAACCCCTCCAGCTATGAGTTCTCTGTTTAGATCACCATACTTTAAAACAGCCAGCCAGTGAGTGAGTGTACAGTGGTATTAACACTGTGTACTGTTATTGTTTTGAATTAAGCTCGACAACAGCTTGCGCTCCATTGTCTATTTAGAATAGATGTTTTTGACAGCACCATTCACACTGTCAGTAATCCCTGTACACCTCTCCCCAATCAGCTACATCAATTCCAGCTCTGATATTCCCGCACATGCATTTGACCTCACATTAACCCAGATACATTTGATCTTTAAGAGCCATAAATTGGCTTTTGTCATTACCATAGGTTAATTACTGAGATTTGCTCAGCACCGTTTCTACACTGTGATTGCAATAATACCCAGTACACAAAAGCCATTCACTGTGCCTGCATGAGCCCTAAAAATAGGCATTGTTTTGATCTATACCTATCAGGAGTTTGCAATAGTCTATTATTGGCAGTCAGCCTAGCAGTACTTTTCATACAGTTAAGCCTCACCCTTCCTGTCATTCTGTTCGTAATACGTCATCTGCCTGGAAGCTCAAATATAGATCTGAATGTGATCCCTGCATTCCTCACAGCACCTTTATAAGAAAGGAAAAACAGTTATTCAAAGGAATATTCAGCAAGTTAATCAGTAATGAAAATAACTGGTAGTTTTAGCCCTAATCCAGACATCAGATAAATGTTGGTCTTTGTGGATTATTATAGACCATGAGAAATTAGTAAAGTAGCTCATCAAGTATCACATGATTAGTATATACAAGTGATGTGACTGTCCAAGTTTTGGACACTCCTCTTGCTTTAGAGGTGCAGGCTTCTGCAGTATCATTACCACTTTCTTTGCTTTACTTGGAGGTAAACCTGTTTTCTTTTATAGAGAAATGGGGGCCGATTCTATGTAGAATGCACAAGCCCGTTGGTTCAGAATGATTCACATGTTAACACGATAGTAAGAACAATATATTTAAGCATTGAATTAATTAAATATCTTAACCCTTTAAAGCCAAGCATATCGTTTTGATACATGTGTTTTTGTGAGTTTTTGCGACGTCTACATCCTCAGCGTGACTTTTTTTTTTACCCTCAAAAAATGATATAAATGACATCACACATTTTTAATAACTAAAATTGCAAAAATATAGCTTATGTAGCAAAGGTTTCAGGTTTTAAAGGGTTAAAGGAAGGGGTGCAGTTTGTAGCACTGTTGCCTCACAGCAAGGAGGTCCTCATTATGTTAAGTTAATTGGTGAGTCTAAATTTTCTGCAGGTGTGAATGTGAGTGGTTGTCTGTCTGTGATAGATTGGTGACTTGCCCAGGGTGTATTCTGCCTCTTACCCAGTGACTGCTGGTATAGCTCAACCATAACTCTGAACTGGATAAGTGGAATATGATGGATGGTTGGAAAAGAAATGTGGAACAGCTAGGCCTGGAATGTGGTGAGTGTGTGGGTGCGAGTAAGTGATGGAGGCATCTGAAAGAAAGTAAAAGAGAAAGCAAACAAACTTAGATTGTACTTGGTGCTTATTATAGAAACAACAAGTGCTTAAAAATGGGAAAAGAATATGACTGCCATTATACAGATACAATTTATTGTAATATAAGGTCATATTTTTAGCTAACTTTGCAGTCAAACCATTGATTTGAGTTCTCACGTGACATGAATGATCATAACATGTAAACCCAGAGGTATTCATCTTCACATTTCACTCTGCCATTCATTCCATATGACTTTGTGTCCTACCACGGCCTCTGAAGACTACTTACAGTTGTTCCTCTTTACTGCTCAGAGAAGTACATGAAAAGATTCTATTTTTTTTTAAAGAAATCAAAGGTTTGATTAACCATGGATGTTCATGAAATATTACGGGAAAGTGTGAGTGTGTGTGGGTGCATGTGTATGTGAACAGGCTCCTATCTGATTATTACCAGTGGGCGTTTCTCATGTGTTCCTTTATGAGAAGAGGTTTTAGATTTCTCTACTTTAATAGATGTTCTGTGCTGATGATCCTCTTTTAGCTCAGTAACCATGACACTCAGACTCTCTGTCTCATATGCGGGATCAGGAACAATACTCCAGATGTTGACTGGAACAGCACATCCATGTTGTTTTTCTCTCAATGACATGTTTTGTTACCCTGAGAATGTCCAGGAAATGCAGCTTGATTCCATATATTTTCACTTATTACTTTTCAGCCTCTGAAAATAATGATTATGTACAAAAATGGCTGTGACTTCTAAACATTAAATGTAATACTTTTACACAACCCTTTAAAATGAAGCTGAAAGTCTGCACTTCAATCACATATTGCTAAACTGATTAAAAGTTTCCTACGGTGATGTATAAACGCTGGCCAAAACCTATGAGCATAAAATGTTAGAGAGGTACTGATGCTTCCCTCCTTCCAGGCTGGTGTAGGTTTAGACCCTGTACTCTAAAACCAACTAAAAATCAGTTGTGACACTAACAGAAACTATGTATTTTATACTGTGTGTCACAGAAAAATTAGGTGCAGCATTACTTAATAAGTGCTTCTCCCAAGCCCCTGAGGTATGACAAATAAGACTATATTTGGGTTGTGAGTTTGAAAGGAAACACACAGATAACCTGTGAATAGAGATCCAGCTAGTGGCAGGCCTTTTTACGTGAACTCCACTGCACTAATTGAGCTGCGAGTTTATTGTAGGGTCTTGTGTGGGAGTTTCTACCAACACAATTTCTAAATTAAACACGTTTTTGTAACGGCACATAGTAAAAGTACACATTCCTAATTTTCTTTTCATCATTTTTGATCATCACTATGTATTTAACATGCTTAGAAGCAGTTTTAAACTTTCTTGGATAGTCTCATATTTTTGAAGTTTTAAATGTGTAACACTTTTAGTCCCTTAACTTCACTTAAACTGCATCAAATTAAACCATTCTACAAAGCTTAACTGGTTTTAGCAAAATTTATCAATTACAATGTAAATTAAAAATTGAGTGTTTTAAGGCTGTCTTGAGACCTTTTATATGGTCGAAGATTTAATATATTTAACACTGGCAGTTTGAGGATGTACATAACTACATACATGAAGTTTCAATGTGCTTTTTTTTTTTCCTCAATGTGGGAAGGGATTACATGAAGAGGATGTGGGAGCTATGGAATCTCCGATACCTAACACCTAGACTGACAACAAAAAACCTCAGTGCTCCAACATTTTGAAGAAGGAGCTGCTATCACAACTGAGCTGAGGGGATTGTATCCTACCACAGCCTCTGAAAAGGGTGGTTCTGACTACCTTCCCTCTCTTCGTTACCATCTGACCATAGTTCTCCGGTCCGAATGACATTCCTCTGTCGGCGCTGGGTGTGATGAAGAAAGGATACAGAAAGCTGTCCATCTTGCTGGTATCTCTCTTCGAGATCAGTGAATCAATGTCTTGTTCACTCCTGGTATACAGCTTGATGTCACCCATGTAGGCTGACGCTTTCTCCGTAGTCACTAGTTGCGCCATAGACACTATCTGTAGCCAGTCTTGTCAGTGATCTCACTGAAGGGGTTCAGGCCTATGCAGAACACCATTGTGGATGGAGCATCTTCTTGGTGGAACCTTGATGGTGGCTTGTGCAATTGGCTTGAAGTTGTCCTCAAGTGTTGTTCGCCACATCCCTATTGAGTTCCCGATGAAGGGTTAGGGCCCTGTTCATGCTGTATAGTTCTAGGCATTACAGGATCCATGTGTGGAACAAAGAGTCGATAAGACTATCGAAGAGTCTATAGGTGCTACATCCTCTTCATGTAACCTCTTCCACTGGGTTTACTTGCATAGTAGCATTCCAATAGCGCTCTGTTTTACATCTCTTGCCCACGTATGCCTTCTTTTTCCAGTAGCCCAGTTCTTCTCAGTGTGTCCTGGTTGCTCAACACCTGACGCTTGTTAATCCGGGCGACGTCCAAGCCAGTATGGTTTCAGTTATCTCTCTCTCATTCTTATCCGAGGTAGGCTTGGTTAGCATGGGAGGTCTAGCCTAGGGACTCTTACTAGACACAGACGCCTTGGTTGGGAGTCGAATCCCCAACCTGAAGAGATTTGCCTAGACCACAAAACACAAAGAACGAACATTAGACCAGTGGAAATCTGTGCTTTTGTCTGATCAGTCCAAATTTGACATCTTTGGTTGCTGTATATTTGTTTGACTCAGGAAAGATAAAGGGTGGTCTCTACATGCATGGTTCCCAATGTGAAACATGGAGGAGGAAGTGTGATGGTGTGCGAGTGCTTTGATGGTGACACTGTTGGGGATTTATTCAAAATTGAAGGCACACTAAACCAACATGGTTACCACAGCATCCTGCAACAATATGCCATCCCATCCGGTTTGCGTTTAGTTAGACCAGCATTTATTTTTCAACAGGACAATGACCCCAAAAATGCCTCCAGGCTGTGTAAGGGCTATTTGACCAAGAAGCAGAGTGATGGAGTGCTGCGCCAGATGGCCTGGCCTCCACTGTCAAGATGGTCTGGGATTGCAAATGGACAAGCAAGTGCTCAGCATCTCTGGGAACTCCTTCAAGACTGTTGGAAAACCATTTCAGGTGACTACCTCATGAAGCTCAGTGAGAGAATGCCAAGAGTGTGCAAAGCAGTAATGAAGGCAAAGGGTGGCTATTTTGAAGAGTCTAAAATATAAAACATGTTTTAAATGTATTTATTTAAATATACATGTATTTACACATACACCAAGCCTACACATAGATACCGAGCTCCAGAGTTCTGGTTTGAACCCTCCCTGTGTGGAGTTTGCATGTTATCCCAACAAAAACAACGTATAGATCCAAACCAGACGCTAACCAGCATGTAGTTTGTCTGACTAGTTTAATTTATAACGGTACATCTGTTGCATTTATGTTATTTATTTAACCCTGGAGCATACATGCTCTTTCATGCTCTCATGCTATTATTAGCTATTCATAAAAATAGAAAAAGAACAACTTATGTAAAAGAAAATATTTTGAAAAAATGTCAATCTTGACTACTATTAGAAGATTTACATTTAGATACAGTTGTGAAATGTCTTCAATGGATAAATACAAATAATAATTGTGATTATTTGATAAAGACAAATTTGTGCATTCAGGTAAAATGAAAAGGCAAATGTCACTGTCACCTGGTGAGTTGGTAACAAATTACATCTAAAGTGACCAAGAGGGAATAATAAGAGTGCATGCACAGAAGAGAATCCGGTATGAGTCACTGTCTGAACTAAGCCCTGAACAGCATCTTGTAGATTTTCACCCACATCACACAGACGATGGAGTTGCACAACACAAAAACATTTTTTTTAGATTGTTGTTTTCTTTAAAAACAATCTTCCAGCAGCGTAAAAAATAGACATTTTATTATCGTTGTCAGTGGAGTGAAGAAATTGATCATTTTTGTCTTCTTATTTCTGCACACATCTTTCTTTTTTTTTTATCGTGTGTGTATGTGTGTGTGTCATCTGTCTTTACCACACACACAGATACAGCCTCTTTTCTGTCCTCATGTGATGCCGGCACTCTCCTCTAGGTTAGTGACAGTGATGAATGCAGAACATGGAACACATTAATGCAGTGAATTCTGGTCAATGTCAGGCCTTTCTTCACCGTGTCAAGTTAAACAAACAAGATCAAGCAAAAGCGAATGGTAATTGACCCTCCAGAGATAAGGCCCTTGCGACTGAAGCAGGAGGTCACGGGAATCCCAAGCCATTCTAAAACCTGAGTGTGTGTGTCCACATTTAAAAATATACTGTACTCACTGTCCAAGTGCTCACACTTTAATAAAATGCTGTAGCGTTCTCACCCCTATTACAAAGTGAATTATTACAAGAAGGAGACCTGTGATATATACTTTCTCTGTACAGTGCCTCATCAGCAACAGACTGTCATTGTAATAAGTGGATTTTACTTGTAGGAGATGTCTAAAGCTCTAGTGGGATGTGTTTAAAATATGGAGCTTCTGACATTTTGATGACACATTCTTGTGAAACCTAACTAATTAGTAGAGTTTTGGTTTTGAACTTCTGATTTTATATAATGAACCTTGTATACTTACTGCATGTCCGTCACAGCTAGCAAACATCATTCTGATGCTGTGTAATTGGAAGTGAGTATGATAGAAAAGGAAGAGGGTTACCAGGTGGTGAAAGGCAAACAGCTGATAGAATTTCATATTAATTTATTCATTCATTTTTGTTATTTTCCTATTTTAGTCCTGTTGATAACACTAAAAGAAATCATTGTAGTAAATGTTACTTTTTTAAATTGTTTAATTTGGGAGATTAAGACTATCACATGTTGTAAGTGTGATTGGTAGTTGGGTGAGACCCTATAAGCAAACTGTTATTTCAATGCATACATATTTTTAGGTATTGCACTCGATGTAGTTGAAATAAATGTACTAATATATTACATAGAACTGAATTTTTAAGGAAATTGCAGTGTTTAACAAACTTATTAGATCGCCACCCAATTTAAGGTTTATACCATAGCTGTAACAATATTAGTAATGACCAAAATCTTTTTTTTTAATCTTTTTGTTATGATAACTCCATCGGTGCAAGATTTTTTGAAATTAAAAACATTTTATCACTAAAACATAATTATTGTTGTTATCCATGTTTTTTCAAATTTACTTTTTAACAAAAAAAAGCATAAAAACAGTAATCTGACTTCTCAGCGAAGGCCAGTGTGCCCGAAATTTGAGTATAAAAACATGAATTTGGTTATTATTAGTTTAAAACAAGATGCTCTGTTGAGTTTGCTGTGGCATGCATACTTGAAGCATGCGAACAACCACGAATGCAAAAAAGACTCTTCTCCCTGGCCTTGCATGCTTACACCACTGACTCCTTCAGATTTGTATAGGCACACATGCTCAAAGCCATAAGTAAAACGCTAAACCTGACTCCTAATTTCATTGTCACCAAGTTAATAAAGGAGCAATTCATAGGGGGAGATGTGTTGTTCAAGGGTGCCTTCAGGAGGGGGATACATTTTTTAGAAAATAGTACTGTACCTGGGGGAATTAATATCAATATCACAGTCTTCTGGTAAAATGGATGGGTTGTTTGAACATTAAAAGTCTAGAAACGTGCGCCTGACTAATTTGATACTTTCTCCTTGTCTATGACTCGCATTTAGTTGCCTCATTTATAACGCCTTCAGGCTTCTACCCTTATGCTGAAGTGCACCTGCTACCTTTCAAAGACTGAATAGGGTGGTTGTTGGTCTGGAAAACTGCGTTGTAAATCTGGATAGTGTTGTGATTTTGAGCAACAAATGAAAAGGCCATGTACTGAACTTTCAAGCTTTGTCTGAATACAGGGAGTGCAGAATTATTAGGCAAATGAGTATTTTGTCCACATCATCCTCTTCATGCATGTTGTCTTACTCCAAGCTGTATAGGCTCGAAAGCCTACTACCAATTAAGCATATTAGGTGATGTGCATCTCTGTAATGAGAAGGGGTGTGGTCTAATGACATCAACACCCTATATCAGGTGTGCATAATTATTAGGCAACGTCCTTTCCTTTGGCAAAACGGGTCAAAAGAAGGACTTGACAGGCTCAGAAAAGTCAAAAATAGTGAGATATCTTGCAGAGGGATGCAGCAGTCTCAAAATTGCAAAGCTTCTGAAGCGTGATCATCGAACAATCAAGCGTTTCATTCAAAATAGTCAACAGGGTCGCAAGAAGCGTGTGGAAAAACCAAGGCGCAAAATAACTGCCCATGAACTGAGAAAAGTCAAGCGTGCAGCTGCCAAGATGCCACTTGCCACCAGTTTGGCCATATTTCAGAGCTGCAACATCACTGGAGTGCCCAAAAGCACAAGGTGTGCAATACTCAGAGACATGGCCAAGGTAAGAAAGGCTGAAAGACGACCACCACTGAACAAGACACACAAGCTGAAACGTCAAGACTGGGCCAAGAAATATCTCAAGACTGGTTTTTCTAAGGTTTTATGGACTGATGAAATGAGAGTGAGTCTTGATGGGCCAGATGGATGGGCCCGTGGCTGGATTGGTAAAGGGCAGAGAGCTCCAGTCCGACTCAGACGCCAGCAAGGTGGAGGTGGAGTACTGGTTTGGGCTGGTATCATCAAAGATGAGCTTGTGGGGCCTTTTCAGGTTGAGGATGGAGTCAAGCTCAACTCCCAGTCCTACTGCCAGTTTCTGGAAGACACCTTTTTCAAGCAGTGGTACAGGAAGAAGTCTGCATCCTTCAAGAAAAACATGATTTTCATGCAGGACAATGCTCCATCACACGCGTCCAAGTACTCCACAGCGTGGCTGCCAAGAAAGGGTATAAAAGAAGAAAAACTAATGACATGGCCACCTTGTTCACCTGATCTGAACCCCATTGAGAACCTGTGGTCCATCATCAAATGTGAGATTTACAAGGAGGGAAAACAGTACACCTTTCTGAACAGTGTCTGGGAGGCTGTGGTTGCTGCTGCACGCAATGTTGATGGTGAACAGATCAAAACACTGACAGAATCCATGGATGGCAGGCTTTTGAGTGTCCTTGCAAAGAAAGGTGGCTATATTGGTCGCTGATTTGTTTTTGTTTTGTTTTTGAATGTCAGAAATGTATATTTGTGAATGTGGAGATGTTATATTGGTTTCACTGGTAAAAAATAAATAATTGAAATGGGTATATATTTGTTTTTTGTTAAGTTGCCTAATAATTATGCACAGTAATAGTCACCTGCACACACAGATATCCCCCTAAAATAGCTAAAACTAAAAACAAACTAAAAACTACTTCCAAAAACATTCAGCTTTGATATTAATGAGTTTTTTGGGTTCATTGAGAACATGGTTGTTGTTCAATAATAAAATTATTCCTCAAAAATACAACTTGCCTAATAATTCTGCACTCCCTATAGCTTGGATGAGCTCAACCTACAGTAAACTGGGCTGCAGGTTTGCCAGGGCTACTGTGACCTACATAGGTAAGGTAATTGTTGAGGGGCAGGTACAGCCCATGGGAGCCAAAGTCCAGGCTATTCATTTTCTCCCTTCCAAATTAAAAAATGAACTAAAAAAAAAAACTTTGGTATTGTTGGTAATTACTGATCAGAGATTGATTTTTAGAAGACTTTTGAACTCTTATGTTGCTGGTAGATGTGACGAGCTGGACATGTTACAGGGTGGAATGACGGTTTAATCAGTATCAGGTCTTTTTTTCACTGTTTTATCTGGTTAAACCTTCATTGAAGGTGTCTTAAGTGAGACATTAACATTATCCCTTTTCCTGTTTGGATTATTGCTCTATTATTGTCATATCCATCTACTAATTGACTTGTTTGATATCAACATTGCCAAGTTCAAGTTAAAAGGTCTCTAGCAGGAGTTGTTTTTTGGTTGTTTTTGTTAATGTTGAATATCAAATTTCCCCAAAAGGACTTCAAATGCTTGAAGCACCGACTAACATTTCAGCCAGTGCTGAACGAGATACATATCAACATTAAATATGTTTAAATATTGCACAGTAGGTACATGTGATTGGTTCAAAGAAATGTTACTGCCATGTATTTTATTAAGCTAGACTGCCTGTTGTATTCGTTGCTGGCTTTTAATTTCTACATCTGTCCACACAGCTGGTGTTTTTATTACTATTAATTTATCACTTGGGTTTTGTCTGCTTGGACACTTGCATTTATAGAGTAATAAGGGAATGCATTTAATGCTCCCCTCCTCAGTTGCATTGTGAATTGTGAGCATAAATTGAATTGAAGGCAGTTGATTAAACCATACTGTCCCAGGCTTTTAAGTGTGTTTAATTTCACACCATCTATAAATAAGCCAATTATTTTCTTATGCACACTGTCGCAGTGAAGGCTTCGTGTTTATCTCACGCAATTGTGTATCAAGGCTCTTTCAAACACCATGCATCTCTAGTTCTCTTGTTAATCCACTTCTAATGTTGACTAAGAAACCAACACTGTTTTTTTGTTTTTACAAAGCTCAGATTATGAGGGAATTGTATTTTGAATGCACTTGAAAGCCAGGGAGTTCTACGCATATTTTTGTTGGGCTTAATCTACAGATTGTTATGTCTTGCTATGTGGGTATTATTCAACACAAACTCCTCAAAAGAACACAAACAGTGAAATTCTCAAGACTGAGTATGTGGGAGGGCTTATCCGAGCGTCTGCTGCCAGTTTTAACACTGGAGGATACTACATGTTGAATAGATTTATGCTTTTTATGCTTTTATTTCTAGTCTGTATTGTTTCTCTTGCAGTTAGGGAGAGTCCTGTCTTCATCCTGACAGAAGCGAGAGTGAAATAAAGTAAGCCGCTCTAATCATTTTCAGTCTCAAATGGTCTTAATAGGAATATAAAATTTTCGTATTTTACAGTTTTTATTTATTTATTTATTTTTTGCACATGCATCATGTTTACTTTTTTACTTGACATTTGATGGATGTACTTTTAAGCTAAATGCAAATAGACACAAGACTTCTCAAACTATCCTATTTGGTTTCATAGCTGCTTCAAGAAAATCTCCATTGTTTACACATTCAAATGTCGTTTTGTATAATCATGCATGCCTATTGAAGGACCTAAATGCATTGTAATTAGAAAATAATGGGCCAGCGTTCATGGATGGAAGGTTTCTACTTAACATTTTCCCTCGAAGCAAATGGGCTAAAGTCAAAATCAACCTGGATAGAAGCCCGTCAGACCCCGGTATAAAAGTTGATCTAGCCTGTTAAAAGAGGGGGGACTGTGCATGCAGAGGTGTAATGGCAACGCAGTCTCTATTAAGGCTAACAGCTCCCATCTCCTTCAAGGTGGTCATTTAGTAGTGCTGCTCATTCAGCCTAATCAATGGTTGAAGCTGCAGCGAACCATTAAATAAAAAAAGAGGCTAGAGATGAGGTGCTTCTGATTGGGGTTAATTGGATGTAATTGGAATTTATACTGTACAGTGGACGACTCATTAAGAACACATTTAAAAATAATGTCATTTGAGCTCAGGTCATTTAACCATTTTTACACTGGAAATAGTGCAATGCAGGACTTGGGAAAAGTGGCATAGCTGGTGTCCTACTGTGACTTTCTACAGGCTGTATGTGCGCTAAAATGCAAAATGTCACTCATTGATTTCTTTTCAGTTTGCACCTGAACCTTGCACCTTGAATTTCAGATTGAACAGAGTTTAGATTTGTATTGGATAATGTGCTAACACTTCATTTAATTCCCTTTTTTTTTTTTTTTAGCATTTTTAAGCCCTAGATCAACATTAAACACTTTAAAATCAATTATAATACAGCTGTAACCAGAAGCTTTCTGTGTGCAGCAATAAGCATATGCTTGTGAATAAACAGATAATCAAACAAAGTCTCATTAAGCTATATTTAATTTAAACTGTGTTTGTTTGTTTTTTCTGCAGTTTTGTCCAAGCTAGCATCCTGTGTTGGACAGCGACTTGAAGCTCTGTGCCATGAGACAAGCTCAGACGGATGGATTTCAGCACTAATCCGTTTGATGTAAGTGAATTTAGGTTCTAATTCATGGGCTTGTGCACTGTATAACAAGCCAGAATCAGCAACACACGGTCCATAAATTCAAGAGGAGAGCAAGAGGGAGAGAGAGACAGAGTGTGGGATGAGAGAAGGGGGTAGAAGAATATGGTGTTTAACTGGAAGGCAGTATGTTTTATCAGTCACTGGCACCATTTAGCTGACAAAAATGAGCAGGCCCAGCTCTGGGAATAGGGCCTAGGCACCGGGTGTTCACCAAATCCTCACAAGAAGAATATCAGCACTTCTCACATGCTGCTGCCTGATATCCACTGCTGTAGCTGAAAACTATCTCCATTGTCCAGTTTGATTGCCTGAATCAAACTGATTTACTGCAAATCCATCTGAGCTTTGATAAATCTATTACAGTTTCATTTCACTGATTTCATTAACGTGAATAAAACCAGCCATGCTTTCTGCATAACTGCCTTTTAATGGCTTGGCCCTGTCACCTGCCTCAGTATTAATCCCTCTGACTTATTGCTCCGCAGAGGGAATGAGTAATGGGTATTTGAATGTGATCAGCACAGTACAATGCAATTAAGGAACCAGTACTGTTCTGTGCCTTTAATCCTGAACTAATTTGAATTGCAGTTTGATAGCACTGTGAATCCTGCATAATTATGTAGGGTGCATATTAAACTCTGTGACAAACCAAAGAGGCCTTTAACTAGCCCTGCCACAAGGAGAGCAGCCAGGAGAGCTACAGTAAGGTAGCCAGCCGGAGCACACTGGAAGTCTCAATTACCACCGTCTTGGATGACAGGTGGAAGCTTAGGGGGATGGGATGGGGGGAGGCTTCATTTGAAAATGGTTGACACTGATATCTCTCTTTTTTTCATCCCTAACCTCAACTGTTATGTACAAGTGTCATTTCAGCCTCAAAGAACAGATACATCAAGTGTGAATCAAAGAAAGGTTTGCGTTCGGTCAGTGAGGATAAGCCCCGAAGAGACGCTACTTCAAAGTCACCTCTCTTCTGCTAATTAGGAAAGTTTCAAATTGTTCATTATGGGAGTTAATTTTAGGACATACCTGCAGAGGTAGATACAGTTTGGTAACATCCGACAGAGTGTTTGCACTAGTTTGTGCTTCTGATATATTACTAAAGCCAGATTTAAATTGAGTTCATAAAATATAGACATTTATAACATTTAAATCACATCTGTGTCATTGCAAGACGTGTGGACTAAAAATAAAGTTCTTTAATGGGAACTGAGTTAAATATGTTAGGTTTCTTGTTTTTCATCAAAATGGTCAGAAAGAAAATTCCCATGTATCTCCCTCTGATTTTACTTTAACCCTTGTATGGTGTTCGGGTCTGTGAGACCCGTGTTCAGTTTTTTTCAAAAGAAAAATTAAACAATTAATTATTTTTTCACGTGTAAATGTGTTGTGTCTTTCCACTCACTCCACTTGATTATAACTGATTTATTTATAACATTTTATATAAAAGAAAAACGAGAAGCACATTAATTCATAAATGTGATCTAACAAAGGTAAAGGGAAAAAATTAACCATGTTTGCTGTTCATATGTCTTGTAATTGGGATGAAGTAAACATCTGTTGAGTAATTTAACATAAAATTGTTTGATAGTGTTAATTTGGAAAGCCAAAACTCTAGCGGGTCCACCAGACCCATGAACACTGGCTGTGTAACAAAAATACGAACACCACACAAGGGTTAAAGCAAAAGAATTTAAAGGCAGGACATAATTTGACTGTTATTCTCTGGGGAGGGGAAAAAGAGTTTAAAGACAGTTTAAATCGGCAATAAATGCTTCCATCAGGACTTACCTTATTTTTCGTTCCACAAGTGGTCGGACTCGCATATTTCACACTGCCTTAAAATATTCTTAACAGTGAGTTATTCTGCCTCACACAAGATTGAGCCAGAGAGCAAAGATAAGAGGGATGGAGTGAGAAAGAGAGGCAGAGGGGAGAAGAGGAGGAAGACACAGAGGGGGCTGCTAAATTAAGCCATTGTGACTCAAAATCCTCCTTTAATAAGGTTCATGCTGTCTACAACTTCATCATTTTCTCCTGAATGATAATTACTTTATTCAATCATGTTCAAGGTTTTAGTGAAAGCTAGCATTGATTGATTAACTTCAATTACCATGCTTGCATTTGCATAGATAAAAACTGCTTTTCAATTTGTGAGTGGCACGCGGGTGGAAACCCTGCCTTGATATTTGCATTTCAATGTGAACGGTGAAGGATAAAGGTGGGAGCGGGGTCTGATCACTGCTAAGCCCTTTCTGGTCGGCTGCGCCAGCATCTATTTTTCCATAAACACCCTTTGTTATGATGTTGGTTTGCTCCCTCCACGCAGAGAGAGCCAGCAGCGAGCTCTGTTTGCAGGCTGGCTTGTCGGCTCTGTTGGGGGATTAGGCTGCGTCGCACTACAACTCAGTCGAGAGCTTAGGTGAGCGCAGGCTGTGGCAGTGCACTGCTCTCACAACAGTTGTACACCAGGCAGATGAATGGGTGAATGTTGGAAAATTTCACACTCCAAGGAATTGTATATGCTGCATTCTATCTATAGGCTCACCGAGCTAATGAAGATGCACATGTGTAAAGAGCGGGAGGCAGTGGGAGATAATTACAATTATCACATGTCTATATCAATCATCATTAACGAGATTGAAAAACACGCATAAACCCACACAATTTATCTTGACATACTTATTTAACTTATTTGACATACAAATTATTTTAATTTTGGTAACTTTTTTATTTTTTTTGAAGCACCTCATGTGTCATACCAGCCACACAACTACATGCTCATTTACAGATGACAAGATATCCCCACTCTTGACAACCTGAAATCTTTTGCTTCTTGCCAACTTTAAGTGATAATGGAAAACCCAACAGATACTCGTAATTGAATTATTGTAACGGCAAGGCATGAGCACCTAAGTGTGAAGAAAAAAAAAATTTTTTTGAAGTCCGTTGCCACTTGATCTCTGTGAGCTAAAATAAAAAAAATAATGAGAGGAGGTGGTTTCGTAATGTATTTCCATTTGTGCTCCGGTCCATGCAAGGAACCGTATAGATATACAGTGAGTCAAATCACAGCTGTGCCACTTATGCATGAGTATTGGGATTACTGTCACCTTTGTCTGCATATTTTTCTTTGATTAATGTCACCCAAATGCTGTGTCTTCCAATTGAGAACCCAGTTCATTTGCATGATTTTTTGTACATGGTGCAAATTTGGGGATAAATTAGTCAGTCTCCCTATGTTGGCATGGCACTGAGTGATTTTTACAGAAGGAAAAGAGTCTCAGAGCAGTACTCCCAGAGAATTACACCTGTGAGATATGCTAATCATTAACACAGCCATAATGACCTTATTTACCTTCATATAAAAGACAGAAATTAGCATTAGGTGCCCTAAATGAACAGGGAGTTAATAATCAAGGCACTCACTTTTACCCCCCATTTGTTAGCTGGAGAGGCGTCAATATGTTTAGTTGGAGGCAACCATCAGTTGATGCCTTTAAAACGTATTATGGCGCCATCCCCTATTGCTGCCTTGAAGGGGAATTCCCAGATGGTGGCCTATGATTAGGTAGTTCACTTAGCTGTTTAGAATTGAGCATCTGGAAACACAGGTTGAATTAACACCACTGGGTCCCTCATTTTCTCTAAATGAGTGTCATTCAATTAATCTAATTATTAGGCATGCAAAAACTGAAGGACTAATAGATTCCTATTATACCATCATTATCATCTCTTACTCACAAGTGCTTACATTTCCAAGCGGACTCATGTGTTCAGCACCAAAAGAAACAGCCTCGAGCTTTGCTCTTATACCTTCAGCTTACCTACGGACAAGTTTAGAAAATTGACAAACTTGGTTACTTTTTAAATGATCTCATTTGCATTTTGCTTTCTACTGTGCAGCGAGTTTCACTTATTCTCATTTCTAGTCCTTTCGGATGCAGAGGCCCTGCTGGTTTCCACTTTTGTCATGTAATCAGGGCCTGATTTAGACCTAGAACACCAGCTGAATGAAATTAAGATTCTAGTAGGACTGAAAACAAGCAGCACTCTGGGTACTGAGGAGCAGGACTGAGAGCCACTTAATTACAGCACTGTATCTGTGACAAAATAAAATGCACCTCAGAGGCATCATTAGCAACAGATACACGGGCAGATCAACGGTATAGGCATGAAACTGAACAAAACAAGTCTTAAAGCGATTACAAGTGAGAAAACTGACGATGACATTAGAGGAGAAATTTCAGAACATCGTAGCCGTATCCTATCTGGGACTCCTGTGGCTATTTCTGCTACATTTGTTGCAAACAAAAAGGTTGATCGAGGGGTTTTCTTTTGAACACATTGTCCTTCTGTCACTTCACTCTATTTGACATAATGGACGGGCAGAACAGATGATAGGTGTCAGCTCCTCATCAGCCACCTCCCGATCATGTGATGCAAGCCTAAAATGGCCCATCTCACATCTCTCTTCTCTGTTCCCTCGCTAACTCCCCCTCTCTGGATCCCCTGCTGGCCGGAAGGACCCTCTCCCAAGCCTGGAGTGGCTCCTGCTGGGACTAGTGAGCCGCTGGCGAGAAAGGCAGGGGAGGGAAAGAGGAGGAGGAGGTGGTTGAGGGTGTGGGGGTGTTACACAGACCTGGAGAACACGAGCAGTCCCAACCTTACCCATCACCCTCCACCCCATCCCAGACTGCTATCTTCCGTTCCTACTGACCCTCCCCCCACACAGACAAGCACTCTCCCTGCTGTTTGTGTGTGTATATGCGTTTATGCACTTCTATTCTAGCGGATGCATGTGTGACAAAGCGACTGCGTCCTTGTGTGTGCGTCTGTGTTTTCACACAGATGTACTTGCTTGGTTGTGTTAGAATTATTTTTAGTGCGTAGCTTGTGTGCGTGTGGCCGTGTTAGTGAAAGACTGAGTGAGTAAACATGTCCCGGGAAAGGCTGAACATCAAGAGTAAAGAACAATAAATCTACTGCACAGAACTAATCATACAGAGGTAACAATCCACCCAGAGCTGGAGCTAGTCAATTAAATCATCAGCTCATTAGAATAAAACCACTTAAGCTGTAATCAAATAACTTTGAATCCTTAGATCAGCATCAAAAAAAGAACACTTTCTATTTTCTGTTTCTTTTCCTCTCCAACTAATATCCAGTTTTCTCAGTTTTCATGAGATTTTTTTTGTCATTTGCCTTAACACACTTCACCCCCCCCTCCAACAGGCCCTCTACCAGCCACACTCCAGTCTAGCCCTGTCTGCAATGCAAACACCCCGGCAACTTAATTCACAAAGAACAGATACCAATTTCTTCTCAGCAAGAGATATATCAAGGATGTTAAACAAAGCAAACAGCTGCATCGAATTCTGATGGCGCAAAGCTAAGCCTTCAATTTGAGCCTTCTCTCAGGAAAAAAAAGCAGAATTTAGCTTCAAATATATTCCTGGTAGAAAAGAGAGCGTATTGTGTTATCATGAGAGTCTGTTTACCTAGTGAATCTACATATGGCTATCTAATATCTTTGTGCCATTGAGCAGGTTGGAAGCTGGACTCCCAGGGGTTTCAAGGCTGGGATTATGCATGGCGGGGGTTGAACTATTGCCCCTGTGTGATTGAAAGACCTCCACCAGCTTAGGCCCTGTTTATTGTACATTTGCATTGCTCAGTTCCACGAGGCTGCTGGGAACTATCAGTGGCCAGGCAGCTCATATCTGGGCTTCTGTAATTCGGTTTCCTGCGGATCCCCCTCATGCCTTCCAGCAAGCAGGAGGCGCTGAGGGCTTATAGGCAATCATTTAGTCTGATTGACCAGGATATTCTCTGATCAATATCTCGTACCAGGCCCCACACGGTGAGAAAAAACAAATCAAGTGTTTGCGCATTTCAAGCCAGTATTTACACTGGCATTCAGGATTCAATACCAAAACACTTCTCCTTAATTTCGATTAACAAGAGGAAGGCGGCTTTGACTGTGTCATGCTTTCCAAATGAAGAAATGTAAGATTAGCGATGTTGTGAGGCAACTTTAAGATGCACGGCATGTTTTGTGTCAGTAAGTTGGATTCCGAGTCATCTCTTGCCAATGAAGTGAAGATCTATTAATAAAGATAATTGCGTTTGGATCCATGCCCTGAAGTGGTCAACTATGCAATTTCACTAATTCATCCTGGAGAAAGGTTGACCTTAAGAAATGTAATTACACACACACACCTCAGTTACATCGGGAACCCAAGAGGTCTGCAAAACGTTTACTGGTGAAGAAGGTATAATTACCAGAAAACAATTAGCCCATTACTGTGGCAGTTGGAAGAATAGGTTTTTTTTTCTGGTGCATCTTCTGGCTTTAAGCAAACAATTTATTATGAAAATCCTGTTGCTAAATTACATGTTATCTGTACTAAAGCAAGAGTAAAGATTGTTTGACTTGTTAATTTCTCTCTTTTCCCCCTTAGGTCTTACTTCTCTCTTAAATAGTGAAAATTGAGTTATTAAAATTTGTGAGAAACTCAATGCACCTGCCTATCTTTAAGGTATACAGTGGGGACCAGCATTAGTTCTACATGGCCACGTGGAATTAAGTGGTTTAGAGTAGCCTGGTATAAACACAAATCATTTATGAATTTTAATAGGCCCACCCATGCCTCATAACTATGCATGACTTCATACTTTCATAATTGACAGGAAATATGATCTAGGCCAAGGGTCGCCTATTAGAATGACTTTTCATTTAATTTTTTGACAGCCCAATACACAAATACAGGGTGGATTTCTTGAGCATATTCATGTAGTGCACAGGAACCTTTCTGGTGAAGTCTAGCAGCAAACCCCTGGGGTCAGGACCACCTCTCTTATAATTACGTACTACTACATTTTGTAGTAGTACAGCATATCTCCCTTTGAGTTGCACAATGCTGTTGTTCAAGTGGAAATTCGGCTTGTTCGTTAAAGTGGTTAAAAGCATATCTCACAAAGCTAAAGTGTACATTAGATATACAGATCATTTCCGCTGGCAGGTATGCTGTGCACTCTGATGTCGACCATGCAGACTGAGCAAATATAAAATGTTGCCTTTCGCTCAAGTTCAGCTGTAGGTCAGGATGACCCCCTCCCCTCGCTCTTCTTCCACACCTACCCTGACCAGGACTGTTCTGTGGCAGCGAGGTGTTCATATACAATGGAACAATATGCCGTGGGAGGTCGAGGAATGTGGGCTCTATCACCCCCCTTTTAGCACAAGCTAAAACTCATTGTATCCCTTAGATGTAAATCTACACCTCTGGGCTATAAAAGTGCTACAAAGAAGCTTCTTGACTGTGTAAATTAACATTCATCCCACTCGCAATTAAGCAGACAGACTGACATTGTAGCTCCTACATGGCAGCAACACTGGGGGCTTTGTTGACATGGCGTCTGGATAGAGGAAAAACCAGAGGAAAATATTTTCAACTGAGTCATCGACTGGACATTGGGATCTGGAGACTAGAGTCTGAGTGCAAAACAAGATGCTGTAATTCAGCTTTTGCTCTCTCGTAGGATACTATTGCGCCATTATTAAAGTCATCTTCACACCAACAGAAGCACCTTTGGTGCTGACACGCAAAGTGTACAGCACAGTTTGTTATTTTCTGCGCACTGCTGATCACTTTTAGATGATATTTCAAATATTTTTTCTCTGTTGGAAAGATAAAACAAGCTAATCTCAGTGAGCACATGTATCCATAGTTAGAAATTACATGGAAACCAAATTAGTCTCTAATAACTCTGCAACAGATGGTGCTTGCTCTTCTTACCGAAAGTTAAGAATAAGCACAGTGATGCAGTAGCGCAACATGAAGCTAATAAATTAATCTAAATGACCAAAGACAAAAATAAATTCCCCCTAGATAAATCTATTCAAAACACACACACAAACATGCACACACACAAAATTTATATCCAGTTAACACTGGATATAAGAACACATTGCTGAAAGCATGAATACATTACCATCTGCTGCTTTTAATCCCAGACAGTTACAGTAGTGGCATGTTTTGGTAAAAGGATATCATTAATCATGGGTATAATCAGATGACATCAGGTCATGGCCCACTAAGTGTGTTTTCCTCATTATGGTAATATGGAGGAGAGGGGTATGTTTCCGCTCCTTTTTTTCTACTTTGACACTTCTTTTCATGACAACCCTCTCCTCATGGAGGAGGAAGGAAAACATTAGCAGCCGTCTGCTTCAGTCACTATAATCTGATAAACAGCAATTTTAGCTGATGCTACAAAGAGCTAACAAGCGCAGATTTATTGTGTTAAGACTATTTCAATTTAGTATATGATCTCTAAACACGGAGGTGTCAAAGAAGTCATTTTCGTATCAGATCTTAATTCAAGCCAACTTCAACTTATGAATAGACCGAAAGCTTCTCTGTGGCAGTAGAAAATAAACCCTGAGGCTATTTACTGTCTCCTTGATATATGAAGTTTGTGGTTTTGATTGTGTGTGATTATGTTCTGGGAGAATGACCTTTAGTGGCAACCGTATTGTAATGTAATGAGGATGTGTCAGTCGGCGGGGGTACAGTGATGAGACGAGGCCAGGCAACTGGCGTTTAGAGCATCGATCCACCGGCACCACGAGTGCAGAGGAGAATCTGAAATATTCCAACGCCTCCCTCGCCCAGCAAGTGGGTGTGGGATCTCTTTGAGCTGGTCTCAAGTACTTTGAGGCATCCTCTGAAACAAGGCTGATGTATACGACCAAACCAGTAGGTGATGAGCTAAAGATATTCCTGAATAATACGGTACACGATTAGAGTAAATCTACTTCTAGAAATCACACACACACGCAAAAAAGTGATCTCGCTGCACCTCCTTGATTTTTAGTTTACGCTATAAAACCACAAATCTGATTCTGTGCTGCTAGGAATATGACAATGTTATGTCATACTAATCATGATTAATGTGGAAAAGATAAAAAACAGTTGGAGTGGAGGTGAAAGGAGAGGAGGTGCAGATTGATATGGTGATGAATTCTCTTACCTCCACCTTCTCATTAACTCTTGCCTGGGTAATATGACCTGGGAGAGATTTTCTCCTCCTACTTCAGCCCTGACACTGACTCTCTAAGCCCTTCTTGGTAAGCCCTATCTCATAAAGTACAATTAACTGGGCCAATCAGACAGGCTTAAAGTCACTCCTAGTGCCTTAACTCCTAATTAACCAAAATACATCATCAGCAATAAATCAGCCCCATGGATTTCAATCATAATTAAAGTAATTCGTAATGTTGTAATTTGCTCTGACTTTTTCTTCAAGGACTACTTAGTCTGATTTGGGCTAATAGGAATTAAAATCAATATTTTTTAGTCAGGCTTGGTTTTTCTTTAAAAAAAAAGAAAAAAGGGAGTACACCATACAAGTACAAGATATCTGATTTAGAGTTGAATGTGAATATTTGGTTGAATGTGATCTGAGCATGTACTGAATAGTTTATCTCTGGGGTTTGAGCCTTAACTATGGAAGCAGAGCACCAGTGAAACATTAATCACCAAAGTATTATGGCTGATATCCTTGGACAGCACATTAATTCAGGTGGCTATTAGGCTGCCTTGCAGCAAACCTTCGAAAAAGGTCTACATTGAAATTCAGTTGACAGTGTGTAGAAAGTAACTATGACGTTACTGCATTTGAAAAAAATAGGAAAAACAAATTATAGGTATGAATATAACCAATATTTTAAGTATGTTTAGTGGAGCAGTTTAAAAAAAAAAAAAAATGCGGACTTCAGTGGGCTGTAGGTTTAATCATTCCTGACTGGCACAACAGTCTTCCCTGTATTCCTTGTCAACAGAGACAGCCACTCTACCTGTAGATGGAAAATACAAAAAAAAGCTGAAGAAACACCAATTAGAATGGCTCGCTCTCCTGCACTCCCTCAGAAAAGCCTGGCTCCGCTAAAGGTCAGCCTGAAATTTGAATGACAGGGCCAAAGTCTTTTACTCATAATTTTTGTGTTTGCAATAGATTTCGGAGCAATTCACAGCCTTAAAGGCCTTAAGTGGAACAGCAATTAATTGTAATGAATAATCTGACAAATCTGGTTGACATATGGCCGCTAATACTCCTCCTTTCTAGAGGGAGCAGTGGAGGGATTAGATTACCTCAAATGAAATCTGGGAGCGCTGTGCCATCTGCATGTACAGGGTGAGGCAGCGCACGTAAAACAGGACGTGGGTGGAACCAGGGTCTGCTCCCTGCCGCTCGAGTTCTCTCAGCCTCACCGGCAACTGATTTGGGAATTGAGCCTCTTTTTCCCCCCCCCCCCCCCCTCATCTTATTGAACCAGCTGCCTCTCATGAAATAAAACGCAATAATGCTGCGGCGTTGCCAAAATCGAACACACTGAGAAAAGTAAACAAACATGACAGAAGTGATAAGTGTTGTGCAAACATATAAACAACACCGCCGTGTCAAGCCATCTGAGCACAAGGAAGCCATAACTTTATTAAAAGTATGATGAATTTCCATGAACCCCACACACACATACACACATCAGTTTATTATTAAACTTATAAAGCTACACAATGTATCTTGTATTTTGTTGCTTTAGGTCATGAAAGAGGTAATTAATGAGCGGCTGGTTTAGCAGTGATAGAAAGCCATGAAAAGCATGGACAGTGATGGGAAAGCTATTCAGGTAATTTGCTTAAGTGAAACAAGTAAACCCACACTATAAAAATACTTCATCACAAGGAAAAAGTTCTGCATTAGCTAACTTCATTTAAGCAAAACAATGGAAATAACAATTTAAATATAAAGTATTTTTACAGTAGTTTGTGAATTGGTGCAGGTGGAGTAGATTACAATTTAATCTGTACTTGTTATATGAATGTACTCAGTTACTTACAAACATGGAATGGGGTAATTCTAGCCTTTGGCAAAGGGCTGCTACAGTTAGGGTCATTAATGCCTATTTAATAACCTATTTACAAAGTCTTTTAAATGGTGCCAGAAAAAGTAAGAATAGCCCAGTCCTCAGCACTGGGAAACAATGTATTGCTGGGAGTGTGCTGCTGTATCAACAGAGCTGATACGTGTAATGGCGTCATTCTGTAAACTCCTGCTAAAAGCCTGATAAAGAGGCAGCGGCTATTAACAGCCAGCTGACATAAGCATGGATCAGCACATTCGTTTAAAGAAGGAAAACACTCTTCTCACAATATACTTCGGCCTCTACTATTTCTTTGTCTTGCATGTAGTCTTGAGACCCCTGATTATAAAGTCACAGCAATATTTGTATTTGATAAATGCCTTTATACCTCACTTGGACCTTAAAGGACTAGTTCAACATTCATACTGCTAAGTGCACTTTTTTTCTTAGAGCTGACCATGTGCTCCAGCTGGCCTCAGTCTTTTCTGTTGATAAGCACTTTTTGCCTGTGAAGAGCAATGGCATAATCTGACTAAATTCTCATGGTGCATCTTTTGACTTGCTTTTCTGTCTTTGCCTCCATCTTCATGTTTATTCATTGTTATGAGTTACTTTCTATTCTGTTTTCTTAAATTTAAACAAATATGGTCAGTCATTGGCGTGAAATGATTTTCATTCGTCCCTGTAGTGGTCCACGGAACAACTTAAAATTTTACTTAGCTTTTGAGGGTTTTTTGTGTATTTTAACCAGGAACAATCAGTCATAGTGTTAAAACTTGTGTACAGAGTGCATAGTGAGTCATTTTTTGTCTCATTTACAAGTTGAAATGAACCAAAATGATACTTTCAACATGTTTTAGCACAACACTAGACCCACTTCAAATATTTGAAATGTTTTAGACAATTTTTAAAGGTGGGGGGTGTTTGAAGCAATTCATAGAAAGTCATTGCCAAGTGGACGTTTTGCATTTGCTCACATTGTCCTAAACTCGCCTAGAAAACACGGAATAATAATTTTATACAAAGGCAGTGGGCGTCAGCTCAGATTATCAGTCACCACTTGCAGCTTTATTATCATCGCTTTAGCCAAAATGTAACTTTGATACAGAACACTGGATTGGCTCCATTAACTCCACCTGACAGAGAAGGAAAAACAACAATACATAATTACCCTTTTCTTCTTATAAAATGCATTCTGAGCGGAGAGTTCAGGAGCCAGGTCTCATATTTAATTGCAGGAATTGAATAAAGAACGTTTTTCTGTGAGGTGCTGGTGTGTGGCTAGCATAATTGCCAGGGAACAGGTCTTAATTTAAACCGGGGGGTAATTATCATGCAGAGCATACCCACCCAGAATGTTTGCATAACTATCACAAGCGTTTTCATAAATGATGCTTTAATTAGTCTTAATTAGAATTTGTTTAAGTCAGCAGGGAATGCAGGGCCCGTGAAATGATGTATGTAATAAGCATCAGGGCCCGCTCTGTTTTTTTCCTTACTTGGGGAATAGAGCTGACAAAATCACATCACATTAAATTGATTCAGTCAGAATTAAAATTCTTATGGTATTAATTAAATGAGGGAAGATCTCATTAGCAGGCTGTGTGGTGAGGGAGAGACCCTCTCTGCCAGCAGATGTGACGGTGTCAGAGCTGCTGTACATGCTCGCCATTAGGGCCCCCAGACAAGGAAAAAGTGAGGGAGGAGAGAGGAGGGAAGGAAGGAGGAGAAAGAAGGAGAGGAGAGATACGCTGAGAATGATGGAAAACAGAAGAAGGAATAAAAAAGTGGAATGCAGACAATAGAGGAAGAAGGGGAGGGGGGAAGAAAGAATAAGTGAGAATAAGAGAATGAGAAAAGGAGCGAGAGTCAGTGCATGTCTGTTGCTCTGGGAGAAGAGGAGGAGGAGGAGGGGAGAGAGAGAGAGGTGGCAGCGTCTTAATGGGTTGAAGGCTCCTCACCATCTATAGCTTTATTTAGCTTCATTTGGTCTATTTGGCTGGAGGAATTCAATAAGAGAAGAGCTAATGACTTGACCAGATACCCTGTTATCAGCACTGATGAGACACCCTCTCTGCTTGACTCTTTATACAGCTACAGTGGTCTAATAGGCCTCTGGAAGATTGCTACCCAGAGTACAGTACAGACCTTCCCCCAGGAAATATAGAACATGATTTTGCCTCAGGGATCTTTGCTTGGCTGTTACAGGGCTCACCTGATCCTTTTGAATTACTATTGACACACTTCTTAAGGTACTAAACTGCAGAATAATCCTCCAATTCAAGGGTGTTACTCCACAGAGGATTTCCTTTTTTATCCTGTTGTGTTTTCAGGGTTGGGGTATTCATCCCTCGAGCAGCACGCAGTATCATCAGGTCAGCAGATAGTGATGGGGATGCTAAGCAGCAGACACATTGTTGGATGCCTGCAGCAGCTGTCGGTTTGAGTAAACTCCAATTTTAGCTGTGTAACATCTATCATAGGTAGACAGCAGATATACCATATAGAGTGTCAGGATACAGTATGCCTTAATGTCTGTGAGGCAGAGACTTTTTATTGACAATAAAGTCAAAAATTCTGAAAGAAATCACTTTATATCCAAAACGGGTCAGTATAACACCTAAGGCCTACAGTATATGAGGCAGGAATTGTAAACAGTGGAAACACTGCCCTGTATAGAATCCAATGAAAATGATAATGGAGGAAACAATGGCCTCGGGCAATGTAGCAGCAACCTAGCACTGCCAGTGTTACAAGGCATCACTTTCTCTTTATTAGGAGTAAGCATGACTGTTAGTAGGTCCTGCATAAATATTTGGGGTAAATACACAGTATATCATTTTTCGTCACACTTGAATTGCATTATGATTTCCATGCAGACTCAGGTGAACTGGGGTCAGGGGACTAAATTAAGTGGGTCCTGGAAGCAGCTGCAATGGTTTCTCTCTTTAACCATGCTTGGCTGGTTAAGCTATCAAAAGCCGCTTGTACATGCATCATAAAAAACACTGTGTCTGTGTTTAAAATGGTATTAAAATGCTGTTGACCCTTAAAATTAGAAAGGGAAACGTGCAACTCTTTGCATGGCAATTATTTCATGTCCATCTAGAGCACAGTAGACTAGAAACGTATGACAGAGGCCTCTTGAAAATTTATTGACAGACCGGCACAGAAGTGAGGAGGTTCATTTATGACAATGGGGCGTGATGACATCACACCATAAAAGCCCTGTGCAGGGTCAGATGGCATACGGCACACCGGTTTGAGTCTTTGTGTTTGCTATGCATGAATATATAAGAGGTGGAGTGGGTTAGTAGCTGACATTGCTTTCCTGTGATGTATTGTGACATCCACCGCGATGCTCTTTTTTTAATGCACAGGCTGTAGGACCACGTGAGTTCAAAATGGTACGACTTGGAGGTTCTTATAAAGCAGGTTTCTGTGGAGAAATTGCAGAAATTTTCCTTGTAACAAAGAGCTAGTTTAACCAAAAGCTCGTTTACTGTTTTTTTCCCCCCACTGGGATAATAATTGCCAGCTTACATTAGAAAAATCTCCTAAACTAGCTGTCAGCAGTAGCATAAATAATTTCTTTTTTCATGGCTGAATCTAGACTTTAGTGTTGTGAAATTTCTGAACTGTTTACCACAGTGTTTCTCGAGGGGAAACTGCTGCACCTCTTTAATATCTCTGGTTGCATTGGGCCATTGTGGGCAATGTTGCGAATGAGTAAGCAGGATTTGAAAATGTTGGAGTAACTGGCATTTCAAAGGATTTGATAAATTTCCTTCCTTGTTCTCATTTCAATAGATTAGAAAAAAAATTCTGAATTTCATTTGCATGACATGTGGCTGTGTCACATTATATACAGTAGTGCTACCATGAAGGGAGATTTGCATTGCCTCTTTCAGATTCCATGGTGATATACATGTTGATTGATATACATGTTGATGAGCTTTAAAAACACATAACAAGCTTTGTAAGCCTGTGAGTGTGTCAGTTACTGTTCCCAGTATGTCCAAACTAAATGCTAAAACTGTAAGCACGGGCTATTATGATAATTTGGCTTACTTATAATAATTAGCTGTTGTATATTCATTAGCCTTTTAATTGGTTAACTCTGGGGACCGCCAACAATTCCAGTCAGTCAAATACACTAATGATACATGCACATACATGAACACACATGCATACACACCCTACCAGAAAGACCTTGCTGGAGTAACCTCCTCCTGAACTTTTATAGAGCACTCTCCCTCCAATCTTACTCCAGCTTTCAATACAGCTGTCAGTTTTGGGCAAAAAGAAAGCTTTAACTGTGAATTTGCAGCTTTGTCCTCAGTGAGAGCAAGTACCTGTGACATCTGCACTGACATGCTGGAGATTATCCTCCATGTGATTGTCAGACAAATTGGGGGTCAGCAGCGTTGCAGACAGGGGAGCGTGGCAAGGGACACAGAGGAAATGTTCAATCACGGGCCAGCCCATTCGGGAGCCTCCCTTTTCAGCCTCTCCAGCCTATGGTTCATCTCTCTTTCGCACTTACGCTCTCTCTTTCTCTGCCCACAGCTGCCGGGCTTCCACTGGGAGGAAGCTGTATTATGGCTGGGTTAATTTACTGATTAATATCCAGCCACTAGATCCAGCTTTCCCCAGATGGCCAATTAAAAACTACAACTGGCAGCGCACATAGGCCTGGCAGCAGGTTGCCGATGGGCCCAGGGCTGGAGGCTGTGACAGAAGGTGTGGGTCCTGCTTGGGCCTGAATAAGAGCCGTTGACGATCTTAGACTTTGACTTTCCACACCAAACTAAAAGCCATAATACTGTGCAGAGCAAAAGTGAAACTGGGGCTGCTGAGAGGACACATACTGTGTTAAACTTAGGCCATCGCAAACAGAAAGTTGTAGGTTCTTGTGCACATTCTACATTTAACATATATATATATATATATATATATATATATTAGGGGTGCAACGATATTCGTATCGATATTGAACCGTTCGATACAGTGCTTTCGGTTCGGTACGCATATGTATCGAACAATACAACATTTGTAATTTATTTTATCAATTTTCCTTCTGACGATGCTGTCTGTGTTGAGCGCTCAGTGAATCTGTGTTCGACTACTCCGCCTAGGCTGCACTGTCCAGCGCAGATCCACTGAGCGCTCCACACAGACAGCATAGTCAGAAGGAAGAGCGCAGGGCACCTCCCCCACCCTCATTCAGTTCTGGCGTTTGGAATTATTTTGGTTTTCATGTGAAGTATGACCCTGAAGGTAAGCGAGTCATGGACTAAAGTAAAACAGTATGTTGGATGTGCCATGCAATGCTCAATTACATTGGTGTGAACTAGTGTGCTAGCGCAGTTAGCTCGTTAACGTGTTGGCCGTCTAGCCCCATGCACGGAGCGATCGGCGGTAGCTCGTTAACGGAGATTTGCGTGTTGTGGCGTTAAGGTCATTTCAACGAGATTAACCTGAAAGGACTAGTGGGAACACAACGAATATGACTGCACATTTACGCCGACATCATCCTAGTGCAAAGACAAGTGAAAGCAGACAAAAAAAAGCAAGCATGCTACTAACTTTAGCCGAGTCATTTAGACAGCTGTTAGCACATGATTCTCCTTATGCTGCTGAGAATATAGCCCAGAAGAAGCGGATAGTATAGCTTTTATTTTGGAAAGAGACATTTCTCTGTAATAAACTCTCTTTTCCAAAGATGAGTGATTCCTCAATCAGATACAGGGCTCGTAATATCGCTAGCCCGACGTCCTGAGCTAGCGATTTTTTCAGTCCGGCTACCAAAATCTATCTCTGCCCTGCCCGTCGGGCTATTGTAGGAAGGAAAAATATATGTCAATGCTTTTGCATTCTTTCAGAAATGTAGCTGGGTAATTATGTCATTGGCATCGGTGAGCCACTGTCAATATGTGACATATTGAAGTCGCGTTTGAATTTGCGCTTGTTTTTTGCTTTCACTTTGCAATCGTGCGAACTGTGTATAGAGAGCGACAGCACTGATCTGTGAGTGATGATAATTTGTGCACCAATTCCTCTGACATCGTCTTATTAATCGTTAGCTTACTATGCAAACATGACAAGTGAAATCTCCCGCAGCAATCAGAATCAGAATCAGAATCAGAATACTTTATTGATCCCTGGGGGAAATTATTTTTTTGTTACAGTGCTCCATTTTAAACCAACATTAAGACAAGACAGACAATACGCTAACTAAGAATAGTACAATATATACATATATATACATACATACATACATAAGTCACTTATAAATAAATATTTGGAAAAGAAACATGTGTAGTTGTAGCAGCAAACAGTGTGTTAAGTGGATGCGTTGTACAGCAAGCTTAAACATGTGAGAGGTTGATCGCGCAGAGAATCGCTGAGCTTATGTGAGTGCGTGTGTAAAAGCAGCAGGATTTATATTTGACTACGATGACCTGGATGACTGAGAACCTTCACAGACAGATATATATTTTAGTTCTGCTGAGCCAAATAAGACAGGTCAGGGTGAAGAAGTGACAGCCAAAGAAAAGCTTACCACAAAACGGAGAAGTTATGACAAATCAGACTATAAGGCAAAAAGAAAGTGCAGCTTTATGGTTTCATGTGTGTGTGTGTGTGTGTGTGTGTGTGTATGTGTATATATATATGTGGAAAACAACATTGATAAGAGAAGGCAAAAATGTTTATCTCCTCCTTGCATATTGAGTAGAACTGCATTCGCCTGGCTTACATTATATGTATAATATACAGATCAGACCTGTCTACATTAATCTTTGTCCTGTATTTATTTATCTATTAGTATGCAATAGAAAATCACTAGGTTATATCCATTTAAAGTTTTTTGTACTAAATATATAGACAAACCTATTTACTATATATATATATATATATATATATATATATATATATATACAAACAACATAATTTTTCAGTTAAATTACATTTAAGTAACATGTGTTAATAAACAACACATTTTGTATCAGTTATTAGAGAACAAAATAGAACTAAATTACATTCATTATTATCCTTGCCTACATAAATCTTGCTTTGTAATTCCAAATGATGTACACTTATTACTTGGTAAGTACTATGTAATTATTTTCCAGGAGTGTGTATGTACTATGCATGTACTTCTAAATGTAATGATAGTTTATCTTCTATACTACATTTTCACTGCAAGCTGTAGTACTGCTGAATATTACCAGTAAGTAATATAATCCAGCCTGAAATGGAGCAGTGTTAATTTTCCTATAATAACCGGCACATTATGAGACACGGCTATATTTAGGTGGAGACCATTTGAATACAGGTCTTGTTTTAATACTGACACAAACCTTATAAATGAGCTAGGGTCACCATGGAAACACAGTAAATACAATGGTCGCTGCTCCTCTGAGAGGAAGGGTAATTAATAACTGAATTACAGAATGGAGATAGAAAGCCAGACAGACCCATGCAGCTTCTTGGTCCCTTGATAAAGGAGAGTTTAATACAAACAGTTGTACTTCTACTGGGTCAGCTAAACCAGGGATATCTGGGCCATCTCTGTTCAAAGAGAAAAAGGCCACGAACAGAATTGATGGCCCATTTCATTATGTAATTGCCTCTTTAACTTCCTTGTTCTGAGCAATCGCTCTTTAAACTCAAGCTCAAGGTAATATATGCAGAGATATGAGGGTAGTCTCACAGACAGATAATTCAGTAAATAGCTGTAATCTTTGCATCACCTTTAACCACCCCGGAGCTGGCTAATATGTCATCTTAAAACCGCAGAGTGCTAGAAATGAGTACGGTACATAAAAGACTGGTCTGCTACAGAGAGGAAATGCATATCAACACAGCAGTGAGCCCTCATGTACACACAGACAAGAGAAAGAGGTTTGCTGTGGCTTCTGTGGATATCACACGTGTGGTCTGTTGTGGAACGAGGCTTGAGACAGCCTTTAAGCTGCCACCCTCAGTGTCGGGGTACAAGGAGCACAAAGCTGGATATGATTACCTACAAGAGAGTGATGCTTCCTGCCCTCCAACCCTTGAACTTAAGGTGTACCCTACATAGAATCAAAGTAAACACCAAGCCCCTGCTCAGAGCCTCTGAAGTGGGTAGATGTGAGAACACAACATGAGTGACCCGCTTCCTTTCATTTCCCTCTTCATAAAGATCCCACAAATGAAAAAAAAAAAGTAATGCAACACACAAAGCAGCGGTGTGAAGGCAGTACTCTTATTGAAGGGTCAGTAGTAGGATCACTGGGAGAAGGTCACCAAAGAGCCCAAATTCACACCCCATAATTGAGTAACAGGGGTCGCTGATTACAAGAGAAGCATCATAGAGGAGCACTGGACAGCAGTTGGGGATGATTTCCTGTACCTTGGGCTGTACAGGAAAAACAAGACAAACTATTGAAAGCAGCTCTGGAAAGGCAGAATATTGGGTCGTCTTCCTAGGTCCCCCGGTGTGATAAAAAATTAGGAATTAATTAAGTGAACAACTGGATATAAAAGGAACTACTATATCAGAGAGATGGAGAGCGAGAATTCCTTCATCTAATTAGATCAATTGGGCATGAAGTGAAGAGGCTTCACTCAGGAGCAGTGTGTGGTTCTGAAATGGGATCACAGACTGAGGTGTGATTACCTTTTGATTGTTAATGCAAAATTGGATTGAGCCACAATGGTAAAAATCCCTTATTTTCTCATTAAGAGTTTGGAGGATGGTTTTGTGCTTCTCTTTCAATGAGTGATACGTGTGTGAATCTTAGTTGTAAGAAAAGCTTGACCTTAATGTGCATCATAAATAGTTTTTATAGCAAATGTGCTTGTCCCATTTGAATCATTAGCGGTAATTAATGGCTTCTCTGATAATTCACCTGAGTGCTTTATGTCCACTTATTCGGCCTATAAATTACCTTTAGAAGGACTTATTGACTCTTCATTTCAAAACAGGGCTTTTCAACTGAGTCTATGTATATTTCACAAAGTCACTGTTCATTAAAAGATGCACTTCTGTGACGCATCCTGTGCTTGTAGGAAAAAAATGCCGTTAAAGTGTGTTCTACACAAACAATCAATCTGAGAAGAATCCAATGAATCTCTTAATTACTGTTGGGCTGAGAGAGTACCCTGTATCTTAGATATGGACCTTAATCCAGAGGCTGGTCCTAACATAAGTGTCCCTGGGGAGGGGATAGTTCTGTGGCCCAGTGGAGCAGTAGAATGCCTCTATCTTTATCTGTCTCTATACACCTCCATACACAGACAGAGGACATGCGTGAGGGATGGGCCTCATCGTCCGGGGGAAACGGCTTGTGTCGGCCGCCCACACTGCGCTTCCTCTGTGTGAAATTGGCTGAGAGGATGTAGACATATTCCATGCACTGATCCATGGCTGAGTATAAACAAGAGAGGATCTTGCTTTCACTCCTAGAAGGTCAGGAAGCTTCCCCGTGAAACAGTAAGTGACACTGCCTCTTCCGCGCTCACTAACTGTCTGACCGGTGAAACTTGACCCTCCCATCGCCTCCTCCCACCCCGTAGCTCTCACCCTTAACTGTGACGGTGTCCTGTATACAACCAATTCGTCCACTCTCAGTGGGGTGCACTGATATTTAGTGGCTGGGTATGCCAACTTAATCAACAATTCCAGGGACAGATACTCAAATTCACATTGAGGGATCGAGCAGCAGACAAAGCATTCAAGCCTGTGACTGAAGATCCATGACCAGCTGGGAACACCTGTAACATCTAACGTCTAAACACTGCTCTGACTCATATATCATGACTTCAGCTGGACAAATGGGGGGAAAAAAAATCTAAACATCCTGTTAGATCCTCACCTCACAACTAAGACTGTCCAACTGGTTGAGACGGAGCCATGAGATCTGATTGCGGCTGAAATAAAATGGACTGGGGAAGGCATGAATGTAATTAAAGTGGCTGACACTTTTATGCTGGGTAATGGGAGTCCAGGGCCTAGCTATTCCCTGATGAGCTCCCCTCACAGTATGAAGTACATTTTAATACCACGTTGCACAATGACTTAAACGCAACTCTCAAGGCCTACGCGGAGATGTAATATTGATGTGTAAATAGGATAAATGTCAATATCCTGGGGTGTAAGGCACGCTGGAAATAAACACTACCTAATACGCTAAATAGTGTCAGTTTATATTGTCACAGAGGACATAAATGTATATCTAAGAGTAAATAAAACTAAAGATACTCTGCTGTATTGGTAGGATACTGCAGAAAGATACAACTGAATGTTATCTCCTTGTAGCTGCAGGTTATATAAAAAAGTAAAAAGCCAGAACAAAAGAAAAAGAACTTCTGTGTGTGAAATTAGGCTTAATGAAATCTTCCCTCAGTCCTCCCTAAGTAGACAAAACAGATGAGTTGTGTTGTGCGCACTGGCACTAATGCAGAGAGCAGAAAAACAGTTAGGCATTGTCCAATCAGTAATGTATTTGTTAACGCAGGTAGGAAGGAGGGAGCTTTTAGATCACAGTGGGGCAGATAATGAAGAACTTAATAAGAGGAATGGTACTTTGAAATGTTCCTCAACCACCTAGGTCCCACAATTTAATCTGTAATAAATAATCTGGCATCATTGCAAGATGGCATCTCATAATGGCAAATGAAATATGCTGGTATGATAGGTACAATAAATCTGGATTTTCCTATGGTTCCCTCAGGCTAGGACAATATGCAACTATAGTGCTCTCTGTCAGGAAGAGCAGATCTCAGAGCCGTCATAAAATCTAAATGGGCACTAATTAGGCAAGCCTTCCCTCTCACACTTACTATTTCTATTGACATTTTCGGCGCGCCACCCTCCCACCCTCCCCCTGCACTACTATAAGTCACTGGGAAAAGAACTCCCAGGATTGCAGAGCACAGGGCTGTTAAAAGGAAGTTCAACTTAGTGGTAATGAATAAATTTGCCCTCCCATGCAGAACTGTTTCTTTTGTCTTGGACCCAACCATATTCCTGCATCTAAATGGTAGTTTGCTTTGCAGCAACCAACGACGCTATGGCAGATATTAGAGCCGTTAACGTAGATGATAATTACCTTTGATTAGCGATAACATCCATATTTTCGGAAGGATGACAAGCATAGAGGGCGTTTTTAAATTGTGCAATTTATTCAACGTTAACTACATAATGCATATTTTTGGGTTCATATAGCAAATGTTTCATTAGTGCTATGGAAACTATAAATATTAGTATTAACTAAATTTGTGTGTAGTTAAATTTTCTATAGGGAGTAGTGGTGTTCAGAGGTAGTGAATAGTGGTGGGATCAGGTAAATATATACGTATGCCTTCTTGGGTGCTTCAAATTAATAAAAACCTAATGCGTACTTGGCACAGGCCTGCTTGTTGAACATATGCTGCAAGCATGGCTAAGCCATCTGGCTCAGAGTCAAGTATTCCCACCAACTGTAGTCTTATTCTACCTGACAGTGGAAAAGCTTTATTCCCCTGGCATCGGGGGCACAAATGGAGAAATATTATTGAAATGATTATCTGCATCAAGACTCAGATTTGGGCTGACATTTCGCTGGCTCTGTGTAATCCAAGGGGTTGTCTAGGAGAGGGCGGAGAGGGGGTTTGCCAGTAAGCCTTGGCGGGATGATTAATGAAGCTAGGATACTGGGTGGACCCAGCCCACCTCCACTCAGACCCAGGGGCCGAGCCCCGCATATGAAATTGGCCTATGCTGCTCATCTCCCTGGGAGAGAGGCACTGATGATCCTCCCGACACCGCTCTACCTCCAGTCACCAAACAACAGCCCAAAGCCATGCCAGATCCAGGCTTAGGAGTTACTCTCCTCGCTCTGTGTGGCTGTAAGGGAGGGCTGCAGAGAAGAACAGAATCTATGCACCTGCTTGTCAGTCAAGCGCTCAAGCTGTATTGTTTGTTTGTTTGTTTGTTTGTTTGTTTTGCTTTCACAATGACAGCTTTAATGGCTCTACCCGTTCCTACTGGTGATATTTTATGGTTAGATTAAAACTTATAGCGTTAACAGACTTATATTTCATGTTGGAAAAATAACTTTTTAATAACCTGAGAACATCTGCATGAACCGATGACTTTTAACATTTTTGTGAAAAAAGTGCCACCTTTGTATAGTCGCGTAGAGCATCATGTAATGTCATAGCACATGGAAAGTCTTGAAATTTTCTATATGCTGTGCATACCTTTTAATAACCAGTAATTTTTCAGCGCTGTACGTCTGCAGCAGCTCTCCTTCTACCCCTTAGTCTTGATGGATTGGCCTGTGGAAGCCTCTCGGGACCCTGGTAATCGGATAATGCCAAACCAAAATCTTGACCAAGGGGGGAAAAAAACTGTAACAAGCTCATGAATGAATACAGACAGAGCGAGAGCGAATAATTCAAAAAAGTGAAGAACATCTTTAATCATTCCGTGTCGATGATTAGTCATAGACAACGTCGCTTTGTTAAAGTGTGCTGTAATTAATAACAGGACCGGGATAGAACAATCGAGGGAGTGAGTGTCATGAGTTGTACAATACTAGAGAGGTGATTTCTAAATAGTGTAAATTAGCTGTTTACCTATTGTGATCCAGACTGTGACACTGGAGTTCCTTTTTCCTTGAGAACGAGACTAAAGAGAATGATTAATTGCAAGCTCACGGGTTTTACAGCTTCAAGAGTAAATCAACTTCTGAGAAGTGCTAACTTGCTAAAATATAAACTAATTTTAGGCCCCAGATATTAAAATATAATCCATCTTCTTCCTCCACAGGGAAAGCTAATTAGAAAATGTGACTGGCATAAGAGAGGAGAGGTGGAGGAATGGTGGGATTAGGCTCGGAAGCAGAAAATCACACCCTCTTGCTAAATCTTAGGATTTCTATACACTTCAAATCAACTATTTCCCTTTGTGCCTCACTGTTTGTCACATTTCCAAATTAAAATCCTGAAACCTGTTTTATTCCACATAAATCAAGAGATTACTATCGGAGTGTTTCAGTAAAAATAAAGAAAACCGTGAGGAAGCATTTTTATTTTTTTCCCCAAATTACAAATATTTCCTTTTTTTTTCTCATGTCTCTTAGATGTTAGTTGAATGTCTACCGGGCACACTTTCACTAATACAACAGCCAATAAACAACAATTGCCAGAGGCAATGAGGCTACCTGGCTGAGGCTCCAGTGGCATTCAGCTCCTGTGTTCTTTGTATGTATTGACCTTATGCAGTGAAACATCCACAACCCATTGTACAGTGCAATTTATTTGCCTAAGGATAAAGCAGTGCTAAACCAGGGACTATCTGCCATGTAATATTACAGACATAATAAAGCTAAAAACATGTAGTAGGATGCAGACCAAAAGAAAGATTTGATTAATCTTTTTTTTTGTAATTTTTTTCACTTCTGAATTAGATAATGTCAATGTCAAAGAGAGTGCTTGATGATGAAATTTGTGCACAGTGACAGTAAATTGCATGCAACGTGAGATAGTAGCAGTGTGCAACAGATCTGAGTAGCCAGAGCCAGCCGAGTTCTCTCGAGTCCCAGAAGACAATCCCCTGAGAGAAGAAATGCTCTGAGTGGTGACAGCTTAAAGGCAATAAGCCAATAATAAAGACCAGCAAAGTGGCCATGAGAGAGACTTCTATCTCTGCTTCCTTCCAAACAACAGAGCAAACAAGTGTCACTCAAAAATATGGGACCAGGTGCAAAGTTAAAGCATTTTTTAAAGGTTTTTTTTTCTGCATCTATTCTATAATTAATGGAAATGTTTTGTCTACTCAAATAAGTGATTTTTTTCTAAATCTTCTCCTGCAAACATTAAAGAAGGACGCAATTTTGCTGAAAGTGGGAAACTAAGAGTTTATTTTCACCAGACCAGTTCTGTTAACCCTTTCAGTATAACTTCATAATCCATTTACAGAGGCACATTGCAAGTATTTTAGTGCTATAATAGCTGTACAATTGCTGCCCTGCTGGGTGCCTATTTGGCTGCACCAAATGCACTGTAATTCCTTTGTGCTGTATGTAACTACTCAGGAAAAAAAAGGGTCTTCAAATAGAAAATGGCACTTAATCTAGCTAAACTTTATTTCATGTGCAGACATGATTGAAGAGGTTAAAATGTAAATGAACTTAAAAACTTGCATGTAAAGGACAAAACGGTGGCTCAAAATCAACACTGTAGAAAGTGCTCCGTTTAAGAAAAACTAAAGAGTAATGGAGTAATGGTAAATTTGTGATAAAATGTGACTGCATTAACACATTAAAAAAAACACTTATTTGATATTAAGCAGCACATAGTTTATGCTAGAGGAGAAAAATACATGCAAAACCTTGTGTGGCTCTATTCCATCAACCTATCACCCCTAACTTTGTCTTTCCATCAGCCTCTATGTAATCAACTTTTCTGGTAGAACTTTAGGGGTTGACTCAAACGTTAATCCTGCACTTCAGTGCAGTTATACCCTGTGAGGATTACACATTTCTGGGCTCGTTTGGAAAGGAGAGTGCTGCAGAGGAAGGCAGTGGCCAGTCTGTGATGGGGGGCCAACCAGTAGAAAGCTCATTTGGAATTCAGCACTGCAACATTGCCATCTTTTGGCCAGACTGTATAGTCTGAAATCCCAAGGATACCTCATCTCCAGACCCATATCGATGTGCTTAGGTGGCTTGACACAAAGGTGGATAATGAATTTATTCTTCTCTTACAAAGAAAGGAAGCAGTGTGGTTTGGGATGATAATACAAGATATAAAACTACTGCTTGTTTGCTTTATTATTCTATTAGTAAAATACTTATGTGTATTTCATTTTTACAAAAGAAGTGTAATCTTTTAGAGAGTCCATTTAATTTCCTCTGTAATCACAATTTAAAAATCAAATTTGAGTTGAAATACTGTAAACTTCACACTGCAGCGTTCAGCAAAAAGCATTCTTCTCAGCGCTGTGCATTTTAGCGCCATGAATCAAATATTACACTGACAAATTAAGAGTGATGGCTCTGAAAAGCAAAGTCACACAGTGGCTCAACATCATCATCATCGTCGTCATCGAGTCTTTTTCTGCCAGCAAATTTATAAACGTGTAGTGAACAGGAGAGCTTGAGCGGCTATGCTTATCCTCTACCTGAATAAATATTTGTCTGATGTGGCCGTGCTGTCCTGTTTTCCCACGGTGGTGTATGGGACATCATGGATAAGAGAGAGGATGGGCTCTGACAGAGAGTGACAATTCATCCCTTCATCCCCCCCTAACTGACATGTCACATTCTCTGATGACTTTATTGTGCTCCCTGTCACTGCACTTAATCTGTGTGTCAGTCAAGCTGCAGCAGCCCACACCACCACCTCCAGACAGCAAAGCTAATACCCACCCTTTTTAATGACATTAGATTTGGAGTAATGCCATTCAGTATACCACTGATATTATCTTCTATTTGCATCATTCAGCCAGCGACGCAGCCAGAGCCCGGCCGATAGAGAGCTGGTCATTTCCCCATCCATTTCCACTCAGATGACAGATGTCAAGATGGAAAGTGACTATTATTTACTGTAGCCGTGTTTTTATCACAGACAGACATGATGTCTCACTTTACTCCTGGCTGTCAGCCGCTGCATCAAAACCTGTCTTTTTTTTTTTTTGGTAATATTTTGAGTGCAGCAGTGCAGCGTCTAGTTACATTTTGATTTTGATTTCATTATGTAAACTCAGCCTATCAGGAGGCAAACTAGCAGCAGCGATTGTCTCAGTCAGTAACTACATCTTGTAAGTCTAATGTCTTATAATAAACCTTTGGAGCAACAAACTCTAATGATGATCAGTTTAGCAGCTTCGGTGTCGTCTCAGTGCACGTGAAGTAATAACACCTGCTTATGCATGCCAAACACCGCCCTGGAAAATATTCCTTCGCTCAATAAGTGTCTGTACTATCCTCTTCAGGTGCTATGATGACTTTGTAATGAACATGCCACGAATGATTTTGACTGATTCAAATTCCCTCTACAGTATATTTGGTCCTTCTGTCACTGAGAATGAGTAAGCAGCATTACCAGCCTATCAGCATTAGAGGTAACAAAATCTTTCCCTTTTTCTTTTTTCTTTTCTTTTCTTTTTTTTTTACTGACAGTGCATTCTTTCTCCCATCAGAGCTCCTAGTGCCTAATTAAATGTATTTAGCATCATAAATATTCCAGGGGGACAGGTTGACACAGTGAATTAATGTCTCGCCTCAGTACCAGAGCCTCTCTATTGGCTGTAGAGAGAAAGTTAGCCCAATGCCAGGTAAATGCCTCTGCTTTCATGTCTTCTTATAAATCGGTAGTGCATTTGTTTTCTAATATAGCAAAACTGAAAACACGTTGATGCTGATTACATTACAGGAGAGCTACTGTTGGATTAACTGCAGGGGAACGAAGCCAATTTTAGGCAACTTTCTATCAACTATTTTATACTGATACAGCAATCCCTGTTAACCTTACTCTTTGTTGATATTCCTGTTTTAAAACTCAAGCAAAGGAGGGATCCAAGAGCTTTTTAGATGCTTTCGGAAAAACACTGATACGAATTGATTCCATTTCTCCATATTCCCAGTCATTGTGCTAAAATGAGCAGAACAATCTGCATTTGCTTTAATCATCCTTCAGCTACCAGAAAAACATATGTTATAGATTAGGACACACTGCAGAACGGTGTTAAATTATGTTGTCTGTTTAGCTGATTTGTAGGTATTCTATTTTTACAGATGCACTTACAATATAATTTATTTCTCCTTTAAATTCAGTAAAAGGACTAGATGTTGTAGTCCCTGGTAATGCATTGCTTTAAATGGTGAGAATCTTGAGGGATGGCTGTTATGTTCAATTTCTTAGGTGCTGCCTACTTGCTCCACTGTCCCTTTATTTAAGTATGTAGAAATCCATGTAATAAGATTGCACTGTAAAATCAGAATAATTATATAATAATAAATCATGGGTGGCATTATTGTACGCCAGATAAAGAGCAAATTACAGATTTGAATAAACAAGATAAGACTATAGGTGGCTCATGTAAAACGATATATGCCTTAAACTTTCATGTAACCTTTATCTAGTGAGCACACCAGCTATGAGCTTATGAGGTATTGCCCCACCTTACTGCTAAGTTCTTTTTTTCCCAATACTACCCCAGGGAATTTTGGAGGACTTGATTGGGTTTTGAAGCTCATCCCAGGTCTTTGCCCTGGAAAAAAACATGTTTCTCATCTTATTTGCTACACTTTTTCTTCCAGGAGCATTATACGCATTATTATGCTTATTTTTAAATCTTGATATTTTTCCTAATTTTCTCAACTCTTCTGTTACCTGCAAAAAATGCATAGACTCCACTTTCCCCTTCTCAACACCTGTAATTGCAATTTGCAAGAGCTAAACTAATTTTACGACACAGGAACACCTGTATTCATCTCCATATTAATAGAAAACAGGAAATATAAATCCCAATTTTCCAGCAGCCAGTGTCAGTGAAGATGTTCCTTGAGGGAGAAGGCTGTCTCTTCCCCATTAAAATATTGGTGCTCTCCCCGCTTTCTCTCTAGAGCGTCCGTTTTGAACCTAAATCAGATATCATAATTATGAATGGCACCAAATCTACATCACTAGCCTTGACACTTGTAATATCCATATATGCCAATGGACAAGTAGGTTCCCACTGTTGGGGTGTTCTCTGCGTTGAGTTATGTTTGGCGCTGCTCTACAATTCGGAGCCCTGTGAGTCTCATTTAGCTGTGGGAAGAGAGCTCTGACTGATAGGCTCATTTCAAGTGTCCTACCCTAAAACATCTTTTGGAAAAGAACCCAACGAGCCTTTTCTCTGCTCCTGAAGTCACCTTAAAAAGAATACTCCATAGAGAAACTCAAGGAAGAAAAACTGGCCTTATCATAAATCAGCACATGATCAGTTAGCCTAAAACGCTAAAGAAGATCCTCTTAAAAATATCAGTGCAGTATTATTTCTGATGGCTAATGATAGAGTTGATTGAGAAATGTAGTTATTAATGAATGTGACTCTATCTGTGCTCCTGCATCACTCCTCATGCTGTAAGTCATTACGCCATGAACAAGAAAGCACAGGAGCCTTTGTCAGGTCAAGCTCTACAAAGCTAGGCTGATGTAGGTGGTCTACGTTGCCTCATTAGTAACAGCATGAGCTGTGGTCTAATGAACTTAAGACAATGCTAATTAATGGAAGAGAACAAAGGCTTAACATTTTTTAGAAAGTGTGAAGCACCAAATCTGCTTGTATGACAGCATTTAAGCCACCTTAATCCGCTCGTGATGCAGCGCATGGTGCCTCGACCGCATGGTGCCTCGACCGCGCAGCACCGGGGCAGGTCAGAGGGAGCAACTCCATACCTCAGCAGATATAGTCACCTGTGACAATCCTTTATAGGCTGATAAAGTAAAGGAAGTCTCTCAAGGAACAGTGCACTGACTTGGCGGAGGGTCTCCCCGGGGAGCAGGTGTCAGGGTTGTCTATCAGAAGGCTGAAAGGAGAAAAGGGACGTGTTACCGGACTCTATTGTATCCCAGTTGTCATTGACTGATCGGGTCCATTTAGCTGGCTTTCACAGTGAATGAAACCACCTGAATAGATGAAAGCGAGACAGCCTTCCTGACAAACAAGGAGCCCTGGAATATTCATGGAGGATCTGTGAGGAAAAGATTAATGTATTAGAAATTAAAATGGGGCCCGGACGTATGATCTTGCTCTAACACTTGGCCAGACCTGTGTCACCCGCCGCTAGCGCCTGAAGTCGGCACATGCCACTGCCAAGGTGGAGAGGAATCATTAAGCACCCTGCCATTGTGTGAGCAGAATAATCAAACTTCACCCCCCCCCCTTCCATTCTTTCCCGCAGCACTGACAATGAATAATTCTGGAGCCATTTGCAATGTTAACGGCACCTATCTGGGCCATCCATGCCTTTATGATAAGAGCTCCAAATATGCATTTCAACAGTCTGAACAGAAGCTGCTTCACCGCCATTTCAAAGGACACCTGTCAGTCATCTGAAAGAGCTGTCAGTCTCTGTCACGCAACGGTGCCAGTGAAATGGCCCAAAAGATAATCTTTACTCTCTCTCTTTCTCTCTCTCCACCTCTCTCTTTCAGATCAGAGCAGTTACATTTGCAATAGAGTGACAAGTGATTTACACTGGAAAATGGATTGTGTTTAAACTGAAAAAAGGGGGTTTATTCTTTTAGGCTGTGTTATTCTTTGCTAGCGTACAGCTGTATCAAATATGCTATCACAAATGTGATCTGGGCCACACTGAATGTCATTATGTGTGATACCATGAGCACTAGATGGGCTACTGAGCTCAAAGGTGACTTTGATAAATCCTATCTCACTAAACAGAGCTATGTGACTGTGAGGAGTGGGAGCGAGCTAGGTGGGATCAAACAGGTTTGTGTTTCCAAAAACTTTGACCTTCTGTTATTTTTAACTGGAATGAATGAGGATTATTTCTATATATTTATCTACCGCGCTCAATAAAACTGCCTTTCTTATCTCTGTGTAGATTTTTACTTAAGTAAAATCCATCTTTTCCCAACCGTACCTCTTTGCCCAAACATGCCTATATCATTTGTTTACTTCATTCCCAAAACTAGGTTGTTTAATACTGTTACTTATATGGAGGCCTGGTTGACAAGGAAGCCCATTTACATGTAAGCCAGGAATTTTTTTAAGCACGACTAACTTGTGTGCCACCAGCTGTTGGTGGTATTTACAGCTGAGTGCAGAGGATGTGTTTGGATCGAGGCTTGCAGGGCTAGAGCTGCACTGGGCCCAGTCCCAGTATCCTTATGGCCACTCCAGGGGCAAGAACAGCCAGCATTCACAGCATACACCATGATACAATGAAATCACAACACGAGACGAGACACTCTGCTCTCCTTCACTGTGTACTGTTCAATAAAGTAAAGAAGACTCTTACTATGTTCCCCTGCATTACACAACTCTCTAAATCATAAAGAGATCACAGCTAAATTATGGAACATTATATCATGGATGCCACAGACCACACATTTCGATCACTGAAGTCCACTTCAGCTACTGAAACTGTCTTCAATGCACTCCTGGGAATTTTGCCAAAAGCCAGAGTCATTTTAGTTCATCCAGCACAAGCCAATACAAAGCTCTGTGGAAACCCTTATGCTTACCCATCCAAAATTCTTTGTTGTTTTCCAGCGAATCGGGCCATTTTCACACAGAACAAACAGCAATTTGACAAACCATTTCAATTTTGGGCACTCCTCTTTGTCACATAGTTTCCACACCATGTCCATTCCCCCCAACAATCTCTTCATTGTGGCTCAGGGAGGACATGGTGCGAGAAGTGACTCACTCCATGAATGTACACGTTCATTTCAGAGTGCAGTAGGATGGCATAATCCCTGATACTGAACCCTGACTCACCAGGTCTTTTCATTTTTTTTAGATTGAGCATTTTCTCCCTCGTTCACCGTGGAAAAAAAATGGACTTTTGCATTTGCACTTTTGGCTAAAAGTTCAGCTACGCACTCTGTAGTGAAATTAAGCGTTTCAGAAAGACAACAAGGCCGTTGTGAACAAAACATTACAAGGTAGCCCGCTGAAGACAAATGAGCACGCTTTCAAATAATTCACGAGTAAATGAAATGTTATGAGTTAATCAAATGAAGTGAATAACGGAACAAAAGGGAGAAGCTATCTTGCCTTCAGTCCCCCCCCCCTCCTCAAAATCACACAAATGAATGTCAATAGATAAGCTTGTACAACAGCTTTCTTACAAATTATTCAGTGACTACAATTTTGCAGTTGAAAAAGTCACACACAGAAAGCCATTTACCTGAGTCACAAATGAGTATGTAATTGAGTCCTTAGGGAAAATAACTCAGCTTAACTACTGGAAATAATGTGTAAATTCAATACATTTCCTAATGAGCTCATTTGAGTTTGCTGCAATTATATTTGCTAGTCTTGGTGGGGATAGGATTCTGCCGCTGAGTTGAGGTGAATAAAACCACATCTCCTTGTATTCATTAAAATTAGCATATGGACCTGTCAACACTTCTCAGAGGCACGTTGTAACAATGCCATTTAGCCCTGCATCAAGCAATGCCAATAGAATGAATGCATGTGCTGGGTAAATGCCTCCCCACCCTTAGCGACAGGGGTGGAACGGGACTGGCAATGCTGGCTTTGACGCACAAAAGAGGCTGCGTTTTAACAGCCAGGCCCTGGCCTCTGACCAGGGGCCATCCACATCAACACTGCTTACACTCTACCATACCTCCCAGCTACCAGCCCAGCCAACCAACTCTATACGCGCACCGAGACAGACACGGAGAGGAACAAGAAAAGAAAAATGAAGACCAGCTTTGTGTGTGCGTGCGTGTTTCTGTGTTTGTGTTTGTGTAGTGGCAAGGAAGAAAACATAGAAATAATAAAGACGGATAGGTCTCTGCAAAGTTAGTCTTCGTATATATCTTCCTTTAACAGCTCTATATTGATTGACTTTTTCAAAAATATGAATAAGAAAGCTAAAATCTAAAAATAATTAGCACTCGAATAATACCTGGAGTATATCTCTGGATAAACTTTCAAATATTCTTATCAAAAGGTGCCAGGAATGAGAGGCCTGTGGAAAAAAAGCAGAGCCTTTATTGTTGTTTGTCATCGTTACATTGAAGCTGCCAGTGAGAGGAGGTATTGTTGCTCAGTGGAGCACACAAGGCCCTAGTTGCATTGTTGTGCCAGGATTTTAAAACAGGCACGAGTTATCAATAGACCACAGACTATTCGACTCACTCAGCTGTGCCTCTTGATACACTTCAGAACCTCACACACCAACAGCCAGCCACGATCTCACACAATTGGGCTGCTTTACTCACAAACACTTTGTATCCAGATGGATCCAGGTTCATGTCTAATGGATAGGCTATACTATCATTTCAAAGAGCTCAGCCTCTCCGTTAAGCACATCTTATTAGCCATTTCAAGTATTAGTTGCCATAGCGTATTAAAACATAATATCCTTGCAATTTGCACACGATGGTGCAAATAGTCTCGGTGAATTCACACTCATGAAGGTGAACACAAGAATAAAAGACAGGCTAAGGAGAAGACAAGGCCTCAGCTGTTCCCTCTACTGATCTGCAAGCTGTGATTACCTGGAGCACAAAACCAAATGTAAAGGCCTTGGGCTGGCTTTGATATTTCCATTGCTCATTTCTCTGCTGTGACCTGGACTACATCTAACAGACCTAGACTGGAGGTCACAAGGAATCAAGGGGGTAGACGAGGAGATTTAAAATTAAAATCTGAAAAAGGGCCAAAATTGAAAAATTTCAATGAAATGACCACGCTTATGCACACTTGCTTGCTCTCTCCATCACTCACTCTCACACACATCAACACTCATTATGGTTAGCTTTTTTCCAGTGTTGCGTGCCATTACCTCACCCAGCATTAAAGAACTCGGACCACCTGGATTCTGTCAAGGAGCTTATTAAAACATTACATATTCACACTTCTGTAGCACAGAGTCTTAATGAGGTTGAAAGGCGATTCCTCAGTTTGTCCCCACTTTATAGAAAACTATGTGCAATAAGGTAGAAAAAAAGTTACCCCATAGTCTGGGTACAAATATTCATAAAAAACAAAGGGTTATGTAGGGTGACAGCAGAGGAAATTGTATTTTAAGTATAGCATATTATAACATAAAGTTCTGTTATTATTGTTAGGAATTAAACCTACCGGCTGGCAGAGGGATTGTGATTTGTCTTTAACATTGGGAACCAGAGGATGTCTTCCAATTACCAAAGCGTCACACTGGTCTAACTTTTAGCATGCCTGCCCTGTGGTGACCTCAGAGGAGACGGCGCTTCATTAGAATGACTAGACTTTTAAAAATTCACCTAGAGCTATTGACTGCCTGTGGAAAAAGTGGCAAGTTTAAATTTAAACGCATAAAAAGAAAAGAAGGTGCTTAATAAGATGAACAAACGTGGAACGGTTGTGTGGTTGTTAGTACTGTTACTAAAAGAAGGTCCTCTGTTCATCAGTATGGGGCCTTTCTGTGTGGAGTTTGTCTTTGGGTCGCTTCCTCCCACCCAAAGACACTGATGGGGTTTGGTTCATTCTAAAATGACTGTAGGTGTGAATAGATAACCTGTTAGGGGTGTACCCTGGCTCTTGCCCAGTCACAGCTGGGATAACCCTGAACTAAAGAGAAAAAAGATGAATGGATGACCCACAAAATCAATTTGAAAGGCTGTGGAAAATTGTACCATATATTTTCAGTGCTTTATAGTCATAACTCTATGTTTAAGTTGGTTTATCACAGTATCAAATGATACATAATGAGTTAGCAATAACTCAAAATTGTGCAAACACTGCCAGCACTCCTGCTTAGTAAGTTAGTGACTTAAAGATGCCTAAATGTGCCAACTTCATGACCACAACCACCACCTGAGCCAACTAGGTATGAAAAAAGATGTGCTCAGTCATTCACTATGTGGAAATGCTGTAAAAGTAACTAATTTCGTTGTATGACTGCTTTCCAATCTCTCCAGTCTTCCAGTGTTCCAACCCAATATAAAAATGAAATGTAAAACCACAGACAAAAGAATAACAGATATTTGAAATGACTGACTTCAGTTATCTAACTGTACCTTTGAACTTGGTAGCATCCATTCCAAAAAATGTTTTAACTGCTTTTTTAACTTAGGGTTCAGGGGAGGGAGTGGATCCCCAGACCCCATCCCAGCTGTCACAGGCCAAGGTGCAGCGTTCAATTCAGACTGGTCCTCGGCCTGTCACGGTGGGTAATGCACCTGGCAGCATTAGTTATTTGCAAAAAATCACTTCACAACATTAGCATACATTAATACCGGCAAAATCTGGGTTACAGTCCCCAGTTAGAAAGAAGTAATCATTCATTTGAATCATATCTAACTTATGGATCATTTTTCTCATGGAACAAATGAAGAAGGATAAAATAACTCAAACCAAAACTTGTATAATAGCTATTTAAACTCCAAAATAAGTGAAAAAGTTTGTTGATGGATCACACGTAGCTACTACATGGGAATTTAAAACTGCATTTTAAATCTGCTGTAGCTCACAGTGACAGCTCACAACCGTTTCTCAAAACATGTTTTTGTGTGTAGAGTAATACAGCCGAGCTCAAATTCCTCTCGTCCCTTCAAGCGCAAAATAAAAGAGGCCTGGGCTGCCACCACCTGATTCAATCAAGTGTGTTACATTGTATACCCATGGGCAACAAGGCGACTTGTATTTTAATTAATAATGTAATACCCTGGTCTCAAAGGCCTGGCCCTTGGCATTCTTGCTGCTTTTTTGTAAATACTCAAAAGATCCCAGCAAAGAACATTTTTCTGCACACTCAAACTCGCAACTAGATTTAATACAGCGTCTGAAAGAAACACAGCAGCATTTCCAAGGATCGTATGAGTGAAGAGAAGCGTGTTTTAGGGCATTAGGTGATAGCTCAGGAACCGAGGAGAGTAGCCTATTACGTGACATATATTGTCATTTAGATGAATGAGAAGAAGAAATCGCAGGAGAAGTAAGAATAAAACTCTAAAAATCATGCAAAGGTGTTGGAAATAAGTAGAATACAGACTGCAATAGTGTAAATCAAAGCTAATGTTAAGGGATATGAAAACAGAGACATGGCCGTGGGTGCTGTGTTGTGAGGAATAACAAGCACAGTCAAGGGTAAATACACGCTTCTTTGGAGATCCTGGACCGGAAAGAAGCCTGAGGGAGCTCAAGGGTTTTTGGGATACAGGCTGTGTTCAACCTTTTTCTACAGCCACACACACAAGAACAACGGGGAATGGGGATGACACTTTTACAGCATGCTATAAGAAGTACTGATTTGTAAGTTTACACATAACAACACAAGAAAACTGCTGCCTGACTCACATTATGAATGTACAGCAGTCCCTTGCATAGAAGTGACCAAAAGTTTTATTATAGCAGACAAATGTAAGTTGAGGCAAAAAAGACTTTCATATGTAAAAAAAAAACAAAAAAAAAACATGTTGTCAACATTTTATCTGCTAGAGTTTAGATTTTTTTTGAAACTACTGATAAAATGTCAAACAAATAACTATAAAAACAATGTCTTAGATCCCAAATTAAATTTTTAACAGAACAAACATCTTAATTAGCTAGCATGAGCACAGCCACAAGTAAATCTAAAGTGATTATTCCTGCCCTTAGAGAAAGGCTGTCTCCCTGTGCTCTGTCAAAAGGTCAATTATGGCCCCAAACCGGCATGCAGTGACAGTGACCTGGAAGCGGTACTGATGACCCCACATCCAGGGGCCCAAAAGAGTTGATCATCTAACATGCAGGCTGCCTGGAGCCATGGAAATCTGACATTTGTCCTTATTCAAATGAACACAAACAATATGCATCTCATGCCTCTCCCTAACCTGTGCCAAATCTAAGGCATAGGGACCAGCAGTCTTAATGCATTGTCCTCCAAGTACATGCCTCTACTCGTGACTGCGGCCGCACAGCAATCACGCGCAAAGCCTGCAGTAAGAGCAGGCTGCAAAAAAGCAGCATCTTTACTAGCAACAGTGGTCATTACAGTTCTAGTCGGCAGTGCTAGGGGTCACAAATTGGATTAAGGTCATACAGTGAAAGAAAGCGTTAAAGGTGAGACGAGTTTACGTCACGTGTACGGCGTAATAGGTTATGGCAGTTTTTTCTAACACTCTTAATGGTGATTGAAAAAAAATCCTTCGATTAACTAACTGTTTGCAATGTGCAGGTGTCACTCACAGTTAAGGATTTTAAAAAATTATAACACTGTTTCAGTTACCTTACCTCTACAGTGGTTTATAATGACATTATGCTTATTGCTTTCCCTCACCGTGTAATTTTCAGACATAGCAGGTGGATGTTTTAAGCCAAAAAACAAACAAAAAGAAAGCACAGAGTGTTCTGCCTTTGCGCACAAGACAGATAAAATGAGCAACAATGCAGTGGCTGTGATGGTGCACTTGGGAGCTAGTCAAACCCAGTACAGCAGTCAGATGCATAAATATAAACTGGCAACTGCTGAAAACCTTTAAAAAGCAACTGATGTTAATCATTGTGATGTCATTTTTGAGTACTTGTGACTATTAGTAAAATGTGGGTTTCATTCAAAATACACCACAGTATCCATGTTTGCACACTGATGGAGAAGCATATTATATTTCAGGTTTTTAATGTACTAATCTCTGGTGAGTTTTTCGTTTTTCATGGATTTTTGTTGATATAAATTCCACATATGCCACTTTTTATAGGTTTTGCAAATGATGAATATCTTCATCCCTATATGTAGCCTTTCATGCTGAGCCCAGCATGAACCCGTTTACTACTCTGAAGTAAAAACCTTTGCAAAAACACCTACATAAGAAGGTTATTGCCATAAGACCGGTGTATACACGGTAAACTCCCCCCGAATTGCACTTGCCTGAAGCAACACCTACTACATTAAATGTTTATCCATGTGGACTTCCCATCTCTTGCTGTTCTGTCTGTGTGTGCAGAAGGTAGCGGCCTGGCCTGGAACCGTGTGACACAGAGCAAGGGCTCTCATGTCTTCGGGGTGTTCCACAGAGCATGATCATGAAAAGCAGAAAAATGAAGAAAACCGCAAAAGGTTGAGCCATGGAAACGTCTTTCTTCTGCACGTCAGTTAATTTCCTCTTTTTCCCTTTGGTTCCACATCACTTTTCTATTATGTTTTGAACACAGTGAAAACATAATACAAATCATGCTGCTGGAAAAAAAAAAATCTAATCATTACACCCTCAAATGAAAAAATGGATACCAGTGAAAAATGTACGGGAATTGTTATTTTTCACATTCTAATTCACATCACAAGGAACCGAAGAGAAACTCATGCTGTATATCAGATTGGTTTGGTGCCTTTTGCCCCAAGCCATGCAGCACACACTGATATTAGTTTTAAATACAGATTGCTGGCAATAATAGAACAGAAGAGTCCATGCTTGCCACATGGGCCTGGTCTGGAGTGCCTCACATTGCCGGTTTACAAAGACGGCTTCAATCACAAAGCACAAATAAATGTAGTTCTTTGGGCTCTGTCAACTGTAAACTGTTATTGATCCCAACAAATGAAATTTGTTCACGTTGATCGATCAAACATATTATCTGTGTTTTCCAGTCTATTACCAGCAAGTGGAAACTCAGGAGGCATCAATAAATAGAGTTGGGTCACCCCGGGTAGATTCCTTTCAAGCTAGAAGGGCTTTAAAAACAGACGACCAAACATAAGTACTTGTACTTAAAGGTAATGGACCTGCATCATGACTAAACACTAAGTGCCTGGGGTGTCTAGATGCGAAAAGCACTTCTGTAGCACCTTCAAGGTCTAGAGGCACTTGTGTATGTACTGTATACTTGCCCTCTTCTCTTCTGCCCCTGCTAATACCCCCCACCCTCGCTCTTCTACGTTCGAAAGCCTTCCAGCTGGCACCCAGTGCCTGTACTTGGCAGGTCGGAGGGAACATGAGAATTAAACCTATAACGCCCCAGTTACCAGTTCTCAAATATCAGTGGAGTCCAGCACTTCACCAGGGACTGGTGAAAGGAAAACATGTTAGTGGAACAAAAAGCTCCTTCTGGCAATACTCCACTCAAGTGTTCTGCTCACTGCTGTTACAGGAGCAAAGTTTTCATTAGGAATTACAGTAGGTACAAATGATCGCATGAAGGCGGAATCCATCTGAAAGTTGGATAACAAAGCGATGTATGTAGGCTGCGTCTAACGTTCGGTTTGATGGACAAAATGTTTTCAGACTAAACTTACTGTTTAGGCTTTAAGGACTTCTGCTGAATGCTGCAGAAAGATGCAAAAAGCTGCAAAGAACTAGACTAACCTGTCATCTTCACACACTGTACAGTCACTCATCATGTGCTATACATTTCTAAAAATTAACGCAGTCTAATGCAACAAGACTGCAATGTGTTCTGGGAGGTTATAATGTTCAGGTGTTTGAAGTGTTTAAATGAAGATGTTTGGCCCTTTGGGTTTTTGGTTGAATTGCACTGAAATATTCCGAAACAGGTAAACAGTGTGGATATGTGATAAAGAAATACATAAAAACAAATAAAATAGCAGCTGCAGTTTTGAGTGAGTGACTTTTAAGTTACGGTAAGTCTTCAAATTATTTAGTTGTTGGACATCATCATCATCATTTTGTGCCGCATTCAGGGATGTGGTCAGCATCAGTAAAGATGCATTTAATAAACAAAATCATGCGACAACAACCGTGTGGTAAACAAGTACAATAACTTCTTTTTATAGCTGAGCCAATTCTGCTTTCTGAGTTATTAAATGCCGACTATAACGTGCCTGTGAGAGATTACCAAAACCTCGGCTGAACTTAGTGCTTCCCTCCGTCACTTCACATTTCTTCAGACTAACGGGAGAGTGACAGCTTGTCCACAAACCAAAGGCAGCCTTACCAGGAATAGGGATATCCGCCTCTCTACAGTGATAGAGCAGCTCTGATAGCTCCTTTATTATGGAAAATTATTTTAAACAGCATAAAACGGCGGGGCTCATTTTTTCCATGTTTCTGCCACTATCATTCCAGCTATTGATAAGATGTCTAAATTTATTGCAGAATAATTCTGCAGGAAAAGAGATAAAAGGTTGCTGAATAAAATATGAGGCAAAGGCTGTAAATTGTAGCAATGCATATCATTTCATTCAAATGTGGGACGCAATTACCATCTGCTACACTCATCAGTCCCCTCCTTTATGACTTAATTATATGTTTAATGCTATCAGATCAAGGAAAGGGCAAAACAGATGAATGAGAGAGAAAGAGAAAAGATTCCGCAACAAGACAAAAGGCAGATGAAAAGTAACATAAAAGGATGGAATTGATTTCATTCACCAGGAAATAGAAAAAGTTAATTTAGATACAATGTTCCCTCATCTCCTGTGCCTTTGTAAGATAATAAACCCAGCGTGTTGCCAATAGGTCCCGCACCAGTCAAACAAAAGAAGTCAAGTTCCTCAAAACTAAAAGTCTTCTTCCTTAACCATTTGAAGCGATAACAACTCGGTGAATCATTCAAAGTGCTGGATGATCATCGCAGTAATTTCAGTCCATGCAATTCTTGTATGACAACTGCGCATGATCTTAAAATATTAGCAATATTTACTTTTGCATGAGTTGAGATGAAACAGTATACTCTATAACATTTGTTCTGTGCTTAAATTTAACTCGATGGGGGTGAAGGAGGCATACTTCTTCTGCACATTTTCTATTCTCTTGTCAGTTCTTTTACATTGATTATGCTTCTTGGGGTTTTTTTTGCAATAAAACGAAACAGTCTTTGTTAAATCTTTACTCTATGTTATTCCATTATCAGTGAAAATTCAACTTTGAGACTGAAACTTTTTGTTTGGATGCAAATCGTGTACGCCAGTGTTCACAAAGAAAACTGGGGTTGTCCAAATGGCTTTGGGGTAAAAAGCTAGCCAGTGGGCATCCCAGGTGCCAGCGGGCACTGTCCTAACTGTGTACCTTTGGCCAGAACTCATTATAGGGTGACATTTAGGACTGCTGCTGTCCATGCCAAGTCAGCCTTCTGGATTGAGACAAATTATGTAGTTATTTTTTATGTCAGACATTAAGCCATACCCAGTGGGAGCCAAATCAGTATCACCTTCATGTCACCTGGAAAAAAAACGATAAAGGATGTGGACTTCTTAAACAGGGGCATTATTCAATTCTGGTCTTACACATCAAGATTGGAACGAAATACGACCACCTAACATACAAAAAATTTGATTATAAACTGATATTCAGCTAAATTGTTATTTTTTTTAATGCAAGACTTTCATGCAATCGAGCTATTAGTTCCCAAAGCGTTCTCTCAACACCCCAAGAGAAAATAATATTCCCAGTAATTTGTTTAAAAAAAACAGAGCTTTTTTGAAAATATTTGCTACGACTGTGCTGCAGATGGTGCACTCTTTTCCTTCCCTCTGTCGTAACTGTCTCTGCAAAGCCTTAAACGCAGAAAAGAGGAGACTGAATGAGGTGTTTGATCCAAGGGTTTATTTTAAATGCAGAGAAAAACTTTTAACTGGGCTGAATGCTGTGTTCTGAAAAAATGCACCTGTGTCATGCCACTGCTGAGATGGATATTATTTATCATGATTTGACAGAAAATCTCAGCACTTTTTAAAAGATATCAATATTTTGATGTTGCATGACAGCACTTTGCAAGGTAGAATTGCCTGGTTTTGCTTTACCTCTGTAAATATATTTGGGAACGCAAATAAAACAACAGTCTTTGATGCAGATCCTTCCTTAAGATCTTCCTGAAGCAGATTGTCCTCCCACAGAGAGTCCGTGAGCATGAGCAGAACTAAAGCGCCATCTTGTGGACTTAAACAAGTACAGCAAAGAGATACAGGCACTGTCTGCCAGGTTTTCAGTTTACAGGTTAAGCTACAGAGGTGCATTTAAACCCCTGAAATAATAGTGTATAAAATAACGCGTTACTAGTCAAACCACACACTGTATAAGGCATACGAGTTAAATAATACGGCACATTTTTTAATAAGAAAAAATAAAAACACCTATTAAAGCAATCAATAAATATTTTATAGTGCCCTCATTTAGCGGGAGACACATTTTTTAATGTGGGAATCTCATTAATTCATCAAACAGCTGACAATTAAATACAGATGAGACCGTCACTGAGAAGTATACACTGGCAGACAGGGCACACAAAGCGTGAAATAAATCCCACTTGTTTACCTGCTTTGTGTTATTGGGCAAATTGTAGATAATTCCTCATTTAGTGTATTCACGGGAAAGCATTCACATGATGCATATGCTGTGAGTGTTTTCTACACAAACTTCAAGATGTAACAAACAGCAAGAAATGGGATATAATTGATTATAAGTTAATTGTGCAAAGGTCTCTCTGATGGGAGCCATCTGTCAAAACAAGCCACACATCCACTAATTCTAATCATAATTAATTAAATGGCTAACAAATTACATACATCATAGTTAGTAAAGGGGGAAAACTACCGCAGGAACTGTTATGAAACAAATTAGCTTTAACAATGAAAGAAAATTACATCACATAACTAAATATTATCCTCGTTTCCGCAAGCCATATTTCTTAATGAATTCTCTAATTAATTTAATTCACACAATGTGCATAATTTGGAGCTGAAAATGTCAGTGGGTCAGACTTAACCATATTGTTGCTGGCTGTCTATTTCAACGAGTGCCATATTAGCACAACATGACCTCTATGTAAATTACACAGACCAACTGTTGTAATTTTAATTCCAGAGTCAAATTAACATGTTCCGAAGATATCATACAAGTGCATTTAGCTCATTTTACACGTGCTAGTGTCAGCTGATGATTTCCACTTGCTTTAATTTTGTGGACTCCTTTTGATGGGAAACTTGATGACAGTGCAAGTTTCAGACGTTCGGTCATGGCAGAAAGCCTGTTATTGCTTTTATGCTTCTTACATTAAGTGCTGAACTTTCTCGTCAAGGTGACTTACCACTCTCAAAACCTAAGGCTAGTGGACCTTCATGCTTGTGCAGACCCTGTGATTTGGCTCATTCAAAACCCACTTGCATGTAAATTACTACACAATTTCTAATGAAGATGGGAATGTTGGCTACCTCTTAGGTTTTTTAACCCTTATCTCAATAACTCACTCCATAGTGTCGAGGTCAGAACACACAATTAAAGTCAGCAAGGCTGAAATGATCTTTGTCACCGGTGTATTTGTAACTGCAGAGTGAATAAATAATGTCCCGTGATTATAGGCAGTAACTGATTATTTCTGGGATTATTTTTAATGGGTTTTGAGTTGGAAAAGAACCTAAAAAGAATAGTTTTCCCCTTAGACTAATCTCGTAAGGATCTTCTTTTACGTGGGTGGATCAAAGTTTGGTTAATGGCAACATTTACACATAGGAAATGAATATAAATCATTACAACTAGTAAGAATTAAGGATACAACGTTTATTATTGATCAAACTGCTAAAAATTTACTCAATTTATTCATTAACTATAGGCTCAAATGGCATACAACATTGAAACTCGCTGCCAGATTTAGACTTAATCAGCAATTTTACCTGTATTTAAATTGATGAACTGGTAGATTTCCTCTCCATAAGCTCATTCCAAGTCCACTACTATTACCTGTTTGTGTCCGTTCTGTTGTATTGCATTTAAAGCTTGACAATCACTGTGCTGTCACCTTTAACTTGGTACTGTTTCCTAACCCCCGTGCATATTTAATTTACACAAAATGCACTCAAATTGGCCAAATGATGCCAGCATGAGTGAGATGCAGAAATCTGTGAATACATGAATAATTTGGCCAGTGGATGGAGCATATAAGCTTGCACATGCATTGCAAGGCTCGGGGGCTATCCTGAGGCCAATCATTTAGCTAACACGCTAATGAAAGTGTGTGTAGTGCAGCTAAGGGCAGCCACCATGGGAGGTAACACTCCCCTCCCTCCTCATGTTGGAGACTGTTAATAGGCTGGATGGAGCCAATGGTACTCCCATGAGAGGCCTGCTGATGAAGAGGAAAACCTGTCCTTGCCTCCACTAATCACTGCCTAATGGCTGCAGTAACACAGGTTTTACAAATGCAATTGTACACGTGTGTGTTTGTGTGTGTGTGTACCCAGCCAAGGTTATTATAGTTAATGAAACTAAAACATAAAATTAAATGTACCCAAAAAAAACATATTAGTAAACTGAAAAAATACATACTGGACTTTTGAAAGGAAAAACAAAGTGAACTCATAAAAGCAAATAGAAATGTAAAGAAATGGAGGTTTTTGTGCATGTGTTTATTGAGACTGGGATGCCTGTATGACTGTGAGCAAATTTCTTTGACAAACTGTTGCCATTTTACAATAGTTACAGTCACTGATATTGTGTTGTAATATACAATATTCTCCTGACAAAGACCCCCTTACCATGGCGAGACCCGTGACCTCCACACACAATGTAGTGCTCACAACTCAGCTGTGTTGTATGCATTTGTGTTGCTGCCAAGTCACTTGTGAAATTCTAGAGAGCCTGATTAACAATGCTAGCTTTAAGATTTGTATTCAATTCATTTGTTTGTTTCTCACTTCTCGGCCACACTGCACCATCTTGCTTGGACCCAGGAACTGTCAAACCAGTCCAGGCCCTTTTGGATTCCTTTTAAGTCAATTTCCTGGGGGAATGTGGCAAATCTGGTATGGAGAATGGGGGTGTTTTCTCTTTTGTTTGACAACTGTGTTGATTTAAAGCAGGCCAAAATAACAACAACAACAATATTAATAATAATGATGATGATGATGATGATAATAATAATAATAATGATAATAAAAGCTTGACTAGAAAAGTACCCAAGTCCTCACAGTTTAACGACAATCTAAATCTGACTGCTTCAGTGGGCCAATCATGTTTATAACTTTTAAGCTAAATATAACAAGCTGGTGACTCCTTAATCCTAGTGATGTGTCCATATCTAAAAGCCCTAGATTAATGGATCGAAGTGACTGTATGAAAACTCGATTACAATAAGAATAGGCAACTATTTCTGGAGAAAACACCCACACAATTCAGGTGTGTGCAGTGTAATCCCCTCTAAAAATGAGAACAAGACGAATAACTAGGGTTGCCAACTCCCTGAAAAATAAATAAGGGACACCTCGTGGCCAGGGCCGGGCGACCCAGTTGTCTTCACCCTTCCCAGTGTGGTAGCTCTTTTTTTGTGTGTGAAATTATTTTTTTAACCATTTGACTTGAATTTGATTTAAGTAGATGTTTATTCTTTGTGATATGAACACATGTGAAACAAATGATCATTTAGCCATTTATTTTTAGCTCAAAAATGACAACATTAACACAGTAAAACAGGTCTCCTTCTTAAACAGAAGCCTGTCATGCTTAACTTTTGAGAATATAAGTAAATCTTTCTTTAAAAGAACTCTGTCCTGCTTAACTTAAAATAATAGAAAACAATAGAAAGAAAAACATTCTTGTAACAGTGCACATTTAGTGCTTTTAGTACAATTGGCTTCAGTTGAGGTATTATTTCAGCTTTTCTAATGCTAATCAGCTGCTCCTGTTTGTAAACCCGCTTGTTCCCATGATTACGCATCTTAACTCATCATCATTATTCATCTATATATTACTTTTATGTATTAGTCATCTATTTGTTGTAATCATCTATCCTTGCAGTTGTTTATTACACAAAATAAATTATATTATCACACTTCTGGCCACATAGCGCTGATATTCACTGCACATGCCCATATTAACTTTTTCCAGCCAGGTGTTTTCCTTTTCCCATTCTTCCCCTTCTCTGAGGGGAACAAACATTGCTGCTCTAATGCTGGGCTTACACTGTGCGGTTTTAGGCCCATTTTGAGCCGATTTTTGAGTGATCTTCATCGTGCATCGTGTAGTATACGTGGGGTAACTTTGGAAAGCTCATCCGAGCCTTTTCGATGTGGCATCACAAAATTATCACGACCACAACAACAGTGAAAATAGTGGGATTTACATTGCTGCTCAATCACAGCTGCCTGATCAATGTTTTTCATTAGCAATTTAGCAAAGTTGATGGTGGTGGTGGTGTGTCTGTGTGAGTGTAATGCTGGGCTTACACTGTGCGATTTTTGGCCCATTTTGAACCGATTTTTGAGTCGTGCGACCGATTTGGCGATCGGCCCGATTTTGGCCTTCATCGTGCGTCGTGCATCGTGTAGTATACGTGGGGTAACGAGAAGTGATTAACACCTCACGACCAGCTCCCGATCATCAATCGCTCGTGAGGGTCTCACCACAGCCGCTCACACTGCTCGCGCGCAAACACGTAAACGTCGGTGAAAAAGACGGAGCAGCGCGGCTGTGCAGCGTGTGATCTGGACACAAGCGATGGAGGCACAACTTGTAGAACTTTGGAAAGCTCATCCGAGTCTTTTCGATGTGGCCTCACAAAATTATCACGACCACAACAACCGTGAAAATAGTTGGATTTACATTGCTGCTCAATCACAGCTGCCTGATCATGTTTTTCATTAGCAATTTAGCAAAGTTGATGGTGGTGGTGTGTGTGTGTGAGTGAAAGACAGAGAGGGAGAGCGAGCGACAGATTTTCTGTTATAACCTTCATTTTATGGAGGCACAGTGTGAGCACTCAGGTCGCATCAGAGCATCGGGCGGTATAGTGTGAGACCCTGCATCGTGACCTGCAAACTTCTAACCCCTGCGAGTCAATTGTGCAGTTTGAGCAGGAGCTGAATAACGTGACTGAAAAAAATCGCACAGTGTTTGCCCAGCTTTAGGTTTACTGTCGTCCGAGACTTGCACCGCAGTGTCTGCGTTTGTTTCCCTGTTGGCCATGCTTCTTGTTGTGGTCATCTGTTGTCTTCCGGTATTTTCTCCGTAAGCGACCTTTCCTCGACCAATGAGATGAGTGGTAATCTGAATTGTCATACTCGTAAGTGTGCTGTCAGCTCATTGGTCACAAAGCAGGAGAGGGGCTGGGAATTATGTTTTCAAACAAAGCGTTAATTCCATTAAAAATTATAGACTACTTTTGATTCTCACTGGATTACGGGACAAAGTGCGTCCCTTATTAGCTCAATACGGGACGTGTACTTTTGTTTCGAAATACGGGACGATTCCGTATTTTAAGGGACGGTTGGCAACCCTACGAATAACGTCAGACTAGTTTTAACAAAGGTGACCGAACAATTGAAAAAGGCGCAGCCATAGTCACATCACCGTGAAACTACGCGTCCTGCGTAGCTTCCATACTACTTGGCAATATTGTTCCTGGTGTAAAGTGAACGGGGAAACACGGAACTGAGTTAACAGAGCGCTTCCGGATATAACTTCCAAAGTAAAAGTTCTTAAAGAATTAGATGTAATAATTTGTCATGGCCAGTTTTATTTATTAAAATATATATCTTCTAATTATAGATGGTTGTTTCCAAAATCCAAACCAGATCATGGATTTCAATCCAAGACTTTCTCACTATGAGGCAACAGTTCTGACCACTGCATCACCATGCTGTCCTGTGGTAGAAACAAGCTTCCATAATTAGTTTTGGTTGAGCTAGTAATTTCTTTATCCAATAAGGATCAGGAATATTGAAATAAAATTCAGTGATGCATGCAAAGATCAGGGTTTACCAGATACTGCATATAAATTCCCCTGGAGTTTACTATACTCTTACGTTACATTACAAACTCATGATCTATATATTCATCTTATTTTATTCATTTTCAATACCTTTTTTTTCATCGATCCATCCATTTTCTTCTGATTATCCAACTCAGGGTCACAGCTGTCATAGGGTGAGAAGCCAGTCAGCCATGGATAAGCTGCAAATCTGTCACAGGGCTAACACATAGAAAGAAAACCATTCACACACACATTCACTTCGGAATCACCAGTTAACCTTAAATATATGTCTATGGACTGTGGGAGAAACTGAGATAATCTGGAGAGAACTGACACAGAAATGTGTATAACTTCCACTCAGAGAGGCCCCAGTGTGGATTCAAACCCAGGAACTTCACAGAAAATTCTATCAGAAATTTAAAAAAAAAAAACAAAAGCACGTGAAAACTGGATGAAAATTCATTTACATTCATAATGATTTGAATGTGAATAAACATTCATTTGTAGATGTAGCTAAAATTTAGGTACACGAGGGAGTGTCCGTCTTCTTGAAATTACAAATGTATGGTTTCCCATATATAATTTAGCTATTAGCTTTTACTACATGTTTTATTAGTTAACATTACCAGTGCTATTACCAGACCTATTACTGGAATCATATTATATTTTTCTCTATTGCAGTAATGTCATTCAGTAATCTCTTGCACTTTAATCAGCTGAGTTTGTATTAGTTCACGGAGGAGGAAAATGATGGAGTTGTCTACAACTTTAGACGAATGGAGAAATAGATTTGGTTTGTGTAAGCCTGCTGGACTTTAGCCCAAGTTTTATATTTTTAACTTATTAACCCACATGATACTCAGAGCTAATTATTTTTAGAGTGTAACTTAAGTTTAATTCTTAAAACAGTCACACCATAAATACTGTCAGACAGGAACCAAAATTACCTCTCACGAGGTGCCGTTATAAATATTTTAAATGTTACACAAAATTATAAGGTGAGATAAATAATAATAAGGTAACTAAATATATAATATCCAAACTATCCAAAGTTGTAAATAATATTGCAAAATCTAATATCCAACATAAATTTATAATCTATTCCAATTAATATAAAATATAAAATAAATAAGGTCACACTTCTAAGAAAAATAGGTCATCACAGTTAACTAAAATACACTTAAAACTAAAGCTAATTGTGATTAAAAAAATAAATAAATAAATATCACATTTAGTTTTAATTGTGATAAAAAATAAATAAATAAACATTAGATTTTGTAAAATTAAAACTAACTGAAATGATTTTGTGACCTTGGAAAATTAACTAAAATAAAATAAAATAAAAAATAGAGGAAATATCCTTAGTTTAAATATTTGTTAGCTCTGTTTAATCTCGAAATTTCGCCTTTTTTATTTCATGTCTTTTATTCATTTTTTTTAAAATGTGACCCTAATATTCCCTCGTTCATTACTGATTGTGAAATAATTTCTTTAGATTCCTTTATTTTGAAGGCGAAACGTCCAGTTTCCTGTACCGTCCGCGTTCTTTCCCGCTGACTTGCTTTCCGGGCAGAAACTCCGTCCAATCACTTTACTGACTATGTGGAAGTCGGCTGCAACGTCCTCATACAAAACTGAAGTTAAAGTTGTGGCGTGGATAGACCCTGCGGCGAAACTGAAAACTTTTCTCTTTGACGTCGAAAGGTTTGTGGAGTATTTCGAGGTAGACGTAATGGCTCGCGGATGTGGACATGACCGAACCGGTACTGTACGTTAAGGCAAATTAGTGCTTTAACATTGTACCTACGTGCTGCGCCACGGGAGTCGGACCCTGCTGTATTGATGAGTGACAACACTGACTACCGCTGCTGCTCCGTGAAATATTTCTAGCATGCCACGCAGGCAGATAACTTCTCCAAAGACTAGAAAAGTGTGCCACAGAGGCGGCACTTTCAGTATGGTTCTTTGACGTGTTTTTACATTTACAAAGGGTTTGTTTGTTTGTTTAAATTAAAACTATGTCAATAATGAGGATTAGAAGATATTTAAGGGACAGCGGGAGGGTGCTGGCGTTTGTGTTCGTAGCTTCTGTCATTTGGCTGCTGTTTGACATGGCTGCTCTCCGCATGTCACTAAACGAAGTGAATACCGAGCTGCTAAAAGAGCGTGTGATACGAGAAAAGGAGCTTTTCAAACAGCAGCTGAAGGCCACGCAGCACACTAGAAGGGGGTTTAAACACCCGGTGCAGAGGATGGACTGGACACAGGCGGGGAAAGGACCACTCACTTCAGGTGTCAAACTTGACCAGGTTTACAGACATGGAGGCAAAGAACGGGATCAAAAGAGGAACTTTATTAAAAGTCAAGGAGACAATGTTCCCAAACGTGATAATGGAGCTTCCCTGCACAATTTTACTCCAAATCAGGAAGTTCATAGGAAGAAGAAACCTGTACATTTTGATCTAAATGTAGCAGTGGCAAATGTAACCCAGAAAAATAAACTTGCCTTAAAGGAGGAGCCTGTTGAAGTTGCACAAAGTCATCAGGACAAGACGGATAAGGCAAATAAAGCAGTTAAAAAGCAGCTTGAGGCCGAGGAGGCACACCCAGATAAAACAACACCCAAACAACCTCCCAACAAGGATGTAAAAAGACTAGAGAACGAAGATACAAAAGAAAGGGAGCAGCTCAGCGAGACTGTTAAAAGTCCTGTGAATGAAAAAAAGGAACCTGTGAAGCCTTTAGTCGTTCTCCAAGGAGGATCCGACTCCAAGAATAACTCTGCTGTTAGAAAATCAGGTGTCCACAAAGTGCTTTCTCTGGATTTGACTTCCAGTCCTAGAGATGCTAACGCAGTAGGCCAGTTTGGTCAGCCAGCTGTCGTTGGCTGGAAAGAGGATGCAGAGGTGAAGAAGAGATGGGACGAAGGCCATTTTAACGTCTACCTCAGTGACAAGATTCCAGTGGACCGTGCCATTCCAGACACCAGGCCGCAGATGTGAGTCTTCTGCACGTCATCTCTGAAGCTGCCACCACTTGCAAAGCTTGAATGTTAATTTTTGCTGTGTTTTCCAGGTGTGAACAGAGTCTGGTCCACGATGACTTACCTTCCACCAGCGTGATCTTCTGCTTCGTGGATGAAGTGTGGTCAACGCTCCTCCGCTCCGTGCACAGTGTGCTCAACAGATCTCCACCCCACCTCCTTAAAGAGATTATTCTGGTGGATGACTTCAGCACAAAAGGTAACAGTGTCTGGAATTCATCATAGCTTGGCCTTGTCTTCATGGGGTATCTCAGTTGGGTTGATTAAAAATTTGTTATTAAATGTTGGCTATTCAAATATCTTTTTCATTGTATGCTCAAATGCAATGTACTATATAGATTGTTAGGAAAACCATTAGATCATTATTGATCAGCCAGAAGTGTTAAAATATGTGACAGCTGCATATTGGTTTTACAATTAAACCATTGATTTATTTTACATGTACCTACTATTACTTAAGTGATTGATTGGATGATTTATTTTGTTATTTATTTATTTTAATTTCTGTATAATCTATGCAGGCTTAGCAACAATATAAATGATCATAATTTTATTGTCTTTCACATTGTCATTTTTAATTGTTCTCTGCTGTCAGTGTAACTTGCATGCATGAAGTAGCTTTACCAAGAGCTTTTACTCTGGCAGACTATCTTAAAAAGCAGCTGGATGATTACATGGCCCAGTTTCCCAAAGTGCGAATCGTTCGTCTCAAGGAGCGCCAGGGCTTGATCAGAGCTAGGCTAGCTGGAGCTGCTGTTGCCAAAGGTATGTATGGTCAAGACTAATCTCATATAAGGGTGTCTCTTATACTTTATGAGTCTATAAACATGGTATAGATACGGGTTAGAGGATACGGCTCCCAAAAAAGAAAGATAAAGACAGCAATAGAATATGCATTAATATGTCAAATTGTGTGCTCAGGTAAACTAATGTAGGAACAAGGGTCATAAATAATGCCAGCAGGCTAATATATTTAATGGAACTACATTCATGTGACAGCTTTGTTGTGAAGTATTCTATTATTTAATTTGAACTATGTTTTGATTTAATGTTTGAGGTGCTGTAAAAAATGTTCGACTTCACAAAGCACAAAAATCTTACCTGAACCCTTCATGGCTGCCACCTTTTGCACCTCTGCACAGCCTGCTGCTCTGTTGACCAAATGTTCTTGTTGGGTCTCTAACTATGACTCAAGAAACCAAACAATACTTATAAATGGAAGCGCTTGCAGTCCTCAAGGCCAAGAGTGGTGGATCAGGTCTCAGGACCAGCAACATATAATCCATAATGCAGCGTTACTCTTCTGACACCAGCGTGCATGGCAAATGCAGGTGGTCAGATGTATGTCCCTGTTTTTACACCTTTCAGATTAGAACTGTAAAAACATTATGCAATATATGCAGTAATACTATTACTATTATTGATGTTACTGCAAATATTCTTTACATGCATTGACAAAAGTGACTCGTGAGGGTTGTGTGCGTTGTAGGGTTCTTAAAACGTTTAACTGCAGCAGGACTCTTATGCTTTCCTTTGACGCAGGTGAGGTTCTTACCTTTCTTGACTCTCATATTGAATGCAATGTGGGGTGGCTGGAGCCGCTCTTAGAGAGAGTCTATCTGGATCGAAAGAAAGTACCCTGTCCAGTTATTGAAGTTATCAGTGATAAGGACATGAGGTAAGTGGATAATACCATATTTAATTAATTAGTTATGTGTTTTGGTATAATAACGGCCAAAAAATGGATTGTGTTGTGGCTTTTCATCCTCAGTTATATGATGGTTGACAACTTCCAAAGGGGTATTTTCAAATGGCCTTTGGTGTTTGGTTGGAGTGCAGTACCACCAGAGGATATCAAGAAATTTAATTTGACCATCTCTGATCCTATCAGGTAAAATTTATGTTTTGTTTTTTTGTTGTTTTTTTTTGTTTGTTTTTTTTATAGCTCTAGTGGCTATTTTTAGTAATCTCTTTTGTTTGTTTTCTGTCCTGTAGATGCCCAGTTATGGCTGGGGGCCTTTTCTCAATTGACAAACAATACTTCTTCGAACTTGGTACCTATGATCCCGGTCTGGATGTGTGGGGTGGGGAGAATATGGAGATTTCATTTAAGGTTTGTCACTCAGCTAATTTACTGGGAATATTGGTCACAGCTGTTTGGAAACAGCCTTCAAGTTAGTGTTTGTCACATGGCTGATGATGTGCTGTACCTGTTGCCGTTTGAACAGATCTGGATGTGCGGCGGAGAAATCGAGATTATCCCCTGCTCTCGTGTGGGACACATTTTCCGCGGGCAGAATCCGTATAAATTTCCCAAAGACCGGCAGAAGACAGTGGAGCGTAACCTGGCAAGGGTGGCTGAAGTGTGGCTAGATGAGTACAAGGATCTTTTCTATGGCCATGGATACCACCACCTGCTGGATCAAAAGCGCATTGATATTGGCAACCTCACAGAGCAGATTGAGCTAAGGAAGAAGCTGAAATGCAAAAGCTTCAAGTGGTACCTGGATAATGTTTATCCGGACATGGTTGCTCCTTTAGTGAAAGCTGAAGGCCTGGTATGTGCTCTATCTGTTCATTTAACCCAGTGTCAGCATTCTGTCTGATTGGAATATAAACGGACTATTTTCTTGTGTTCTTGTAAATCAGTAAACAAATCCTGTGTTTACTGGGGTTTCACTTCTCTTAAAATGCTTTCTTTTTTTCTTTTTTTTTAGGTCTTCAATCGTGGCTTGAGAAAATGCCTGGCTTTGCATAACGGCTCTTTGTGCTTTGAGACGTGTGATCTCAGCAAGCAGGTAGGTGTTTAACAGATTATTTAAATGTAAATATCACCAAATGATCTGTAGTAGGGCTTTTTGTATGTGTTTTTCTTGGTCTTTACACAGGCAAAAAATGTGGATGATTTGCATGTTTGGTGGTCATGACTGTGGTAATTATGGTGCGGGAATAACAAAAATACCCAGAAATAACCAAGACAAATGCAGTCAAAGTCTGAGAAAGGACCCAAGCCACTATAAACAAGTGTGGAGTCCAAGACGAGACCAAGTTTTTCTAAATGTGGCCTCTTTGGATTCAAGTCAGCACCACTGAGGCGTCTTTCAAAATCTTACATTGTTTGACATGCAGCATATTTACCTGCTGGTCACTCTGTCTCCTTTTCTCTCATTTTCAGGGTCAGCACTTTAATTACACCTGGATTAAACACATTCAGCAGCAGAACCTGTGTGTTGCTGCCCAAGGCAGCAGCAATAGGTTTGCTTTACGGTCATGTGACGGCACCAAGCCTGAGCTGCGCTGGTTCCACAAATCCTCCAACTCTGCTCTGGTAGGTTGACTAAGGGTGTGCCATTTGCTTTGTACAATATCTTTGTTTTGTCTTTAGTCCAAACCACAGAGCTGGCCTCCTTTAAATCCACGTAAGGAGTGTTTAGATGCAAGCGTTGCATTCATGTCCCTCCCACCCTTTTTTTTTTTTTTGTCTTTAAGGCGGAGCACCTCATAGCAGAGTTTGTTTCCAACCATATGTGCCTGGAAGCAGGACCTAGGAGTGACGACCTTCGTCTCAACCCTTGTGAACCCAGCAGTAGCTTCCAGAAGTGGCAGTTCACGAACTACCTTGTGTAGTGGATGAGACTGAAATGAGTTTTATGTGATAAAAATGCACTACAAAAAAACTTCAGTGGCCTCATGCTACAGCACGGTCCGTGGTCCAGCCTCAAATCAGGACTTTCCAGGGTACAAAAGAAGCGTTTTGGGGGCATTAATAAGCATGATTTCTTTTCTCTTTTTTTTTCTTTTTTTTAAGTGACTGATGTGGGATTGTGTGCCAAAGGACTGGGACTTAGTAATTTAAAAAAATAATATCCTCTACACTATCACCTGGGGGAAAAGTGAGATTCAGATGGACATCTTTGTTTAACACTTCAGTTCTTTAGTAAAACATTTACAAAGATCAAATGTTAAACAGTGCCTTATAGATTCATCATTGCTGGGACTAAATAATGAGTTAAATTGCATGAAGCTGTTTGTGTAAAACACTTTTTTTTTTTTAAATATCTCGAGATGAGATGTGTGCTTTGAGCGGTCATTTGGGGGGAAAAGCTGCTTTTGTGGGGTTTTTGTGTGTCGGTTTTGCTGTGAAAACTTGATGATTTTGTTTTTGTCACTAGAGGGAAGTGTTGCTTCAAAACACTCAATAAACCTGTGCTCTGATTTCATGAGTTTATTACATGATCACAAACATTTCAAGAAAAAGACATGAATGAAAATGCATTTTTGGTGAAAGTAGGTGAAAATAATAACAAGTTGATGAATGTGCAACAGTATATATTTTGTTATTTCCCTCCATCTGCCATTTGAATTTCTTTTTAATAGTTATTTACTGAGGTTACTTCTGAGGAATTTAAAACTTTTAACGCCGGATTTCTCATACCAAAAATCTCAATAGCCAATAGTAACAACATAAATCAACGGTTTTCTTTACAAATATGAGATGTTTTCGCTCTATTGAGCCGAGTACCTTAACCGTGACTGTTATGTATGCATGTAAGGTTTGCACATAATGGGGTGTTACATTGGATATTTCTGTGTAAACTGTAAAGCACACATGTTCCTTTTGTTTTGTTTTTTTGTTACGGTTTCATTAGATGGACATTGAAACCAGATTCTTAGTGATTAATTGTCATGTACTCAAACTCATCTATCTTCTGACGGGTGTTGCCTCTGCGGATCCTGCGATAGGACACGGTGCTGTACTTGGTAGATGTGAGATGGTTAAATGAATGCTGGCTCTCACTGCAGCCAGATTTCTTTACCAAAGGCAGGCTGGAGTAACCCGGGTGGGGGTTTTGATAAAGACCAGCATGGACATTAAAGTTCGGACCCTGCTCAGCTTTCTGATCCACTTGAAGCCGACCAGCACCTGATTTCTGGCCTTCAGCACCAAACAGCTGGTCTGGGTAGTTTGCCTCCCTGTGCAGCCTTGCATAACTCTCCTCATTAGGTACATCAAAGCTTAGGGCTGGTGTGTGAGTTTCTAGTTCCACTTCTTCCTCTTTGATTTGCCGATTTGCTAAAGAGAAAACGAAAGACAAAATCTTTTCTTTTACAGTCTATAAACAAAGACCACTTTTATTTCAATGCGAAGTTATATGAAATTCCTCTTACCTTCTTCCGCTGATACATTTTGTTCAGGGTGAGCTTGCATTTCTACAGTTGTCCAGTGTGGCTGCAAAAACTCCTTACACATTCTCATAAACTCTCCTGGAGTCTGTTCAGAATCAGCACCTTGTTCCCCAGAGTCTAATGCAAACATTAGTTTAGCTTTGGCGGTATGAAACTTTTGGGGTTCTTCTTGGGTCCAAGTGATCTGATGGATCATTTCCATTCCCATGTCTAAATTTTCTTTGGCAATATTGGCTTCATGTTCTTCCCCTGCCTTTACCTCTCTCTGATGGCTAGGTTCATCTGCCACAGTGTTTGCAAGATGTCGGCACTTGATGCCGGTTGATGCAGTAACGATGTTCACCTGAGCTTGCTCCTCATCACTGTAAAACACAGAGTCATCTCCCTCTTCCAGGGTCCACACATCTCTATCTTCAGGTTCCTTCAGAGTCTTAAAGGCTTCAATGCTGATCCCACTGAGAATCTCCAGTACCTGAGGTGCCAGTGCATCTTCTTCTTCTGCACTGCGTTTTGGGGTATTTGGAGGGATTGCACTCATCTCCATCTGTCTTTTGGTTCTTGAGTAGTGTTGAAAATGGCAAATCAGTTCTGATGCACTTTCTCTTAAATCCCAACTTAAACAAGTATTGTCACATTACCTTCTCCGCTGGTCCGAATGTGTTGCTCCTGTTTTGCTTTGTCAGTCAACTGAGAAAGTATCCATCGTGCTTTTCAATGAGCGATGCAAGCTCGGGCTCTGTGGTGGGCTCTGTACCGCTAGTACCATGTAAATCTCTGTTTGTGTTGAATCACCAAAGAACAGAGGCTTTGCTGTAGTCCAAACAAAGGTTCATTGTGGCTCTGGGACCTACGATTGTACTCATATTTAAATCTGTACTTGGTGACCACCTTCATTCTGCAATGTTTTGAGTCAAGATTAACATTCTGGTTATTCTGTTTTCAATGCACTACTTACAGTCCGAACCAACAAAGTTTGTACACCCTGAAACAGCTTAAGAACATAAAGACTTCAAGGTTCTAGAACAACTAAATTGCTAACGAAACATACAGTAAAATCACCACTGATTCATTCCACATAGAAGTGGAAATTCCATTAATATGCTATAACATACTGCAATTCAAGTGGACTACAAAAAGGAACTAGACATTTGCACCTTATCTGCTCTGTGGCTTTTCTATGATAGGAAACTTTGACCAATAGCAGGTAGCTCTTTTTAGGCCAGACTGTTAATAGTATAAAGAGTGATTATGTCTGTACATGATTTAAAGCTGAAAGTGATCTTGCGTCTTCAGGTCAGAAGTATTTGAGCAATAGCACAGTTTTTGTCATTTTGCCTCTTTACACCACTACAGTGGATTTTAAGTCAAACATTTAAGATATGACTGAAGTGCAGCCTTTTAATTTTAATTCAGCGGGTGTAACAAAAGTATTGTGTTGACTCTTTAGCATTTAGTTTTATACTCGATCACTAATTTCTTGCTCATTGTAAAGACCCTTTTTGTTTGCCTTGATACTCTTGGGTTGATTTTGCAGTATGCTTTTGGTCATTATCTATTAATATCCATCTTTATCCATCCCATCAGTTTTTGCAGCATTTGACTGAGTAGGGTATCCGGTCGTTAAGTGATGACGTGACGAATCCTACTTCCGGGCCTAAAGTAGTCTGCGTTTAATACGGCTTTGTGTTGTTAACATGTTTAATGTTTTGTATTTTCTTCTATTTAATCTCAAAAAGCTAAAACAGTCGGTGATCACTGTTGACCTCCCTCGGCTTTTATTACCGCTAATCATTTATTTAAGCTCAGTTTTTAAAACCTTAGGATGTAACTACAGCCCAGCCCATGCAGCAGTATATGAATGACTAACCTCGTATTGTGGATGGATTATCTCAGTTGTTCTCCTGGCTGAAGTTTGGTCCTTTTACAGCATCCTGCCATGCGATTGCATTTGTTCCTGACACTCACGTTAACTTTTATCGAGTGGAAAAAAAATTAGCTTGTTGGATGTTAAACTCAATTGTTACACCTGGTAGAGCAGAACGCTGATCATTTTATTAAAGATGAAAGACTTTAGACAGTTTTTCAACTCTCAGTAATGCCATAGTGATCGTTTGATATATGGACCTGCAGCAGAGTTTAGGCCCAGACACGGCTAGTGACGTCAGACTTAACGACCGGATAGCCCTGTATACACACTTCCTGTTACTCCACCATGTTTGACAGATGGTGTGGTTTACTTCAGATTTTGAGCTGCTCCTTTCCTTCTCCACATTTTTTTCTTTGCATTGTTCTGGTACAAGTTGATCTAAGTTTCATCTGTCTGTCTTTTGATTGCAGACTATGACAATGATGTGTCTGGCTCCATAAGTGTGTTTCTGACATGGTTAGAAGTTGGGAAGGAGGTTTTCTTATTGTGTTGTTTTCCATTTTCTTCAAGATGTTTGTTGTTGCTGAGTTGCCCAATGAACTATTTTGTTTATTTCGTCATTCTTAAGGTTTGCTGTCTCTCTCGTAAGTTTATTTTGTTTTTCAAACAGATTTGTAATCTCATTCACCAAATCTCTCTCACCATATACAACTTCATCACTTCAACACAACTTAATTGTTATGGATTATCTAGGAAACGGGCTTCATCTGGCCTTGAAGCTGCTGTAATAATGCGATACATTGTATCGGGGGTAACTTGCTTTCTTTGTGAAGGTAACAACCCTTTCCAATTTATCCATCAGTTGTAGTACAAGCCCTCTTTCTGTAGCAGCAACTTGAAACAACAGAAGTAGTTGTTTTACAGGATATAGATGAATTCTTCTCAACTAGTTTTAAAGCCGTGTTCATTTCTTCAATTAATTCATCTTTTAATGACACAGTAATTTTTTTCACTACCTGCATCTTGCACCAGTAATTTTCAGTGAGTGTGGCTCACTCCAAAGTTGCATCTTCACCAACATTGAGACTGCAATGCTACATGAAAAGTAAAAGGAAGCACCGGTGACTGGAAACATCTTTAAAAGTTTATTGTTCGTTAAGAATTTTCTGTACATCATGATTTTATTTACAAAAAAAAAAAAAGACTGTGGATCATCGACATTAATGACACTCTTGCCACAGAAAATAAATGATACATTTTTACAGCAATTTCAACAATTTACAAGAAATTGTTACTTTCAGTGTTTCTGAATACTGAAAGAAACTTATACACAGTCGGAAAAAACAATTTGGAAATGAAAGCACTTAAGTAGTACTCTCATACCCACATCCTGTTTTTGAGCTGAGCAGCTATCTATAGGGCGTAGAGGCTTGGTTTTGGTTTTGAGCACCTGAATATGTCATAAGTGATTTATGTCTTCTCATGTGCTTTAGGTTACATGTTTGTTTTAAATTTTGAAGTTGGCTACATTGATACAGTTGCTGCGACTTAAATCGATTAATGCTCATCACAATCTGTGAACATGACAAAAAATGAATTCAAGTAAGTAGGATATATAATTTCATCTGTCACACTTTACAGTCTGTTCAGTTTACATTCATTCAGCCTGCATTTGATTTTGTAATGCTTTTGTGCCACAAGTTAAAGCCAAGCAAGCGAGCCAGGCAGGAACTATAGGGGTAAATGCATACAGTATAAAAGTGTCCAACTTGTTTGCATTCCCATGAAGGGTTAACCCAGGCTTTTAAGTGTGGCGAAACACTTGATTGCATTGTCTGTTTCTATTTGTAATGTGTTAGGAACTTGACAGACCCTGTTTACCAACACTTAATACTGAATAGACACAAGGAGCATTTGGAAAGCGAATCACTGAGTGTTTGTTCCCATCTCCTCCTCTTCAACTGATCGTTGAAGTCCAGGAATTAACTTGAGAATGTGTTTGCGGACACTGGTTCTCCTGCCTCTTCTGGGCAGGGTTCCAAACAAGGACGAGATCCTTGTTTCCTCCCAGGACGGAGACAGAGAGCTGGTGCTGCCGGCCAAACTGGAGCTGCTGGAGCGGCCAAGAGGTTGGTGGTGATTGCTGGAGCTCGATGTGTGAGCTGAAGAGCTGTCTTGCGAAGGAAAGTCTTTGGAGAAGAAGCAGTTATCATCTGTGGTGCTGGCTGCACTGCTGGGACAGGGTGAGATCACGTCCCCAAACACACTGGCTTGGTCACTATCATCTGTCATCACACTCCTGTAGCTGCTGTCACTGGAAAAACGCCGGCCCAAGCGCCTGATGGGGGAGCTCAAAATAGCTGTGGAGTCTATCAGGAGGTCGAGACTGCTGTCGTTTAAATTACCTGAAAGCACAACAAAATCCCAGTTAGCTGATAAGAAATTTGTATCAGGAAGCTCATCAGCAACTTCCGCTGTATGTTTATCTGTCAGGGGAAGGCCATTTGAATTATCTGGAGTTTACACATCAATTCACATCATCGATGGCACATGCTTCAGAGAAATGTTAATGGCTGTGAGAAAGGAAGTGCTGTGGTCTGACAGCTGAGCATACTTCTCACCTCGCATTAGACGCTTTTCCTGTAAATTAAGGCCCTGCAGCTCCACCAATTTCTCACGTAGTGATTGCTGTATGGGCAAAAAAGGCAACAAAAACATTACACTTGTGCTTCCAGTAAAACTCTTAACTAATTCACTGAGAACATTTGCCTACAAAGATATTTGCACACAATGTCCATGCAGAGTATAGCCTGAGTAATTCAGCTGTGCAGCTGCAGGTTAGAAAGTATTGCTGGGGGTGTTTGAGGCTTCACTACTGCATGGCTTGGTGACTGCTCTTTTTTTTTCTTTGCCTACATCACACAGCTAAATGGTGTCACCATCAAACACAGACAGGATTTAAGAGACTCACCTTGAGGGCGTCCATCTTCTTCTCCAACTCTATCTGCTTCACTATATTCCCACAAACAGTCTCTAGTCTGGAAGAATATATAACACATAATTACACTCTGTTATAATCCTATTATAAACTATTGTTATAGTGACTTTTTAGTTATCATCTGTTGTGCTTTTTTTTTTCTAGCAGTATTTAGGAAGTTATAAATGTTGTCACTCACTTTAGACAGTTGGTGGATTTTCTTATCTGATCAAGCACGCACTGGTGAGATGAGCCTTCAATGCTGACGCCATTGACCGTGACAATTATATCGCCTGTAAAAGATAAGGATGCAGAAATATAAGGAACGAATTGGTTATGATTACACAACATAGCTGTAAACTGCATGTGCACATCAGTGCGTGAGATTGCAGGCGTAGGTGTGAAGGCATGTAGGTATTCACATATAAGCGTAAGCGATATATCTGTCAATCGTCACGCAGCCCAAATGGGGCCTATACGGTAGAAAGGATGTGGGCGGCTCACCTGCGGTCAGGCCAGCACTCTCAGCAACACTGTCCTCGTTCACCTTGCAAACAAACGTGCACATCTCCACTGCAGGGCTGTTTTTCAGCTGCAGCCCGTAAGTCTGCAAAGAGAGACAAACGTGTCACAAAAAAGCGAGCCAAAAGCAACCCTTTTTTTCCCCCCTACACAACTTAAGCATGCTTCAGTGTTTGCTTACCTGAATATCAAAACCAAATGTCTCATTGTCTTGCTTTTCCAAAATAATCGTGGTTCTGTGCAAAAGCAGAAAAAGCAAACGACTATTAATTAATATCAATTTTTAAGAAATGTAATAAACTGTTCATGCACAAAAAGTCCAGTAGACAGTTTTTCTTTTACACGTATAAAAGATGAAAAGTTGCACATCAATCCTGATATATTTACCGTTGTGGGTCTGTGTAATCAACCAGTGAGTTGGAGTAAGCCGGCTTGGACTGCAAACAGAGAGATGCAGAGTTCCTCTTTAAAAACAACAAAGGGCACTTTTTAAACTTTTAATCCTTCCTAGAAAGTATAAAAGTGTTGTTTTTTAAAAATAACAATAGAGATTTAAAAATTATTTGTTGAGCTGCAGAGAGCTGCTTTGTTTATTTCTCGTAAATTGGTGAAACTATATCACATTACGGCTTAAATCTCAGCTGTAATCCCACGTTGCAAATCAGTGTTTCGGTTATTTGATTTAGACAGCAGAAGTCTGAGTATTTACTGATGTGAAATTATAAACACACATACGTGTATTGCACTTGACATATTGTCTCACCTTGCAAACTCTGGGCTGTGAGCCAGTGCTGTGACGGTGCCGATCACTGTTCCCCCTCAGTGAAGCTCGGTACCACAGAGAACTTTTCTTCTTTGGGGTATTATCCAGAATGTAACTCTCCTGGCTGCCCTGGCGCTGAAGTCCATTGATATTCATGATGGAGTGCATGGTAGAATAGTCCTCAAAGCAGCATTGTGTCCTGCTGCAGCAGCTCTTCAGCGATTGTGTGGTCCTGCCCTGCCGTGCAGCCAAAAGCAAATGCATCAAGCGGAAATCCACATCATGTGATAGCTGTGGTAAACCGCATCTGCACTTCTCAGCTTCACGTACCTTGTTTCCTGTTCACCGCCTTTAACTTTTTTCTGTCTTTTCTCAAGAAGTGCTTCTGTGTTGGTTTGAAAAGAAAAAGCAAGGAGAGTGTTTAAGCTGTTTCTTTTTGAATTCCCCTTCAAACAGTCCCCTTTTCTTTTAGCAGTCTTTGCAATTTGATTTATGGTCTGTCAGAAATCAGCAATGCATGAGAAACTGGCCACCTCACCTCTCCAGCAGCACCTGCTTCCAGCCTCACTCACTCTCAGTTTTGTCAATGGGGCTAAGCCTGTGTTCTGTGCTCTGCCAAGCAGGGAGACTTGTCTTATAGGGCCAGACAAAAGGCTGATTTAGCTCAAGGCCAGTTTCATGCTTCCTAAACAGACAGCACGGGTCATTGGGCCGAAGGCATCAGACATGGTTGGATCAAAAGAAAAAAAACACACATACACAGGCAGGCTGGCAGGCGTGCAGACAGTGGTTAAAGAAAACTAAGCTATGGTGCACAAACTTCCTCTTTCTCTCGCCAACACCATTGCCTTTAAAACATATACAGAGTTGCTTTACACTCCATTGTATAAAGCCCATGTAAGAAGCAGGCTGCCTTACAGCAATCCACTCTGCCCCACTGACCCTCAGGAACAGTTTGCTAAATAACCACGAGACCGTCTGGACACTGAAGTCCCGTGTGCTCCATTCAATCCATTACTTGCATAATTGGGTTGGAAACTGATTTATGTAGAGTATCAAAATCTTGCACTACCCGTCTTTATATTGTACTTTCAACAACCCAGAGTTTATAGCCAGGTCATGTCCTTCATAACATGCAGTACCAATTTTAAAGCATGTGATTGGCAATGGTTAATTTTTAAGCACGACGTTTATCCCAAACATTCATCCAAATGCAGTGAAAGCATATACAAAGACACAAAATTCACTACATTATTGTACCTGGTCCTAAAAAATCTTTGAAACACGGTGTCTAACCAGATGCTTACTCTGGATGGCATTCCCTTAGCCTCCAGCAACACTCTGAGAAATCTTCGAGTCCTTTTTAATCAGGATATGTCCTTCAGTGAGCACATTAAACAAATATGTAGGACTGTCTTTATTCATTTGCGCAATATCACTAAAATTAGAAACATCCTGTCTCAAAGTGATGCTGAAAAGCTAGCTCATGCATTTATTCATGACTGAAAAGCCTTCAGGTGATCCAGAACAGCCAAGAGAGTATTAACTAGGACTAGAAAGATATTGTCCCATATTCATTTCACTTCACTGGTTACCCTTTAAATCCAGAATCGAATTTAAAATCCTTCTCCTCAGGCCCCATCATATCTTAAAGACAGTACTTTTGGTTCCTAGGGTATTTAAAAGTAGAATGAGAGGCAGCGTCTTAAGCTATCAAACACCACTTCTATTAAACCATCTCGCAGTTTGGATTCAGACATCTTCTCTACTTTTGAATGTGTTCTTAACTTTTCCATTTTTACAAAGCCTGTATTTCAGATTGAAGTGACCATTCCTTCGTCATGTTGCAACAGGCCGCTGAAGTCTTTCCATGATGCACTGAACATTTTTTTGTTGTTGTTGTTCAAGCATCTCTTCTCACTCTGTGTTTTTACACCACTACTGTATTTAACCATTAGTAATTATTAAACTCTGGCTCTCGTCCATAACGTGCCTTTTGACTTCTCTATTTTATCTCGATCACCTTCAACCATAAGGGGAAAGAGATGACCCGTTCTTGTTTCTGAGTAATGTAGTCAATGACTTTGCTGAGCGCAAGGCCGGAAAGATAAAGCTCTGGTGGGTTAGTAGTTCATGATTTTAGAGATGACTGACACATTGTTGACACGCATTTGTTGAAAATTTGCAGTCACACTGTGCGTTATGTGTATGATGTATCTAGAACCTGTTCCACAGGAAATGATTGATGAATGATGAATGAGTGTGATTGTGGTGATCGCTCGTTTGTCCCTTGCTTGCTGTAATGCTTACATTACAGCTGTCTTTGTGTTAATTTAGCAAGGCTGGGTTTGTTTTGAGCTTGTAGCCTGGTGGTGTGACTTTATAGCAAAAGGTTGAATAAACGTGTCTGTTCCGCTGATGGTGCTGATGAAAAATTAAAAGCAGCTAAAAATACTTTTAAAACCTAACTTTTAAATTCTTATGTGCGTGTTTTGATGCCCCGAAGTGACACAACGTGACCTCCTCTTACATGACAGCCTTCACTGTAAAAATCTGTTAATGCAACACAGAAAAAGGGGGTTGACTCATCCATGTAGCGCTGATGGCTTCAGTGTCAGCGCTTTATTTCCTCTGTCTAACGGACATTAACAGCGTATGCAGAAAGAGCAGCAGAACAGAAACGCAGATGAGTCACGCCAGTTGAAAGTGCGAATGGGAAGATGATAAAGAAAAAAAGATCAGCTTCAGATAAACGGCTCCGGGAAATTCTGCCCCTGTAACTTGCGCAGTTCTGCACAGTCATTTCTTACAAAATTACCCTTGAAATGTAGGGAGAGCAAAACATCCCATCTTTCTGTCAAAGTCATGAATGATGCTCAGTCAGTGAAAAAGTTTATTTACCCACTGACATCACATTTTATATGGATAATAAATAGTGCAAAAAGAGACGACACAATGCAGTATGAGGAAGTAACACAAAACAGTTTTCGATACATCAAACATGTATATTTAAATGATGGCGGGCTTAAAATCAAAAGTAGGTCTTACTTTGTTTAAAATTCTATATTATATGTGAGATCAGAAACCAGAAATTGCACACGGTGATATGCTTTGCTATCTGCTTTCTGTCCCTTTTTGTGTCTTCATAGAGAAGCAGATAAGACACAATACAGAACATATAAATAATAATAACATTCTAATTTTCAGTAATTATAGAAAAAAGTACCTTATAGTTTTACAGAAATAAAAACTGAAGACTTGCACATTTTGCCAAGAGAGCAACAGGCTACTGTACATAGCTTATTTTCAGAGGCAACACTGCTGATACTACATATTATTCAGTCATTCTGACAATAAGTGCTTTCATACTGCAAAATAGGCGAACACTGATACCAAGCACAGATATTGAAGTATGTCACTTGTCTCTGAAACTAAAAACATGAACATATGGACAGGATGTGAATGAAAAGCCTCAGTGTATATTTGTTATGTTTCACAGTTTCACAATCACTACACCGATTGTTCAGATTATTTCAATCCACAGCTTTAAATAAGGAGTCACTTTGCATGATTTCAAACACACATGCAAGCACACCTACACATGTGTGCACAAATCGTGTGCAGATTCAGATTTCTGCACTTCCTCTAAGCCTGTTTATGTCGAGGCTCTGTAGGCCATGTTAGTCAGTGGTGCTAGTGATGCTAATGTGAACCCATATTCAAACTGTGCTCCCCTTATGTGGTATGTAAAAGTAATCAGCAGCATGTTGCGCTACGTTTGCACCTTCGGCAGCTTTTTTTGCCAATTTCTTTTTCACCTAATGCAAAAATAAGTCAGGTTTATATAAAAACAATGGATTTGAATTATATATAGGCTTTTGTTTAGATGTTTTATTTTACATTTATCGGATAATTGCTCGTTTTTGTTCAGCAGCAGAAAGCTTTTTTTAGAAAAAGAATAGAATAGACATTCATAGATTTTCTTATCTTTATATTAAAAATATGTATTTGTAGTGATTTTTATGGTTAATCAAACAATGTCAGAAATATTTCTTTGTCGGGATAAACTTTCATTAGTTCAAGTTGCACTCTATATGCTGAAATACCCTTTTCATGTAGTGACCATTGGCACCAGTGGATGAAAAGTTCATCACTCCATTACATTTCTTCTGCTTATAACACCCTTAATTATCCAATTCCTGTGAGTTAATTTTTCATTAGCAAACCTTGGATGCATTGAGCTAAAGATGATCTTTTACTTGTAAGCTTAGTGCTTTGTGTACATGAGTGCCGGTCAAGCAGAAGCACTTCTGATTAACAGGGAAAATCTGTATGTGTGTCTGTCATTAAAAAACAGTCAAACCAGCTGTTTTGTTTCGTTTAAATCCAGTATCCTACAAGATTGTCATTTAGCACATTAACTACCCAGCAATACTGTATTGGCTACAAGATATGGCACAAATATCAATGTGCAACTTCAAGCTTTGGGCACTTATGATACTGAGGTAGCAAAATAATCTATTTATACATCAAACACGACTTATTTATAATGGCTCTTCCTACCAAGAGTTTAGCTGTTTGGTTAAAATGTTGCTTCACAAGGTGTCTAAGTGCAAAGCTTTAAAAAATGACTCCTACAATACTTTGGCACCAACGACGACACGATGAAGCTCTCCGACGGTGTGGGGGCCGTCTCGGGCAGTAAGAGAGGTCAGTTATTTTACACCAGCGCCAGCACCAGTGCCGATCTGCAGAGCAACAAATCTAACTATTCTTTGATGTCCTTGATAACGGATAGCTGAGACAAGGTTTTCTTGACCCGCAGAGCAGTCAGTCGCGCAGCAGAGTTGGCGTACCAGCACTCCCTCATCAGCTTGCCCATCACACGCAGAGCCTGGTGTAGCAACGAGATGAGATGACGTTATAAGTTACAAAACCCGGAAAATCACAGGTCAGGCTCCAGTGTGTACTGGAATAACAAATATCAAACATCTGATCTGAACAGTTTCACCGGTAACTAAACATGCAATCCAACCTCTTTGATTGACTCTGTAGAAATATCTTTGCAGCCTTTGCAGTGGTAGTAATAGTTTTTGGTAGCTAAAATTGAATACAGTGGTGTGTCAGAATAACGCCCAATTCTCTTCTGTCGGGAAGTGGTTTAACAAGAAATGAGATCTGAGACAAAGAAGTCTCAGACCTCACCCTGTTCTGTCAATCACTTTTAGCCCATTACCCGAGGCCTTGAAGATAACCACTGCTATGTGTGTCATCCCTCCAGTGCCGTCCTGACTTCTTAAATATCAAGTTTTCTGTACATTTTAAAAAGCTTTAAGAGAATTTCCACTTTCATATGGCTGTAATATGTATATATTTGAATCACCGAGTTGTCTGATGATATCTGTGACGATAGTGAACAGTGTCCACTAAAGTGCAACTCCCCCTGAAAGGCAAGGGCTATACTACAACTTTGATGTTTTTTTATTACATCATGCTGACATCAGCCTATCGAGGTCAAATGCTTAGCCAATCATGGTACTCGTGTCCTCCAAGGCCTAGCATATTGTTTGAAAGTTTGAAGACGAGCCATAAAAATTGTGGGTAATAAAAAGCTCTTACTGAGTTTGAAATTTGGTGCCTTGACCTTGACCCGATTTTCCCCAAAATGAAATCAGCTCGAGTTGTTATTGGTATCTAATGTCACACAAAATTTTAAAATGATACATTGAAAACTGTTGACATTAGACTGCTAGCAAACAGACAAATGACATAATATACTCCCTCCCTTCCTGGTAGAATAAAGAAATCTCCCTCAAACTGGCAAAACTTGTGATGTCATGATGCGTTGTACACAGGAAAAATTATGGTAAATTTATTGACCTATGGATAAGACTGAGGTAGTAGTTTGTGGCCACAGTGCATCAAGCATGGAGGGTGATAGCTATTACCTATAACCTCAATAGCTGTTACATGAGCTCCTTATGTATAAAGTTGGGACAACAGACTAATCTTTGACAGCCACCTCAGCTTAAATAAGCATGTCACCTCAGTTGTGCAGCTTGGTTTGCAGCTTACAAGACTCAGTAAGGTCTGCTCAGTTTTATCTAGATAAAATCTAGACACAGTCATATACATGCTTTAAGATCCCCTAGATTATCTTACTGCATTTCTCGGTTCACACTAAAGCATATTTCAGATCTCCTGACATCATTTGCTCATCACTGTGACATCGATCACTCTGGAAACAGTTATAAAACCATTTCTAAGGCATTAAGACTCCAGAAAATCAAGGTGCGAGCTGTTATCCACAAATCGAGAAAGCTATTGCTATTACTTGGGTTATTGTTGTCTAATATTAATTTTTTTTGATGATCTAAAACATGTAAGTGTAAAAAATATGCTAAAAAAGTAAGAAATAAAGGCTTTTTCCCAAACTATATATAAATGAAGTTGACAAAGTTTAATACTGTCAGGAGCACACACAAAAGTTTGTTTTTAGCATGTAATTTGTTTAGTTTTAAACATGCTCATGCTTTGATACAGCTATTTCATATGTGACACTGTAAATTTTCCTATGTGGTTAGAGGCTGTTGGTTCACTGATGCTCGGTTTGGTGCTAAACTGTGACTAATCGTGCTTTATGTCACCATGACACCGGCTCTTTGACAGCTATCTCACATAACGACACATCAGATTTCTGTCTCACCTCACAGCTCTGCCACTGATTGGGAATGCTGGGTCTGAGCTTCTGATCGCAAACCACTTTTCTCATGTCCTCAATGGATGGATCTGAAGGCACCATGTCATAATAAGGCAGCTGAAAATCCTCATGAAGTCCTGTGAAAATGCAAAAAACAAAAAAGCATTTTGTTTATTGTCTGGGTTTTTTTTACAGTTTCATGTATGCACTCTTCTTGAAGCAGTGCATGCTTTTCCTTTTTTCTATGATTACATACTGTGGTGATACTCAGTGTAATGCTATAATATGGCAGCGTATGTGCAAGTAATACTTGCGAGCCACAAGTTCAGGCCTTAGTTAATGACGTTAATATGGCCGCTCATTTCAGACAGCCTGCACTGAGAGTCAGTATAAGATTTTTTTCAACTGTGTATTATGCAAAGCAAGTCTCTCACAGTCGCTCCCAAAATAAAAGTATTGTTTTGGAAATTTGCATGAAACTTGTGGTAGAGTGTATGTGTGTGTGCGTAGTTTGAAATACCCCTATCGGAGCATCTTCTGGCCAGTTCCCAGAACACCAGGCCTAATGAATAGATATCCGCCCGCTTAAACGACTCAAAGGTGTTTATATTGATTGTCTCATCCAGGATTTCTGGAGCCATGTACCTGCAGAGGACAGAATGATTACTGTCTAATGAAATAAAAAGCCCAGTACCTCTTGCAGTATATACTTTAACGAATTTGTTTGTGTGGGTTGGGTTCAAAACTTTCTCACCCAAATTCTAAAAATGTGAAACCACAGGTCACATCACCCTCGTCAAAACCAGCAGAACATATAAGCTGCAGGACATGCATCCGTCTTCATTGCTGAAGACAGCAAAGATTCAAGTGCTGCTCTTGTAGGAATGGTTATCACTTTTTAAAAGGACAAATAATATATCATCTTTAAAAGAAAACACAGCACTTACTCAAGCCTTATAGACTGACCAAAAACAAGTCCACAACCACTAGGAGTCGCCAAAGCCTAAATGCTTGAGAATGGACTGCTGCTAAATAAATACATTTGTTTTTGTACTGTTTACAGTTGCATCACTGCTGTTTGTTCTCTCACACCAAATAAATTGAGATTTCATGACTTTTACTCAGCATTTTTCTCAAACGGGCTGTGTGAACTGTGTGCACAGACACTACATGATGATGTCTCCTCTATAAAGAGTATTATTTATGCATCAATCGGGGGGGAAAGCTGTTCTACACATGTGTTCCTGCACTTTTGACCTCTTTAAACTTTGTCCTTTCCTCCATGCATCTTGGAAATAGGTGAAGCTGTGCCAGAAACCCCTTGTGCAATGTGTACATACACGGCTAATATTACTCTCTAAATAAACAAGGCCAGTTATTCCAGCATGACACCTGGAGGGCCTTATTTGTTACTGTGGGTTCTGCTTTTCTTGCTGAAACCAAAACCAAAGATGCTGGCTTCCTCTTAATGTTTAAGGGCCAATTAATAGTATTACTTTAAAACACACCGACATGAGAGAACAACTCAAAATCACCAATAATATTTAAAGAACATGGAAGTGATTTCGGTTTAAAGGCACTTCAGTTTAATTTCACATTTCTGTTTTGTGTGTGTTTTTTGTATTGTGACATAAATCCAACCTCTTAGTTCCCACTCTGTGGTTGGATGGTATGTCTATGGTGTTTGTGCTGGAGTCGAGTTTCACGGCCAAACCCAAATCTGCAATCACCGCCGTCCCGTTCTTCTTCACTAAGACATTTTTAGATTTTAGGTCTCTGTGAGCAATGGCTGGCTTCCCTAGAAGCAAGAAAGTAACAATTAAGGTTATTCTGGAAGCCCCAAAAATGTTCTTTATATTACAGCAAATATTTTGGGTCTTTTAGAGATGGATAAAATTGAGGATCATTTTCCAGCCTTAATGTCATAAAATGTCACCTTATCATATCACAGCAGGGTTTGCCTTGTGGTTACACTGTAGCACTGAGTTGATTAGCAAATTAATGGTCAGTCAATGGAAATTTTTTCTTCAGGTTTTAATATATAAAGATATCGCATTGAGATATAGGAAGCACATGGCCAAAATACATTTGCTCCTTTTAATAAGATTAAAGGATATATATATATTAAAGGAAATAGAGCACCCTTTGAGCTTCTCTGATGTGACTTCACTGTCCTAGAATTCAAGTTCTTTATTTACTAAGTACATTCATACCCTGTGTGCCAATGATTTCCATGTGGAGATGTGCCAGCCCACTGGCTATGGACAGAGCAAGAATAATCATGCCTTCCACTGAGACCGTGTGCCTGTTCAGGTAATCATACAGGGAGCCGTGCTCATGGTACTCTGACACCAACCAGAGCTGAGTCCATGAGCCGTTATCTGCAAAAAGGCAGCGAATGACAACGTTATATGTTGGCGAATTTATTTCATAGCTTAATTTGTGAATACATTTGTATTTAGTGCCTAGTTGTAAGACCTTTGTTATCAGCAGCAATAAAGCCCAGGATGTTTTCGTGCCTGAGCATGACAGTCTGATAGATCTCAGCTTCACGGAACCACGAGCGCTCGTCCCTGGAAGAGAAGATCTTAACTGCCACGTCCTCGCCCCTCCACTTGCCGCGCCACACCTCGCCGTATCGACCTTTTCCGATGGTCTCCTGCAGGACGATGGTTCGAGCTATGGTTCGCTGGACCAGCAGTGGCAGCCCTGCAAGATGCAGACGGGAAGAGAAGAGCAGTGGTTTTGTCTCAGCAGATCATAGCTGGAGGGATCAACAAAATGTGTGCAATTACTGGATTATACTTGTACCACAATGGTCACAATCCGGGCCATCGTGTCAGTAACCATGTGACAAGTTCAAGCAGTTCTCTCACCTGATCCTGAACCAGAAGTGCTCATGTCATATATCAGATCTTTGAGACTTCTGTCAGGTGACATTAGCAACTGATCATCCAGAGGCTCCTCCGGGTCCTGCTTGTGGGATCGCCTGTAGGCACAACGGTGGCCCTGCACAACAAAGACGCCTAGCAGGATCCCTACACACAGCAAGCAGGAGGGCACCAGGATCACCACGATGAGCTGCAGCCTGCTCCAGCCGGGTTCTTCTGAAGGCCTCTCTGAACAACAACATAGCCAATATTATTAGCGTGTAGTCCTTTTCTAACATTCCTAGTACTTTTTTTGGTTCAATAATCAGTAGAATGTAGAATGGGGTAAGATTTGCAACTGTGTTTAATGGGTCTAAGGTCCCTGCTGTGTCTGCTGCACACCCTGGTGGTTACTAGAAAACATGGCAAGCAACAGCATAGGGGGCAATTAGCACAACTCAACACATCAGGTGTTACATAAAACTCCAGCTAGCATAGATGAGTCAGCTTTTTCAGACTTTTAGAAAAGCTCAGCAAAATTAAAACACCACTTATTCTGCAGCCCTAAACTTTAGAGAGGTGGAAATTGAACGTTTGGCAGATGCAATGTTTTCTTGTTTTTCCAGCGTGTCTGAAAATTTTCATCACTGCCTGTAAGTGTCATTAATCAAAAAGGAATAAAGATATTGAATCTTTTGGTGCCAGCAAGCTTTCACTCCTCAAAAAATACGTGCAGTGAACTAATCAGCAACAGGTGCACCGTCAGACCTCGCAAATAAAGATCTGGGCTTGGCAAAACAAAATAACTTGACGTTTCTGTCCCTGACCTTCATTCTGTCTGTGGGTGGCCAGAGGAAAACCTGGACACAAACAAAAACAGGTGAGCGGGTGGGCGCTGTGATAATATGAGATTTAGAGACATGCTGGCAAAATAATGTGCTGTCAGTGCTGCATTACTACCATGACCTAGTGCTAATTTTGTTTGGTCTGGGGAAATAAAGAGGGAGAATTCTGTAACGATTATTTGGCCAACTTCAAGATTGCAGGAGCTACAACTAACTCTTTCAACATATATGTGCACATGTGGGTACTGTAATAAAAAAAATAAAGGTTTGAAAAAAACCCAAGTCCCCAAAGGATGAAATGTCCTCACCAAGTGATCCTAAAATGTGCAACATCTGCAGATGGCCCAATGTGCAAAGCAACACATTGTGAACTAAACCACAGTTTCTTAAGACATCTTTAGCCTTTTACCTAAATACAGATCCTGCCATGTGTCCAACTGGTGCTCAGCAGATATGGTGCAAAACAAGACCTTACTCTCTCCTCTGGCTTATAAGACCTTCTACACACTCTTTTCTTCCCTCTTAGGTGATTGGGGTCATCTCAAAGCTCATATCTGCTTTTAAACTGTTTACTACAGCTAAGAGGAGTTTGGAAATTAGGTACAAAGGAACACTTAAAGTATCCCTTCCCGTGTGTTGAAAAACTCTAAAGTAAATCAAATTGTACAGCTACACAAACCACTAAACACTACCTAGCACTTAAATGTCTGAGTATAGAAATGCATGGATGTCAAAGCGAGGTCATGAATTCTTTATGTATAAAAAAAAAATCCACAGCTAAACGGATGAGCTGATATGTAGCAAAGCAGTGGAACAGATTGATTGCGCTGTCCTCATTCACAGTCAGCACCATCATGGCCTCGGGGCACTGCCCCAACCACTCTCATTAAAAATCTGCAGCATCAGACACTTCAGCACCAAACATATGAATATGATCATATATTTGTTTTGTTTCTCACTGACCATCTATACCTTTCTGCTTGCAAATTGGAAACAATCAGTAAATGAATCCATTAGGAAATCAACTGATAATCTGCAGTATTTTTAATAAATAAACCATTTCAGTAATTTTTTTAGCCAGCTGCATATACAAAGGTGTGAGTAATCCTTCTCTGCATTAAGCCCAACTTCCACCCGGCAGACCCATGAGAGGCTTTTGGGACTACATGCCTGACAAAGTATTTATTTATAAATCAGGCGAGGGAGGGGGAGGATCACTAACTGACGTCCCATAGCCTCTGCCAGATTTGTTATGTCACAGGATCTAGGAGGATCAGCATCCACCTCGTCTAGCCGGGACCAGAATGAGTGGGAAATCCCACACAGATTGAGTTGGTGTTGCCGCTGAGTGTATGCTACTGAAGCAGTGGAACATTAAAAGACTGTCTGAGGGGCTGAATGCATTTTTCCTGTATTTCATTTTTACAATATCCGCAAACTGTTTATATATAAATCTATTCATTTTTGTATCTGCTATCACAGCTTATGTAGGGCAGAGTACACTCTGGACAAGTAGCCCATTGCAGGTCTAACCCAAACATACAGACAAGCATTTACAGTCATACCCACTGCTAATTTAGAACGACAGGCTAACTAACATACATATCTTTGGAGACTGGGAGGAAGCCAGAGTATCTGGAGTAAACCCGCACAAGCGCACATGCAAACTGCACACAGAGAGGCCCCAGCTGGCCAGGTGGTCTCGCCACATACTGCTGCATTACCACACTGTGCACTGTTTATATATAACTCTGTATTATTTCTGCTTCAAAACACAACCAAAAAATAGTAGAGGCAAATAGACACAGCGGCCTCAGGTTATTAGCATCGTGTGGGCTGTACCTGGGTATAGGTGCAGGGTCTCGTTGTTGCAGAAGTCAGTGAAGCAACAGTTCCTTTTGGAGACATTTCTGGAGCTGTAGCAGAAGACCTGGCCTTTCATCTCAGAGGGGGACAGGCAGGACTTCACTGCCTCCTCCTTCCCATCGATCAGCATCACAGAGTTCCAGCAAGCGCCGTCTGCTGCTGTCTCACAGGTGTTGTTGGCACACAGCTGGCACACACACTTCAAACCTGAAAGACATTGAGATTTGGTGATTTTTGTCTTCAGACACTTTACAGCTGACAGCATTCACTGTACTTCATTTATCTGTGAGTGACTGAGGGGGGCTGGGGGGAGGACAATATACTGACTCGCGTGAACAGTGGTTTTTAACTCTTTAGTAGCAGGATGCTCCTGTTACACAATGACATCTATGCTCTTAATGGATGGAGGTGGAGGAACCAGATTAATGCCTCTTAGTTTAACACCCACATAATCTTGTGTTCTACTTGGAGCTGTTGTCATGCTTTGTTCCATAAGCAGTGTCTGATAAGCAAGAGTGCACTGCCTGCTCACAAGGAAGAAAAACAAATAGCTTTAAAAATTGCTAATTATTTAATTGTGTGCAATGTTTTTTATGGCGCCTTCAGTTTTCAAGCTAAAGGTCTCCACAGCCTTATCTTGTAAATTGTAATATTTTGTAACAAGTATCACCCATTCATACATTTTTTTATAGACACTGATGGCTGATCCTGAAATATAATTATCAACAGCTAAGTGACAATACCTTAAATCAGTTTCCAGTCATGACTGCTGTATGTATGCAGTAATTATTTTACTTACTGTACTCTGTAATAATCTTAAGTCATTCTTCACTGCCTTAATATGGATCCACCATGCCATAAGACCTGTTGTCAGAATGGCTTCTTTACAGCCACTGAGACCTTTTCTGATGACTCTGCAGTGGACAGCAGACGGATCAGCTGAAGGACCAGATGCATCTCGCAGGTTCTGCGTCAGGTCTTAGCTGGATTTTTTTTCCTATTTCTTTAGGATATGAATTTCAGATACTGTCCATCTACTGTAGATATTTTTATCCCTGACATTTCTTCATTTGTCCTCCACTTATCCAGTTTTTACAGAATTTCTAAGGGCCCTCTGAATACCATGCTGTGCCAAGTCTTCTGCTGATAACTCTTTGGAATTCACCTTGTTGGTGCAAAAAATACTTTATGCTGTTTTTGTACGTTCAACTAAATAAATGGGAATAATTTCTTTTTGACATGCTCTTAGAAACAAAAGGCCTAAAGTTGCCTGTTATAATGGCCTGGATAAACACTAGTTCCTTCACTTAGTCGCCTTTTTATACTTAAACATAGATCAATGTAAAAAACAAACAAAAACAAATTCTGAAAATGTTTGGATACAGGACTGGATGGAAAACAAGTGAAAAAGCATCCAATGTCCAAACCTGGAGACCAGTTTTCTAAAAATACAATAAAGTCTGGCTCACTGGAAGCAAAATGTTAAGAAATGAGATTAATCAGCTGTATTTTTATGTTTTTTTTTTTGTTGTGTGCTTTTTTAAAAAATCGTATAAATCATAAATTCATTGATACGCAGTGATATCAGAAATCAATCCCTGTTTATTCCAGACTCTTGTTTTTTTCTGCTCCCTCGCGAATCTCCTGGAAAGCTGATCAATTTTTTATTGACTCTGCATTTTGTACTAAATCTGGAACCACATTGCTCACTTGGCTCAGTTCCCATGAACTATGAATGCCTTATAAGTAAATCTGACTTACAATATGCATGTCACACAGAGGTTATATGGTACCTAAAATCTGGAAGAGCCAAAGTATGAAAAGGGGATTTAAACAAATATCATTACATAACAAAATAATATCTTTATAAACATAATCTTTATTTTCAACATCTTGTAGCCTAACCATTAAAGTGAAAAAAATTTCAGCCCACAGTAAACAGCGGTGTACGGTCTCAAAGGAGAAGTTTTTGAAAAATTCAATTAGAGTATATTTTTCCTCCAGCCTGCTGTGCTGTTCATTCAGGTGGTTTTGATGCGAGCTGCCCAGTTTTGGACATGCTGGCTGTAATGTCTGGCTTCTCTCTGACTATAATGGAACAAAATGCCACTCACCTTGTGGTGACTAAGGTGCCAAAAACAAACAGAGAACTGATGTCTCTTTTTCCAGAACAAGAAAAAGAAATACAACCACAAATCTTGCTTTGACCAGTGTCATGTAACAACTATTTTCTTCCCACAGTCTACAACCACTAAAACAAGCGCGCAGCTAGCTAATTATAGCTCTGCTGAGAGAAGACATCATTAATGTTTACATCCCATAATGCTCTCATCACGAGTACATGAATCCTTCTGCAGAGTGACAGGGATTGCAGGTGTAGTTCGGAAGAAAGGAAATATCTCCCGCATGAAAGTGCTCATGGACATTTTTTTTTTTTACCCCAAAAGAGACATTTCTCTTTTTTTTTTAGCAGCAAAGAAAAATAAAGCACTTAGAGACCACGTGTCACCTGATTTACTGAATTTAAGAGCAGGCAGACATCTCTCCAGCCAGCCCCAAACTCACAACAAAACACTCTAAACGGATAAACTGTGAAGGAACGAAGACATAAATTTGATCTTCATTATACTGACAGAACATAATCTCCAGTGGACAACTGAGCAGCAATAACTCTTCATCCTTTTGGTCTTTAAATGGGACTGATTGACAGTTAGAAATATGACCAATCTTCTCTTTTAAAGGTTTTTGTAAAACTCGTCTTGATGAGAGACCTGCTGACAAAATCAGCACAAAAAAAGTTCAGGTGAAGACTATGAGATTACTTTTTGCCTTTTTATGGCATAGCTGGGGTTGCTTGGTAACAACCTGTTAAAATACACCGAGGTGCGGCGAGAGTTTCCTTTCTTAAAGCTGATGAACGTCTGAGCACTGGTGTGTGTATTTAATCACTTGTATAACACTGATGGAGACCGAAGACTTGATTTGGGGATCGTGCATCTTAAATGGCAAAACTATTTTTCCAAAATATACATGTTCAAAATCTTGTTGAGAGTTTATAAAAGGCGCAAAAACTTCTAAGTAAAAACATTTTTATTGGCTTAATTTATCAAATTAGCAGAAACAAAAATCTAAACTTCTTACAATAAACCTCACGTAATCTAACAATAGTTTAACAGGAAACTTGTCTAACCATTTGCCCTCTTTCTAAATCCCCATCTTATGATGATATATAACTACATTTCAAATCTATATTTAATTCTCTCTGTTTCAGGAACTTCATATTACCCCATAGCCTCTGCGTGCACATTTAAAAAGCTGTGAAAAGAAAACCAACAATGAATCAAAGTTGATTCCACATCCATTCAGTTTGGAAGTGGATCTTTGCTTTGAATCCGTTTTGAAATGACTGTTTGCAGCTTTTAGAGCTTGTTTTGTGACAAACCCTAGAAGGGGAAGCTGAATCTGAGCAGTGACAGTAATGAGTACTCTTTTAAATGAAATATTGCGCAAACTTTGCACATGCTGTTCACATTTATAAATCATTCTCCATAAACTAACAGGTTTGGGTAGCCCTGCAGCACCCCTCAATCCTGAAAGAATAATTACTCATTTCCTCAGGCATCACCAGAGTCAGTTACAAATTAATTCTCTCTCTGTGTTGGGGAGTATAATACTGTTATTTACAGTGTTGTGAAGTCTTGTTATAACTGTGGACCAAACTCGATGAGTCCCTTTGAACTAATATCTGCACTAATATAACAGAGAAAGTGTTTACAATTACAGGAAACAGGGAATATCTGCCACACTAGAAAATCACCCATTTATTACTCAAATAAGGAATACGTTCACTGCAAAGAATGTAGAAAGAGAGACATTTTTACTTTTTCTGGCTTTACTTAAATCTGCATTTAATGAGCCTTGTTAACCTTTTAAGTAGCTCAATTATTCGGATTGAATTCCAGTGTCTAGAAGAATAGCACTGAGGCTTGTAGAATAATTTGGAGGCATTAAGCAATAAGAGGCATTTAGCGCAATTAAGCAATAACTGGTTGTTTTTAAAAGTTTCACTTAATCATTGCATTAGAAATTAAGCTATTACATAGCTAAAGGTGACCCAGAGTGACTAAGAGAGTGCAACTAGTACAACTTGTAACCTTTTACCTTAAGTCAGAGAATGTCAGATGAAAAAACTTGTGCTTTTTAATTATTTTCAACAAAATGCGTTAGACAAAGATCTGACATACAAAGTTTGCCAAACAATAGTTTTCATCCAGTTCAACCCACCATCTACTTGCCCCACTGGAAATGTAGTAAAACATGCACTGCAGTCTAACACAGTTTTTCTAAGTTGGAGTTTATGTCTTTCTGTGTACCTGAGCCCACCAGCAGCCAAACAAGCCAGGCTGTGTTTATGAAGTAGCATCTGTTCTGTTTTCCAGCTCTGGAGTTAAGTGGCTGCAGATTCTCCAATTCTTAATGTATTTCATCAATATCAAATGCAATGTTACAGCACTTCAAGATGCAGCATGAATGTGGGTGGAAACTATGGATTGTTTTCATCAGTTAACCTGACATCTATTTCCATAATGAACTGTTTGGTCTGTAGAATAAAAGAAAATTGTAATGCCTTCAATTTAGGATTTTCTGCAGCCCAGTTTTCAGCAAATATGTAGTTTTGGGCAACAAGTAGTTCAAAAGCAAAACATATGACAAGAAAAAGTTGCAAATCCCTTTAGAGACACTTGAATTATTACCTCAGTTATCAAGTTATGAGAGTAGCTCCAGGTTATTTTTGAATGATGAACTATCCTTTCAGGGGTGTAGTATGAATTCAATCACAGAAAACAAATAATTAATATTTCTATTTCATATTAAGCAAAACGTTTTAATCCTAGATACAAACAGGCTACAAGGCAAATGCTTTAAGGTCTTTGAAATGATATATCACAGCATGTGTACTAAAGCTGACCACATATTTTAGCCAAACCTACTTACTGACAGCTTGAAATTACAGTCTTTTAACACCCATACTTCCCCACCGCACACATGCTGTTTGTGGGCGGTAACTTTACTTTCAGACCTTTTTAACAGCAGCAAAATAAGAAAAAGAAATGCTCCACTTTTGATCATATCTTTAAAGACAAATTCTTCTTCTTTTTTTTTTTATTGCTATAAAGTTTTGTGTGATTTTGAAAAGCCAACTATACTAATTGGGTTAGTGTAGGCGGTCTAAGAACTCATTAAAAACCTTAAAAAAAACAAATGGCACAGCTTATTATCATGTTGCACCCTGAGACTGTGTACCTGCAGTCAGCTGGGCGACAGTCAGGAAAATCAACGCCGCTTGAAAGCACTGCTTCCCGGGACGAGTCATGGTAAGAGCCGCATCTGCTCCCTCTCTGACGCACCGCTTACACAGCTACTCTACAGAAAACAGAGCAAATAAACATTGCGGTAAAGTCCGTCGGCCATGCACCCCCGCCACAAACGTCTCCGTCTGTAAACGATCGAGAAACGCAGTTTGCTCCGCCTCTGTTGACTGGACTTTAAGAGGATTAGCGCTGCAGACCTCTGATAAAGACATGTGAATGGGAGCCAGAGAGAAAGTGCGTCGCACATCCATTTAACTGCTGTCGGTCCAATGAAACACCACCTCCTGTCTGCCAAAGGGATATGGAAATTACCTCTGCTCACTGAGGTCTCACTTATTTATTAAATGTGCAGAGATTTTAAACTATTTACAGTGTAATCTGTGGAAATTACTAACTACAACGCCACAATCTGGCCAATCTGCAACCCATACATTATTAATAAATAATCCACAACAAGACTGCTGAGCTCCCTAATGAACACATGAGAACATGAGCACTCTGTGCTTCCCTGAGTGCAATTAATGTCAGTTAATGCAGAAGGAACGAATATGTCATATGAATGTGTCTTTGAATGTGTACTCTGAGCCCCTTTACGCACAGTGGCAGCCTTCCAGGCTTAAAAAATAGAGCCAATGCAACATGCCAAAACCTCAGTTTCTCCAATGGAGGCTGACCCCAAAAAGCCAGTCACTTCCCATGTTACAAAGCCCAACTTTAAAAACATGTTTACAGCCTGCTACAAAAACAGTTTTGGTCTCTAAGGAAGCCAATGTTTCCCTTTATTTAAAAAAAAAAAACTGCTCAAGGATTATTCTCCTTTGCAGCTGCCTGTTAACATGTTAAAATGACATTAAGCCTTAAAATGATGCATTAGGGATTAGGGGTCATGATTGCTATGACTGACAGGTGGATACCAACACAGCTTCACCACACCATCGCAGCGAATCAGAATCAATATCTTAAACAGGTTTGTGGCACTTTTTTGGAACATTCATAATAGAAATATCTACTGTGCACCTTTGCAGTATACACTTATAGTACACACTTAAGTGCAGTTCCTCCCGTGGGCACCTCAAGCTTGCTGTAGAAAGTAAGTCACTGCAGCTTTACAGCTTAAAGTACGTTTACAACTTGTTTAAAAAGCTATTAATGGTATCTGATCTACATGTATCAACAGTACAAGGGTGATTTTATTATTACTATTATGTTTTTGATAACTTACCCTTTAAAACTTTGGTGTACAGCTGCTTTGCCAGGTGGATGCCAAGGCAGCGTTAGCCCACCATTGTTCAGGCTCTTTCAAGCTCTCAAATGTGAGTTTGCAGTCCTGTGGATAACTCCCATCTTTTATATACAGCCTATGACAATTACACTGGTCCCACCAATATTAATATTGTACTTCCAAACTCCTTAAAAAAAAAAAAAAAAAAAAAAAAAAAAAATCAGCTAATTGCAAGTGTGGTGCCCTCGAGGATCTGACAGTTGCCTGTTTTGAGAGTTTGGTAATCCAACCGTCAGCCTATCTTGTGGCCATTCCAACTGCTCTCCCTGGATGAGAGAAGCAAAAACAGAATAAAAAAAAAAAACTAGGCTGCACAGACGCCACTTCTGACCTCCCTCCTAGTGAGGCAGAAAGTAAACACTTAGTTGATCAACAGTGAATGACGTTGCTGTACATTCAAAGCTGGACTCACCTGCATGAAAGAAGTTATTTACAGCCAGCCATGTTTCTGCTGCTGAGGCTGCATAGCAACAAAAGGTGCCAATGTCTCCAGGGACAGTGAAGGTTTGATCCCACAGACTACACGATCATAACACAATCAAAAATCGGGATTTTTTAAAAATCTATTTATTCATGGGCGGTATGCACATTGTCTACAAACAAGAAGTGGTGAGGCAGCCACTAGTAAACTCTGAATCCAGGAACCTTGACTTTTTGGGGGTTCTCGCAGCACAAACAGTCGCTGCTCCAACTGCACCAGCTGTGGTCCTTGGCAGTTAAGAAAATGAATCACTACTAATGTGGTGACTGACACAGTCTTCATCAAGGCACTACTAGGAGAACATTAAGTCACAAAACCAACATAAGAAAAATGAGAACTTGTACAGATACACTGACAGGCAAATGCACAATGTTTATTGAGGGTGCTAAGAAAAGAAAAAAAAAAACATCCAAGACTGTAGGGTTGATGTAGGATTTTCATGAAGTTGGGTTTTTTTTGTTTATCCATGAGTGTCTTTATATAATCTGGTATAAATTGACTCTATATTGTTCATTTTTAACATTTAAATTCTTTCAAATATTTTGATATTTACTTACTGGAAAAAAGTAACACATACTTCGTCACCATTACACCCTCTCAGATAATGAATACAGTGCAACCAAGTCTAGCCCTAAACCTCAAAGAAACAGGATGGGACATTAAAACTGCTGGAGTCAAACCTCTGCTCTGCGGTCTCCGGACGGATCAAATGACACTGAATATGAAGACTTGTATACCTTAAAAGTCTGACAGCTGTTTTCAACACACACAGGACATCTTAGCATGGTTAATCACCCACTGTTGTCATTCAATCATCTGGCCTATAGCTCTTCATATGAATTAGTTTGTAACCAGTTTGACACTGCCAAATTCTGCTCTCCCCAAAGTTTGGGCTTCTTACCTTCACCAAATAAATAAAAAATTAACTGTTCGCATTGTTAGAGCACATCTCCAGCAGTCAGAAAAGAAGCTGCTGTTTTAGCTGGAAAGATAAAAAGCTCTGATATTCCACTTGAGATGGAAATGGTCCTTATTATGCACTGTGAGCTGAATTTTCTGTTAGATTCGTAGAAGCTGGAAAAGTTCAGAACAGTCAGACACTGTACTCAGAAAGTGCAAGGACAAAACAGCTGGATAGTTAAGACTTAACAGATTAACAGCTGTCATAATAGCATCTTGACATCAAAGCCCAGCTTGAAATGAATATGGGCATTTTAGAGTAGAGCCAGCAGAAGCATGCTGAGGCTAACCACTCGATTTCATACAACTAATTTTCCATCTTAGCATTTTAGCATATTAACATTTACCAATCAGGAATAAAGCAAAGGTATGATAAGAGGTTTCAGTGAACACTTTACAGGCGAGGCTAGAAAACCTCTCTGTAGTCTTGTGGATTACATCTCGAAATTAAGAAAACTTTGCCAAAATTTTGATAGGTTATGGGGGAAATAAACAGAGGTACTGCTTCATCATTCGAGGCATCAAATACATGTAAGCATAGCCGCCAGACTTCCAAAAATCTATTAAACCTTCAAGATATCCTGTGATGACTCTGAAGAAAGGTCACATCAAAAGAAGAAAGATTTACTGAACAGGAGCCTGATGAAGGTGGTGGCAGAGAAAAAGAGAAGGCATCACCATTTGAATTGATCTCAAGGTTGTGAATTTCTTTTACAGACTTTTGAGATATTTCTACACACTTCGACACAGTATCAAGACACCAGTCAGATGTAATTTACTTCTTTTTTTCCACATTTTAATTAATAAAAAAAATAACTAATTGATATAAAATGTTAAAGAAATTAAAAAACGCTGAAGAAGTTTGACTTCAGTTACTTTGACAATGCACGCATTAAGACGACAATGCACGCGTTAAGACAATATACAGGCTTTACAGGCTTACTTACAGGCCTCTGGAGGAATACAGTTCAGCATCATCTAGCAGATATTGTATTTGTTCTTTTAGCATATGTCTCTGTAAAGCTGAAGAAGCAAAACAAGATAAAAAATAATAATTCAATGTAAAGTTAATGATGATATACAAAAGGTTTGCAACAGAGTACCTTGTAGTTGGACGATATCGGGAAAAGGATGGTGCCACTGACTTGACTGTACAACTAAATGTTACAGAACTGAACAAAATCCCAAGAAACTTGTTCTGACAGCATTGTAAACAGTGGTACTGGACACAAAGTGAGACACACCTCGACATGTTTACTGTGTTACAAAGTTTGCTGACTGACTAGGCAAGTTCAACCGGCGAGTTGACATCTTTTCCAAATGGATCGACCGTAATGCAAAAGAACAACACAGTACAATTAAAGAGATAAAGAAATGACCGCGTTCAGACATTTTCCAAGCTAAAAAAGGTTTTCAAACAAAATCTGCTCTTCTAAAAACAAGCAACCCTACTCAAATGCCCTGGTAAGTTTCTTCCTTGAAGAACATTTCTAATAGTCAAGCTCCTATGATAAAAGTTGAAATAGATATTTTCCCATTTCTAAGACCATCGGCAGTCTCGGAAATGCCTGGTAAGCCATCTTTGGATGCCAAAATATGTCCCTCAAATGTTTTAAAATAAATATAAGTCTGTGCCACTATAAGGGCACTGAAATTATTGAGTCATTTATCTTTTGAGATTTTTCTCTAAGGTGGTCCATCCTCCGGACATCTTCAGTGGCCCTCAGTACATGCCTGCTTCGTCTTCTCGGGGAAGGCTCAAATGTCTGTTTTTATTTTATCCAGAGAGTTGTCGATCTTTGTGAGAGTCTTTTTGATGCGCAGCGCCGTTAATCTGGCTGACGGATTCTGGTACCAGCATTCCTTCATGAGTTTAGCCATGGAGGTTAAAGTCTAAAAAAGAGGAAAAATGGAAATCGATCAATGTGCCTGATGTAAACACTAAAAACTCTGGATTTTACTTCATTTGTGTATTTCTGACAAAAGTAACATTACTTACTGGGTCTGAAAACCATCTGTTTGGGATGTTGGGTCTCTGCTGATCCACACACACAACCTTCCTCATATCTTCAAAGCTCGGATCATTTGGGACCACGTCATGAAAAGGGGGCTTGTAATCTTCTACAATTCCTACAAGAAGAAGACAAAGAAGAACAGTTTACTTCGGAGATCGCACAGTTTAAGAGTGTAAAGTATAAAAATATATATTACAATGATTGCTGACTGAGATGTCCACTCAATATCTTAAATCCTGCTTAAAGCCCCTTTAACAGTGAAGATAAGAAGTGGGTTTTAGTTCACAGAAAGTGTATCAAGGCTACATCTTTAAATCAATATATAAAAAGCTTTTACTCAGTCCAAGCTGAAGCCATGACTTGTTTTGTTTCTGAAGAAAGACCTGACTACAGCCACCTCAATGCAGTATCTTTGCAAACAGCACAAATATGCCATGCCCAATTTTCTGATCGCGTACATAATATTTGCAGCTGTTCTTATAGTTTCTACTACACCCATCCAAGATTAACAGATGGCCTTGTGCCTTAGTGACGTAATCACAACAGGTCAGAGCTGAATCCAACAGGACAGTGTTGTGTAAAACATGTACTGACCATTACTGACTGTCCTCCTGGCGATCTCCCACAGGACGAGGCCCAGGGCCCAAATGTCCACTCTCTTGTAGGACTCAAAGCAATCCATCTGGATGGAGTCATCGAGCACTTCAGGGGCCATGTAGCGCTTTGTTCCAACTTTAGGGTTGTTCCCCACGTCTAACTCGTTTGTGTCTTGAAAATGCATGACAGCCAGACCTTAAATGGAAACAAAAGAACACTTTAAAATCGCCTCTTATACACATGTAATCAATGAGATTAAAAGAGAAAATACTTTAACTCTCTGAAGGAGGTAATTAGTAAATATTTTTAATTAAGTCATCATCCAAGTGAGGCAACAATAACTAATACAGATACTGGAGTGAAGAGACCAAGTTTTCCGACACTCATCTTTTAAATCAGTCGATTGGAAGGCTATTTGTTCACCATGCGTGGCCCTGTTCGCCCAAACAGGATGTACTCCAACCCAACAACAACTCACTTAGGAGACAAACAGCAGCTACCATGTTTGTAAGGACAGCAAAATGCGTCATTCGGAGCAGAATTTATTAAATCGAGCCTGTAAACATGTCAAGCCTGTCGCCAGGTTATGGCTTGTCCCCGAATTAGATGTTATTCAAGCATCTGCAAACGGAACATTGATGCATTAGATAAAGTGAACCAAGGTCCTCAAAATGTGTTTTCGGTTAAGGGCAAAGCAATACACCTGGAAGAGGATATTTTTTCGAAATAACTAATGCGGCTGAGCAGACAGATGCAAATTGAGCGACCATGAAGCGAATACGTCTCTAACGCAATGAATAAATTGTAACCTTCAATTAACCTCTTCAGCTAATCTTCACGTGCATCAGCTCAGATCTGCTTTTATCGAAGCCGTATTAATGATTGCACTGAATAAAATACTAAAACCGAGACGCTCCATTATTCTGTGAATATTATAGACCCTACACACAGCTTTGCAAATGATGGTCTATATTTTGTAGTCAGCTTAGGGGCCCCGCCTTCACGATTCACCAGTAATATCTTTAACAGTCACTTTTGTTTTTTAAATTTTTGCCGTTAAGGCGCATGTAGCCGCTGCAGTAATCTCCTGACTGTCGCCCTTCAAGGAATACTGCCACATCAGCACTGATATATGGCCTGCATTTGTATAGCGCTTTACTCAGTCCCTAAGGACCCCAAAGCGCTTTACACTACATTCAGTCATTCACCCATTTACACACACATTCACACACTGGTGATGGCAAGCTACATTGTAGCCACAGCCGCCCTTGGGCACACTGACAGAGGCGAGGCAGCCTGGGATCGAACCACCGACCTTCTGATTAGTGGCTGACCTGCTCTGCCATATAGGAAGAGAAGAAGCCAAAACTCGAAGCAAAGACATTGCTAATTGTATCCTTCAAAGTTTTTCCATAAAGAATCATGTTTATGAATTGTTGCGACATCTGCCTGCCATGCGTGTCATTGCACCGTTGTGGACCCCTGCTGTGTTAACACAAACACACGTGCACACTATTCTCACCGAGATCAGCAATGCTGCACTGTCCATTCTTTTTCACCAATATGTTTTTGCTCTTCAGGTCTCGGTGGGCAATAGCTGGCTTGCCATGAGTGCCAAAGATCTCGACATGTAAATGCGCCAGACCGCTCGCAATGGAGAGCGCCATCCGGAGGCAGCTGGTTGCGTCGAGGGTGTTGAGCTGAAGGTAATCGTACAAGGAGCCCATCTCGTGAAAGTGAGTGATGAGCCACAGCTGGGTGCTGGAGTTCCTTGAGGTCATGTCTGAACCGATGAAGCCTACGTGGAGAGATATGAAATTAAATATTGCTCATCAACAGAAATGTAAACATGCAACCAAGGAGAAATTAGCATGCATTGATCCTTATACATCCTTATACAACACACTACCTATATAGTTTTCATGCATTGCACCTAAGAGTGACAGCTTGATATGATATCAACTTTAATGGTTGTTGTGTCCTTCAGTGCATATCAGAGCTCACTAAACCTGATCATTTATTAAAGGTTGCATACCCAAGATGTTTTCATGTCTCAGCAGCACAGTGTTGTAGATTTCAGTCTCTCTGAACCAAGACTTTTCATCTCGAGAGGAGAAAATTTTAACAGCAACATTCTCTCCCTGCCACTGGCCCCTCCACACTTCACCATAACGGCCCTTGCCTGACAAGTAAAAAGAAAAATTATGAATCGGTACACACACACACACACACACACACACACACACTTTGTTCATATTCCACTAAATTTACTACGAGCACACTTGATGGACTCCATTGTGTGTAACATTCAAACCTGCACTAATCATTTTTGTGGCAACAATGAAGATTCATTATATTTGTTATAGCATAAACATCTCTGCAGCTTTTTAACTTATCAAGATACTGAATGGATAGTGTAATATTAAAAAGTGTAATATTAAACAGCTACAAACAATTACCTGTTAAAAGATCGTAAACAAGATAACCTAAAGGGAAAGTGATTATTTGAAATAATATGTATCAGGGCAAAAAAAGAAAGTGTACTTTGAATGCTAATGTCCTTAAATTATTTATATTTATATTTTATTAGTAGCCATAACTTTGTAGGCTTACTATATTTGACAGCTTATTATACTGCCCCCCAGTGGCCAAAAACCAATTAATATAGTCATAACTGTAATAAAAAAATGGTTTAGAGTGACGCAGGGTTAGGGAAGTCATTTCAACACAAGTGACTTTCAACATGAGTACCTTTTCATAAAAACAAATTGCCACAACACATTGTGGCAATTTGTTTTCCTGAAAATATGCTGACTCTTGCCAGCATTGTCACTGACACTTATCATAAAACAATCTCAAGACTGAATTGCAATTGTGGCTCTGGGGACTTCACTGCTGAACTGTTGCACATTCACTCTGGCCCACTTTCACGATAAGCTCACACTGCTCGTCTGTTTTGCAACCAATTTCAAATTCATATTTTTATTCTCTTGATGATTTATCTGAAGATTTGGAAGTTCCTGAATTTCATGTTTTGAATGCTCACACAGGACTTTTTAGTCCTACACCTTTTTCAAGATATGAAAAGTTAAATATGAACCAGGAACTTCTATTTGTAGACTTATCAGACTGTAAAATACTACATGAAATGTTGTAAATTACTGTACTAGCTATATTAATGATCAGCTCTACCTTAATATATATCAAACATGAGATTCTAAAGTACTGTAATCTGGTATACACCCATCGACAACAAAATTAAAACCAGAGGCTTTCAGGGTGTGTCTTGTGTTGTTGGGCACTGGGACATTAGCACTATAACCTCTGGTTCCTGTTGGTTGCAGGATGGGCCTTCTTGACAAGACTGCTCTTATAGATGCTCGATTATACTGGGTTCTAGAAAGTTTAAAAGCAGGGTAGCACTTTGGACTCTGTCGGTTTCTGCAGTTTAAACTGTGGTGAGGCAGATTATGCTGCAGGAGCAGGATGCTGCTTTTGGTGAGTGTTGATTCCCAGTTGGGGGTGCTCAAGAACAATATTTAAGTGGGTGGTAAGTGTCAAAGTAACATCCAAATGAATGCCAGGAACTGTGTTTTCCCAGCAAATTTCTGACGAGAGCAGCAATGTTATTTACCTCACAAATCAGTGCTTTTAATGTTGTTGCTGGTCGGTATATAAGCACGCAATATACATGGCTGCAGGTCTGTCGCGTCACAATCTGTGCTGCCAAAGCTGTAAAGTTGCCCCTATGCTTAATCTGAGTGATGGAGTACCCTTTACATCTCAACATTTCTTTGGAGGACGTTTAGTCTGCTCAGTTACCGTGTCACCTTAAAATGAAAAGAGGAGGCAGATTTTTTGTTTCCCCAACTGTGCTATTGCAAATATGAATACAGCTTTTGACAGGACACCTACCCACACACTCATTTAGTGTGATTTGTCGTGCAACAGTTCTCTGAACAAGGAAAGGGAGTCCTGAGCCACTTCCTGAAGTGCAGGAATGATCTAGCAAATCCTGGGAAAGAGAAAAAAAAATTAAATTGAGAAAAAGAGCTTATGAATTTATTTGTGCGTCTGTGGATAAATTTGCATGTGATCTATATGAATGAAAAGCTCAGTCCCAAAAGAATCCTGTGGCTCAAGCCTAAAAATGGTGAAATATGGAGCATCTGGGACTCCGATGGAGATTAATAACAAGCAGGCTGTCTTTGATGTGGCACCCACATGGGATGGAGGGGGCCAAGCTGTGTGTACCAAGATAATGTGTGTGGGTGGGTGTGTGTGTGTTTCTGTGCTAGTGTTGCAGAGTGCCCCCTGCTGAGTAAATAACAGAAGTACCACCCCCTCCCTGGTGACTGGTGTGGGTGCTGAAGATTTTATCTAATCCAAGGGCCAGACTCCAAAACAGGCGCAATGCTGCTAAGCCTTTTATTTTTATCTCATCTGCAAGACGTGCAGCATCCCAGCGCTAACACAGGAGGGCAGTGCACAGCAACATAGTCAGCAGCAGCTGAGCAAAACAAATGACTAACTAGGAGGGGAGAATGAGGATTGAAAATAGAGGGAAGTGATGCCTCAGATAAACAAATGCATAATGCAAGAGCTGCCTGAGAGACAATTTGGAATCACAACACAGGAATGCAAGGCAGAGGCCGTAAAATGAATGATGAGTTGCTCTGTAGAGAGTTTAAACCCCTCTCTTTGGTGCAGGAGGATTGTTTTTAGGAGTGCATCTTTGGGCCGGGCTGTTAAGCAGCAGAATGTGATCAGTACGTTGCAATATCATTAGAACCAGAGAGCAAGTCTAGGCAGCAGCTACCGAGGGACAAACACTTTCCACAAGCATGCCATTGTTCATAATAATCTTTCTCGTGGTGCTGCAAAAATAAATCAGATAATCTGGAATTTCAAAAGTTTAGACCACAAGTTTAGACGTGTTTATCAAAAGAGAACAACTCTTGAAAGATTACTGAATGGTAAAACGCACGGTAACAACCAAGTATTTTGTTAAGGCACCAATTGGACTCAGTTTATGCTGAACATGATTACACAGTGTGTGAGCCAATGAATGTGCTGGGTTGTCTTTCAGACTAAATGCTAACCACAGGACTCCACCTAAATTCTGGATTAGTTTAGCGGGCTTCAAAACCGCAGAAAACTCACAATCCATGCATGAGTGGAGAGAAAAGAAATAGCAAAAGACATTCCCTCTAACCGACTGGGGGAAAAAAAACTGGGAGGAGCAATGGCACCACCCACACATTCAGCCACAAAATTCATACATATGCATCTAGTGTACAACTGCTTTAACTTTTCTTTCCTCGAGAACAAACGGTTCTTAAAAGTAAGAAAGAAAGTCCAGAGCAACAGTCTGCACAGTTCAATTTAACCATATTCGGAGACTGATCTAGCTCAAATCGACCCAAACAGCCAGTAAACCAAGGCTGGGATGACACACACTTGCAGACATGCATGCTGACAGCTGCGGACACCACAGATGAGTAGTTGTCCTCACTTTTTGCATGTCCACTAGACATCCGCACAGAGGATTACTCCTGCTCTATGATAAGGAACTTAACACCACTCTTGCATACTTAAAGCGGAAACTACATAAGGCTATGTTTAGACACTATCAAGCTATAATTTCATTCAAATTACTAAAAACATGAGTACTTTTTTATCAAATGGCAAACATGGGAGTTTTACAGGTTTAACTCATGGCAGGAGAAGGAGACTATAATTGCAGTGCCATCGCATCACGGCTTAATCACAAGATTGAATTCTGTTTATGAAGCTGATGCAACTCTTTTATCCTGTAAATAGTGGAAATGCGTACAAAGGGAAGGTAAAAGTCCCCACTAATCCAACAGTGTTTAAAAATCATCACAGGAACCCCTCAAGGTAATACAACACATAATTAGAGGATAGGAATCACACATCTCTGTTATTGGATCTCTGTTACAGTGCAAGTCTGCAGTAGAAACTGTGCATCATACCTGGCATCATACAAAGGGAAAGTAATGGGTGCAAATAAAAGACTGGAATTTGATTAGGCTTTATATCAAACAAACTAGTGCATTATACTATTCCTTGAGCTGCTAATAAAATTGGTTTTTCAGGTGCGTTATGAAGGTAGCCACCTTTGTGCCATCGACTACTCACCGCTAGAGTGCTCTCCCCCACATTAGAAGCTATAAGGCCATCAATAGTTCCATATTCAGCATCTCGGGAGGTTAGCCTCTCCATTTGGTTGTGGTGGATCCGTCTGAACACCAGGATAGCGACAGCAGAGAGGATGATGAGGACAATGATGGGTGCCACGATGACAACAGCTAGTGTGGTCACACTGTAGCTGGATTGCTCATCAGCTGTTAAGGGGACAGAAAAAATTTACAGTGTCACTATCAGGTCATCCCGTTAGATGGTTTTAGAACATAATCAAATTAAATCTAGCTTCTTTTTTCTTTTTTTAAATCTAGAGTTGGTATTGGTCGCTTGCAGTAAACGACACTGGAGTGTTCATTGAGCGTCAGGATCAGACACAATGAGGGAGCGGTCTTGGACCACACAGGTTGAGGATTCAACCATACACAAAACAGAGGATTGCAGCACTCTGCAGGCTTCCTGAAGAAACAAGTCGGGGTGGGTGTGAAGGTGCATAAAGAATATCCACAGACAAGAGTGTTCACTCATATGCACACATAGTAGAGCTCATCAAGTCAGCAGAGGCCATCCTGAGGAACTGACCACCATTCACACTTTCCAAACATTCCAAGGAAAAAGACTGCTCGGCTCTGCTTCCAGCACTGACAATGATCCCCTTTTCTCAACTTGCATAATGAACTCCTTCTTCCAAATACACATAACTAGCAACACTTTCTAGGGGCTCACTATATTTGAATCAAACACACATGGCGAAATGCATTCAGCTGCAAAATGTTACATAAAAAAAAATTTATTTCATGATTATCTGCATTTGTGAGAATTCAAAAGACAGAAGATTGCAATATAGGAAAGTATGCATGTCATGCGTATGGTATGGTAGTAGCGGTATATGGTACATGTATTGCTGGATGGTATCACCGAAATGTGGTCAGATGTGGGCTTTTACAGATGGGGATGTATCACCTCACTTATTTGTTTTAAACTCAAGATGTTCCGTGTGAACCAACTTTGAAACCAACTCCCATTTATTTAGACTTTTTTCAAATTTTTGGGCTTAAATTAGGATATTTTTGAGAAAAACTAAAATTCAATAACAAAACAGCATTAGCGTAATACTATGTACTACTAGTACAATACAGAATGAACTGACATTAATAAACTGTAAATATGTATTTTAACCATTTGTGGAAAGTGCTGGATACAATGTAATCATTTTCACAACTGATCTATCCCTTCAATGCACAACCAAGATGATAAGATTAAGGCATATTAGATCTAAATGCGTCATGTAGGCCGTAGTATCAAATGCATGACTGTCGAGGCTAAGGTACAGGTGAAAGAAATAAAAAAGGACAAAAGCTCTGTGTATCGATGCCTGACTCTTTCAATCCCAGGTGGCTTCACCCTCTGGGCTCTTGTCAGCCAGCCCTGACAGCCACTGAGAGAAAAGAAGAGAAGTGGACCATGACTAAATAATATTCAAAACCTCCCTCCAGTTGCCCACCGTCTCCCCTTTTTTTGCTGTTTCATGACATGCCAGGAGTGTGACCACATGGACGTGTAACTCAAGCCAACAGAAACAGTCCAGAACAGCCATGGCAGGTAATTTCACAGCTGAAGCTGAAGCCATCTCAGTAGAGGATGATGGAGAATATGAATGTGTGTTGCTTAGTGTAAACCGTAGCATAAACCAACCATACGGCTACTCCTTCTCTGAATATGAGACATCTAGGTAGTACTTTGAATGTGGTTAGTGATTTGATAAAAAAGAAAAAAAGAGTTCAGAGTTCAACACTGAGAGCAGAGTTCTTGCAAATCTTGGACAATCTGATATGTGATGCATTCTGGGTAGCATTGTGCTGTACCTTTGACAGGGAGCTCCACAGTTATGTTCATATTACACAGGTGTCCCTGGCAGCAGTCAACTATCTGGTCTGTGGAAGGCGGGGTCTTGCAGGTCATCGTGCTCTGTTCTAAGACCTTAAAGCAGCCTTTTTGGGACATTATGATGCCGCCGCTGACTGTCAGAGATGAGAAACACTGGTAGCCCAAGCAGCGATTCTGTGTTCCACATGAACCACCCTCGCACACGCACTCATGCTCCTCTTTGCTCAGGGACTTACTCTGGACTACTGTACCTGCAAAAGATTCAGAAAGAAAACTTTTTAAAAAATGCAATGAATTAAGATTATCTTTTGGTTAAAAAAACCCCAATCATCCATGAAACTTTTGCACAATCCTAAGTTACATAAGGCCCGTGAAGGAACAGCAGCAAACAGAAATCTGTACAATGTGTACAAAGTCACCTTTCCCTGGGGCTTGCACAGTGACGTTCATGTTACACAGATGGCCCTGGCAGCACTTGACAACATGGGCCGATGAGGGTGGCATGGCACAGGTGGCTTTGCCCTCCTCGTCGTCCCTCAGGCAGCCCTTCTGTTGGACGGCTGCCCCATCAATCATCTTCAGAGCGGAGAAACAGTGCTGGCCTGTGCAGCGATGGCCATGCTCGCACACACCGCCCTCGCATACACACTCTTGGTCTCTGAGGACTGGTCTGCCAGCAGACAGTTGTACATCTGATAAGAGGAAATAGATATGTGGGGAAACCCATTAGACCAATACCATTAGCAACCCATTAAATTAAAAGGCATTCACTCACATCAGAATCATGCACGTTGAAAAGATCCATTTGCTGGACATTCACCAAAGAGAGCAGAAAATGTTTTGCCTGTTTGAATCTAGCATCTCCTGATATAAAACAAATTTTACTATTTTGTTGAAACAACACTTATTCAGGAGGCCTACTCAAACAGACCAGAAAAGATTGTTTAAATCTTTGATTTTAGTTGTTGACAAGCACGCACATGGTTCATGGGACAGATCAATTGATTTTCTAGCTTGCGATTTTAAATACATTGTCATTATCAACTGTAAAAGCACACAACAACTAAGCAGCTATACTGTAGAATAATTTCACACACAGGTTTGCATCTCACACACGGCTCTAATAATAATAGCATAAAGCTACTGGAAATTAAACAGACTTTAACAGAGTCCATTAGCTTACTTGAAATTGAATGTGCTGAAGCACAGAGCTTGAACAACAACCAAGAGTTACAACTTTGCACTTGTATAACTTAATAAATTTCAGTTTAAATGCATGTTTACATTTTATGCACCAAAGGGTGTTTATTGTCAGTCAAGTCGAGGGTCTAGGATAAAGAGTGGCATTTGATGTATAAAGAAATACACAACTTGAGCACATTTTTCTGAGTTACAGTATTGAGAAATATGAATACAAGAGATCTGACTCGACCTTGCTGAGCTTTTTCTTTTTCTGTTCTGAGACTATCATATTCTAGGTAAAATTCTTTGTATGTGTTTGCACGCATAGCACAGAAAGCTGATTATGTTAGAAAACAAAGTTGTAGTCATGACAGCAGGCAGTGCTGCAGATATACACATTGCTGCGAAAAAAAAAAAAAAAGCTACAACCTAGAAACAGCACACAAGATCTTGTGTCCTGCACGATTGCTTGTTGATTATTTTATCCTATTAGGTATTTATGAAGTGTGTTTTCATGATTAGTGTACGAATTCTTGAGTTATGCCCAAAATGTTGTTTTGCTGGATCATGAGAATGGGATGAATGGACCCAAATTCCAAAACACAATGCATCCATTGTCAACTGTTGCCAGTTCAGAGGAAAAAAAGTGGTGTTACAGTCCAAACACTTCTCGTCTGGGTTTCCATCTGTGAATTCCACCAGTACAGCTGTTAGCAAGAGCCCTCTTTTCATTAGTACCTACTTGAATCAACTCGGCACGGTTCACCATGGTTTTTAAGGTTTTCCATTGGGTCATAGTACCTGGTACCAGGTGCTTTTTTAGTACCTGATCAGTCAGGGTTCCAAGCAATCCGAGGTGGTACTAAAATGTGACGTTGTGAGACTGAATTGGCTGGTCGGTAGCGTCACTTGATGAGTCACGAAAGCGCTGTTTACGAAAATTAAAACCACCATTTTTGAAACCTGGCAACGAGGGAAATGGCTACAAAAAACGATGCCATGATCCCCGAGTCTGACGAAAAGCCAGGTCAAGACAAGCCAGCCAAGACGGAGCAGCAGGTCTATCGGACATGTTGCTATGATGACAACAACACGCATTAGGTAGTACTGGATTGTAATGGAAAACCAGTCAAGCCGAGTTGAGTAGGTAGTAATTGAAAAAAGGGGCTAAGGAGTCAGCTACCACAGACAACTTCCAAATCCGTTGAAAAAGTTGTCCTGAAATTCGATTTCAAAGTTCTGCAGAGTTTAAAGCAGGACAACTTCACAATTCTCTTTGCAAATGCCTCACCTTTTAGTGGGAAGTTAAGGGAGATGTTCATATTACACAAATGCCCATAGCAGCACTTCACCACCAGCTGAGGAGTTGGTGTGGATCTGCAGCTCCAGGATCGGTCTTCGTCCCCCAAAATGCAGCCTTTACGAACGACCGATGTCCCGTTTATCACCGCGAGAGAGCTGAAGCACTCCTGGCCAAAGCATCGGTCCCCACCGCTGCAGGATGATACGTCACATAAACATTCATTTCTCACACCGCCCTCACCTGCAAGAGGAAACAATTAGAAGATCAGGATTTATGTCTGAGAAGACACAGGTCCCACAGTAGATGAGGGCAGAAATATGACCCTTCATGTTCAATCACAATAAATGATCAATGCTCGCTACTTGTTTGCATGTAGCGATAATACATACTGAAGATGTAGGGAGAAAGTTTTGCTTGCCAGAATAAAGAAAAAATTCTACTGTAATCCGCTGCCACTGCAGTAGTTTAAAATAACACTGACAGACAGCAGATGAAAGGCAGACAGACTGAGGAGGGGTGGTGAAACAGGGGGGCAGCATGAATTTTGTTCTATGCATGCAACAAACTTGAGGGGGGACAGTGAAAGAAACAGAAGTAACACTGCGTATTTTAATTAGCTCACAGGAGGAGGGGGCGTTTCAGATGTCCATAACACAACTTTTCAAGCACTGTACATATTGTTTATTCTCTGGATATCTAGCACGGACACTACACCGAATTGGATCCTGTCTGGTTTTGTCGACAGGAACTTTCTGTCCCTTTCGATACCGCTCCTGTTCAGACCTGACGTAAAAAGCAGCCTTTTGGTTTATTATTAGAGACTTACCTTCTAAGCTTGAACAGGGGAGGACCAGTGGGATCACAACTAACAGAAACATGTCCACACTCGTCATTGTAGACCTGGAGAGGGGGAGGGAAAAAATGAAAACAAAAACAAAATGTACGTGGCACTCCAACTATGAAATTGTGATTTTTATCTTTCTGTATCAGCACACTGGTGATATCTTTGTGAAAATTCCTTTCAGAGGACTACTTCATAAGACGGACTGAAAATGGCAGGATTTCCCCATCGAGGTAGGAATATTAGAGTGAGTGATTTTACAGAGGGAGACCTTTTCTTGTTTTCAGGGGGAAAAAGTCAACACCAAGTTTAAAATGCTCAAGTAAAGTGGGTCTCATGCCTTCCTGTTGTCCTGGCAACAAGGCATTGAGTGGCAAGCAATGGGGAGACTGGTGCTCTCCTATTGGCTGCCTCGGTGCGTGAGTGTGTGAGTTTGTGTGTGTGTGTGCGTGTTGGAGGGACAGGCTGCTTGGGAGTGAGGGGAGAGGAGCAGACAGACATGAAGAGGAGGAGGAGGAGAAAGAGAGGAGGACAGTGTGGGTGCCCGAATACTATCGTTTAGAGACCTGGTGACAGTCTAATCGTTCAATATTTAATGCATTTGTAGGAACCGTCACATACGCTGTGCAGTAGTAGGGCTTTTTCCATTTTGGACAGATTTTTTTTGTCACAGTTCACCTGTTTATCTCACACTGCAAACGCCAAAATAACCATTTTATAAAGCTGATATGCAAGTGTTGAGCATACACGTAGCTTACAGCGTGCCCCGTTTATGCTATACCAAACACCGGGAACGTTTTCTTGGCACCATGTGCGTTTGCGCCTCAGTGCATCTGCGCCGCTGATAAGTACCCCAACCCCTCCAAGCTTTTGTGCCCGTCTCCCAGACATAAATGATTAAGCACGTAATGTTAGCATTAGGCCAACGGCGGCGTCTGCACAGGCCGCTCACACACAGACCACATGCTGCTCCTTTAATCAGAGCACAAAACAGAGGCTGCCACACAGAGATAATCAGGAGCTCTGTCTGCTCCCTTTGGACCGGAGAGGAGAGGGGAACAGCAACGGAGATATGAAGATCACGGGGCAGGCGGGCATGAGGAGGCAAGGGAGGAACGGCCCAGGGGCAACTCGGGGACAGTGGGTCAGACAAGGGCAGAGAACGGGGCGAGCGTGCGAGAGAGATGTGGGTCACGGTGGGCCGCAACACTCAGTTAGGCTAAAAGGAGGGAGGTGGCTGTGGGGGGAGCGAGACGAGGAGGTGTCTAGTGTCAGCGCCCAGAGGGACAGTGAGAAGAAGGGCGCCATGCTGTTGGAAGGGTGGGGTAGGTGAAGCGGGGGGACAGGCAGAGCTGTGATGGAGTCAGAAAGCCGGAGGAAACGGGACAAAGAGATAAGCAGAGGTGTAGAAGGAAAAAAAATTAAAGGCCCAGGCCAAATAAAACAGATGCGTGTTCCTCGTTATCTTGATATTTTGACTCATACGACTGGTAAGAAACAAAAAAAGACAACATCAAGCACAACATGCTGACTCAAACACTGAACAGATCAATAACTAACCTCAATTAACTAAGTAGAGCATGTCACAAGGCTCTGCTTAATGGCATCAATTAGTGCAGGCAAATGATTTGCTGCATTTTTGTTTATATTTACTGCCAAAACAGCCTCCACGGGGCAATGAAATTATGTCTGTCTCAGTTCATCTCGCCTACTCAAACACTTTGTCTTTAACAAGCTATAAGGAACGAGGCACTCACTGGGTATGTGTGTGCTTCTTGGATAGACGGCAAATATTTTAGTCTGAGTTTTAAAAAAACTCAGACTAAAATGTGAAGTCCCTGCAAGTTTCAAACAGTACAGTATGCATATGCAGGAATTCAAAGTATACTTTATGCATTAATAGCAATATTTATGTTTCATAAGCACAGTAAACTGTTTCCCACCTATGAATAGGCCATGGCTAGTTGGTAGCATATCATAAACCCAGCTAACAGCTTGGGCTTCATAAACACAGAGCCAGACATGATATTGGAAACCTCAGAAGGCTTTCTTAGGGAAGGAAAAGAAGCAGAGCTAGCATCTGCAAAACTGATCTGAGCAGACAATTTTGTCGTACTGTGAATGCGTGTGTGTTGCGTCCCTCTACCCCTGCGTATTGAATTCTCTGGCAGCGTCGTGTAGTGTGTGCTCACAGAGCTGACATCCTGCCAAGGGTGTGCTCTCATTCCCCCACTCTGTCTCAACCCCCATCTTTCCTCTAATTCCCTCTTCCTATGTCCTCTGAAGTTGTGATGTAATAGGAAACTGGTATGAACGCCACATGCTTATTATAACTTAAGATATATTTTCCCCAGTTGCTTATTGTGGTTGGAGCCAATATTGTAATAAGCCTTACAATACTATAAGGCAGAGGGAAATGCTACGAGCTTGAGAAAGCTGCCCTGATTTTGATATGCATTAAAATACTTTGAGGAAAATAATGTTATATGTGCATTCCTTCTCTTTGCCTTCCTTGAAAGTGAAATGTCAGTTTGCATTGGATGCCATTTATTATGCTCTGAGCTCCTCTGTTCCAGTGGTAAAATTTGACTCAAGTATGCTATAAAGAAAAGGTTGACCTGCTTGCACTTTCGTTATACAGTAACTTTGCATTTCATTTTCTGAGGCACATTCAGGTGGTAATACCGTCATTCTAAATGGAGGAGACGTTCCTTCTTTCAGTAAAGTAAAGAATAGAAATACTTTTTCCACCAAAGACGTTCTTTACGAGGGCTTCAGATTCTCTGCGTAGGTACCGACCTTGTATGAGCAGACATAAAAGATTACATTTAGCTTAACACAAACAAGCCCTTGTGTGTACAATCTAAGATAAACACCTGAAATAGACATGGCTCAGCGAGAAGTATGTTAGGGTAGACTGCTGCCGAGCGCTACTAGAAAAACTTTAAAGTGATCCTGCATGTCGCCGCTGCCATTTTATAATAATAATAATGATAATAATAATAATAATGGATACTTTATTGATCCCCATGGGGAAATTACTTGTTTTTCTCTGCATTTGACCCATTCACTCAGTGAAGCAGTGGGCAGCCCACTAAGCAGGCGCCCGGGGAGCAGTGTGTAGGGACGGTACCTTGCTCAGGGGTACCTCAGGGTAGCCGTTAAGTGGATTCGAACCGCCGACCTTCCGATCATGGGGGCGACCACTTTACCTACTGAGCTATCCCTGCCCCTAACAATGATGCCACAATTCCTTCCCAGACTCTTTCCAGTGATCTCACTCCAGAGGGCCATCTTGATAAGCATTACTCTAAGAAGTTGAGCGGAGCTTAAAGTGATTAGATAGAGATAATTAAACATGCTACTCACATGCTGTTACTGGTGCAACTGGACCAAAAGGCATGCATAGTGGGGAATATAATTATTTGATCACCTGCTGAATTTGTAATTTTGCGCACTTACAAAGAAATTAACAGTCTCTAATTTTTTTAGTAGTTTCCTTTTAATGGAGAGAGACTGAATGTCAGCCAAAAAAATCAAGAAAAAACCCATTACAAAAAAAAAAATTATAAAATTGATTTGCATGTTATTAAATGCAGTAAGTATTTGATCCCCTACAATCGAGCCAGAATTTAGAACCCAAAATTCTGGCAGCCACAGATTCTGGATTCACACGTGTGGCACACAAATTACAATCCATCAACTACAGACACTCCTGATCTCATATCCTGATGTGTATAAAGCACATCTATCAACAGCATCAATTTCTTTCATTCCAACCTCTCCACCACTGTGGACAAGCCCAAAGAGCTGTCCAAGGGCTAGAATGGGCTACCAGAACAAATGCAAAAACTTTGGTGAGAAGGTGACAACCCTTGGTGCAATTATGAATGAAATATAATAAATAATATAAAATGACTACCAATCAGCCTGGATCTTTAGCTCCATGCAAGATCTTGACTCATGGGGTGAGGATAATCAAGAGTAAGGTGGTGGAAAACCCAAAAATTAATATTAGGACACACTAAGTTGTAACAGGGACAAAAGTCTTTCAGCATCACCATCTTAAGTTTGCCAAGAAAGGTCTAAATGATTCGGAGATGCTTGGGAGAAAGTGCTGTGGTCAAATGAAACCAAAAATCAAGCTTTCTACCCGCCATGTTTGGAGGAAGAGAAATGCCGAGTATGACCCAAAGAACAAGTGGAAACAAAAGCGTAGCGTCTGGACTTCTCGGATGAGACGTGAAATGTCTTCAAGCAACTTCAAGAAATCCAGACACTTTTCTTTCCAAGCTCCTTAGACTACGATGACCTGGATGACTGAGAACCTTCACAGATACAACATGTGGAAACATTATGTTTTGGGGCTGTTTTACTGCTAAGGTTACAAGACAAGTTCAAAACGTCACGGGGCCAATAGACACAAAAAGCTACAATAAACGTTGGGACGAGAACCTCATTCCGTCAGCCAGAACACTGAAGATGGGCCATGGATGGGTCTTCCAATGACCCCATAACATACAACCAAGTCAATAAAGGACTGGTTAAAGAATACGCTTGTTAAGGTCAGGGAATGGCCTAGCCAGTCTCCAGACTTCAATCCTCTAGAAAGTCTGTGGAAGGAGCTGAAACTTTGAGTTACCAAGTGGTAACCAAGAAACCTAAAGGATTTTGTGAGTTTCTGTAAAATCCGTTTTAAAACCTGTGCAAACCTGGTGGCCGACTACTAGAAACATCATACTCCTGTGCTTGCCCACAAAGGTTTCTCCACCAAGTACTAATTAATGTTTTGGTTGGGGGATCAAATACTTATTTCACTCAATGACATGTAAATCAATGTGATTTGTAATGCAAATCAGCAGAGGATTAAATAATTATTTCTCCCACTGTAGGCAGCTGTGATTTTAACCATTTGAGGAATTTTCTGCTTACGAGACATTAAGTATGATTAAAGCCAACATGTTATTGCCACAATAATTTATAGCTGACATTTTAAAAGTGATACAAGACACATATTAATCTAGTTGGACGCTTTATTATTTGGGTCTGTTTTGTATTCAGGTCAGCTAAAGAGGAGGATGACAAAACACTACTTTGTCTGATGAGCATGGTGTATCACCGAGGTTGAGGAGGGAGGAGGCTGAAGCCCTGCAGGAGCTGCTGAGTCATCATGCTGGCAAAGAGGGAGACGAGAGGTGGAATCTGTGTCTGAGCTGGCAGGCTGGCACAGTTACCATGGCACAAATAGCCTGGGCACCGAGGAAACTGCAGCAAACTGCAGGGTGGCGAGAGAAGAAACAGGCAGAGACTAGGGCAATGCAGATCCTGCTGTTCGTGTCCCTGTCCCTCTTTGCTGACCCACACCCAGACAGCCAAAGTGCCAGCATGCCATCAGGGACACACAGATGGTTCGCTCCTAGGTGGATGTGGGTGTAATACAGACCTGAGGGCGAAAAAAAAAAATCGTCCTCTTTGCAGCAGCCCACATTCGTATTCGCACTACAGCTTGGAAAATCAACATGCTCACCTCAGTTTTAAACCACTCTTGGGTTAGAAAAATAAAGCACTCAGAATGACTAAAGGTAAGGTAATATAAATGCACAAGCTTAACTTCAAATCTTAGAAGGTTATGAGTGTAAAACAGACTTCCTTTATTCAATGTTTACAAACTGAATAGAAGGCAAAAATATCAATTTACTTTAAAAAGTAGAGTGCACACTAAATGCTCAAACATCAGTACTTGGTTTGATTTCTCTTCCAGGGTCTAGAAAGAAACTAGAGCTGGGGGAAAGCTGAGGCATGTCCCCGACGTGCAAGCTTTGGCTTTAGCTAAGGCTGCTCCCTCCGAGTCATACAATCACCTGGTCACTGAGAATCCCAACTCAGCTTCCTTTCCCCGTTGTCTCACCTTTCCACTTGCTAGCTATATATTTTATGTAATATATATTGCTGTGAAAACTGATTACTTAAATTGACATAATGTCTGTCATGATACAGACTACGAGAAAACCGCCCTCAACCTGGCCCGGTTATTTTAGAACTAACCTGCATAAAAAACACATTTTTGCCATTGCCAAACTTCAAATGCCCACAATTTCACATTCCACAGCGCCCTTGTATGACCAGCGTATATCATAATATTCTGTACTGCTAATGTGTGTGTGAAAGCCACTGGAAAGCAAAGCTCTTAATGTTTTTATGCCTGTGAAGCTCTTTGAACCTCTACATGAATTTGATTCAGTTCAAATAAAACTGAATTGAATCGAGTCGAGTTGAACTGAATTAACCTTTCGAAACACTCCTCTTTCTCCGAGGGTCTCATCAAAATGGGAGATGAAAGGACTTCTGAGGTCCCCTGGAATCTGCAGTGCCCCATTAGCTCCAGCCAAACTCCATCTCTTAGGGCCTTGCAGTATCTCAGCAGCCGGCCTCTTTTACAATGTGAGGAATGTAATCAAATGCAAATACCCCCCCCCCCCTCTGTTTGCCCAGTGTTTCACTCACACATTAATTGTGGTAGGCAACAGCATAGCGAGTTTTTGTTCTTTGGGTATGGTGCTACCTAAGGTGTATGCACACACTCACACCCACACTTTATTCTGGACCTCAACCAAATTTAATCAAAAAACTATTCTTTTCTTCCTGTTGTGTCTCATCTCGCCCTCCACCTCTCAGGGCCTAAAGCAATATGGGGTTTTTTGTTGTTTTGTTTTGTTTTTTACTTAAAATGTGTTCAGTGGGTAGGAGAAAGAATGAACAGAGGTAGAATTAGCAGGAGAAAAAAATATACTTAGTCACATTAAAAAAATACATATATTTAAACCAAAAACATCACTTTTATCTACGTTTAGTGATTTTTTTTTTAGGGAATCACATTTCAACTTTACATTACTGTAATGTAATTAGCTGGTAAATTAGCAAACAATCCTCAAAAGCTCTGAAAACATTACCCAACATCTTACCACTTATCTTACTATGAAGCAAACACAATTTTCCTTGTGAAGCAAAAAGTCTCAAAAACATTTTGGGAGCAAAAACTGAGGAATTAATAAGATATAGTATTGTTTCAATTTTTTAGAAATAGACTTGTAAGCCTTGGCATTTGTTCTAAACACTGCGGGGGACCGACCCACTTTGTCCCCTTTGTTCTTTAAATAAGATGGTAACACATAAAGAAGATGTAAACTACAACTCCAGTGGGTCACAGCTGTGGCACAAATCGCAACACTTACCTGAGAGGTAATAACTTTAATCATTTTCTAAAGGTGAATCCTCACATTAATTTAATTTAATCAAATCAACTGTAACTGTAGACCACAGAAAGTATAAAATAAGGACGTAGCTTCCAGATCCGAAGTGCCTTAAACCTGCATTTCATCTGTACGCCAGCAGATGGCAATAGCTGCGATTGCAGAAAGAATTCCAGCCCTATAGAAGTCTATGACAAAATTGTTTTCTGACTTGACCTCTGTCTGACCTCTGACTCAGTCACTAATTTCAGGTCATAGTGAATAAAAAAAAAGTAAGACTGTTTTGCAAATCTTGGCCATAATTTTCCGTTTAGAGGATTAGCCACAGTTCGCTCACTGGATAATGACTTACGATTGACAAGTCAGTGAGCGCAGAGTTGCACACTCGCCACTCCTCATGACATCACCATAGCTACATCCATCTTTTGTGCGGTATATGCTGGAGGTCTATGTTTTTCCAATGATTCTCAAGTTGGAATAAAAGATTAGAAACTTAAACGAAACAAATACCCATCTCATTGCAATGTAGCTTTTTAAAGAGGAAGTGGGCTGAGAAACGGGTAAATAAATGCTTCATCAATAAAGCAGATCGCTTCCAACAATACAAACATTTGCTGTGTGACAGGAAAAAATAAAGAAAGAATGAAAAGTATGTTTTCTTGTTTCACAACAAAGAAAAACAGCCATTTTCATTTCTAATAATACTTCACTGAAGTTTGATTCATTTGAAAAGAAAAAAAAAAAGACATAACACCTGAGGCAATGTTAGATAGATGTCAAACACATATGATAGAAAGACCAGGAGAGTACAGTGCAATGTAAACAATGAGTATCAAATTACATTCTCACACATGAACTCTGGAAAAGATTGGGAAAAATCACCAAACCTTTGCCTTTTTTGTCACACGCAGAATGTAGTGCAACTTCTTCAAAGACAAAAAGAAACCCTAAATAAATCTCTTCACAAACTAATGTTATGGCTGTATCGTGACTTTGTGGTATGGGACGTCTGGGGTGGGACAAACTTAAATGCTTTACAGCGTTGTGATGGCACTGTTAACGAGTCTTCTACGTAATAGTCACCATAGCAATTAGACATTCATTTTCACACAGCATCAAAACATCTGAAACAGCCAGTTCAAACAGACTTTATGGCCCAGAGCCACGTTTGCCAGCAAAGGAATGCACAAACATTCTCCCTCCAAATGACCATCTTATAAAGGTTACCGCCCTGGGGCAATATTTCACTTAAAAGGACACCTTGATTTGTATCAAGGTGGACCCATTGCACCAGTTTTGTTTCTTGTAAAACAAGTCAGGCGACTAGACTAAAGAGCATTGAGTGCAGTTACCAAAAGCTATGAGAAGGCTCTAAAAGCTGAGTGACAAGACTCAGACGGATAACAAGATAATCCACAGTGAGTGACCAACCATACGTGGAAAAAACATTCATCACACCACTGTGATAACCACTAAGTAAACAGCTTGCAACAAAACAATGAATCTGTGATCGGCAGAGAGACTGATCGGGGCCATGACATCCTCCTGCCAGTCGAGCCTTAATGGCTTTGAGTTTCCTGCCTTCCACGAGCAAAGACTTCTCAGGCAATCTGAGCACAAGGAAACCGTTTTGAATAATCCTTTACAATAAAGTCATTAATGTGATGTAACTATTTTCTGAAAGTAGATATTCTGTACTATCATTTATGACTCTGCAGTTGTTATTTATGATCATGTGGTAACACTGTTTAGTCAGGTTTTTTTACTCCTGTTTAGGTTCACGGAAATTTCTGGGGCATTCGTGGTTACCTGATTAAGTATTTGCTAATTAAAATAGTCATTAGAATTAGCAGCCATGGATTTGGCACATGTGCGAAGCAAAATATACTGCTACACCGTGACACTGATATCAGCCATGTTGCCGATCCTTACTTCGATGTCAAAAGCAGTGAATGTCTAAATGTTATAAATGGCCCAATTGCCTCAAGCATGGGGGACGGGAATTCGAGCAAACCCCATCGACTACGACAGCAGAGCACTACCATCATAACAGCACCATTTCAGTTTACAACCCCATGACACGTGAGATGAAACGTAGATTATTTTCAATTCACAGACAAAGTGCCCACACCAAATAAGAGCCCGTGCCCGGGAATGAGATCAGAGAGAAGCAGAGACTGAAACAAAGCCATAACTTTCTCCCCTAACAGCTGAGCGATAAGACAAGAGCACTGAAGCGAGTGAAGGGCTCATAAAATGTGTATTGCAGACTGTCTCCAGTGCAGTCTGGGGTTATTGTGGAGAGAGAGGAGTGGAGCCGTGAGCACTGCAGATCTAGGTGTGTGTGTGTGCGCATCTGAGGAGACAGCAGCGTCTCGTCTCTCTTCTCTCTGTCTCCACTGGTCTTCATCCACATTTGAACACAGAACAGGAGGAATCGATAAGTCTGCGCAGAGCCACCAGATGAGGAGACGAGCGAGCTCCCAAACAGCAAACAGAGGAAGACTAAAAATCTGGCAGAAACACAGGGAGTCTTTTATCTCATTCTCTTCTTCCCCCCTCTCTAACTTCCCATGTCCTGCAGAGCCTCAAAGTCCCAGACAGCTCTTCTCATCGCGATCTGTTTGGGCTACATAAGGCTGATGATTATTAAAAGGCTGAAGGATTTTTTGACTAAAAATAACGCTGCAGACAGAGGGCCCCTTTCTAAAAAGCTGGACACAAGCGTAGAGCGCAAGCAAATTCAACCCACATGCCGCGTTTCTCTGCAGTCGCCCGCCTCGTTTGATGCCAGGTCTGTTACTAGTCAAACTTTCGAGTAAGTCAGCACACAGACAAACAAGCCCGGGTCACACATGCAGACAAATCGTGACGCGGGAAAGCTGAAGGTAGCTAGTCTGACACCGCACTTCAAGCCAGATTCTTTCCCCTTTCTATCCTTGAGCCTGCACCTACCACCTGTTTACACACATATCCACACACACTTTCCTCCCTCGCCCCTCCTCCCTCCTTTTCTTCTCCAACTTGAGAGCCACCTACAAGGAAACGCGATGAGCCTCAGACATGAAGCAGTCTATCTTGGTCTCATAACTGCAGTTCCCTTGTTAATGACAGACTGTGTAACCTGATTCCACACACATATGCATATACACACGCCACTCCCCCGCCTCCCCCGACACACACAGACTCTCGCAGGGTTTCAGAGCTTTTCTCTCACTCCACTCGCATATTGTTCCAACCCAAACTGCCAGCTGCTTCTGACAGCCAAATTATTGGGCACACTAAATGATTGCTATCGGAAGCCTGCCCCCCCCCTCAAAGCAAACCCCTCGCTTCATATTTTCTGAAATAGCCCGGACTTGCAGGGCAAATGAGGCGATTTATGGTCGTCAGAAGAGGAACAGATACAGGAAAACACTGGTGTAGGGGCCAAGATATTCATATATAAAGAACCTGGGAGCTGCTATGTGGAAATTTAAAAAACAAAAACTGTTATAACCTCAGCTCACTATCACAAGCCAAATTTCTGGTTGTCTGTATTCGGTGTGATACTTCGATTACTAATTGTTTTTCAGCAGTTTTTGCAGTAATTCTGATTTCACTGCAGCCTGTAGTCTACCTCTCTGAAAAACTATGCATTGCCTTTCAGCATCTCTCATTTGATAACGTGTCATCCTCAACTTGATTATTACTTTACTCGGCATGCGTGCGAGCAGTTAACAAATAATATCGGAGGACACATTTTCAGATTATTCAGTTGCCACGTTAGCATGGTATGTTTTGGGGGGTGAGCATACCAAAAATGAAGCCACTGAAAAGTAACATAGTTATGTGGGACTTTTAGAAACCTTTTGAAAAATGTACACGCTGGCCACCAAAGATGCTCTATAAATATAAACATAACTGGCTGACGATTCAGCTACTACCGTTAGTCTGTTTGAAACCAGACCAAGAGTTGGTGAGAGGGAGGAAAGGCCCAAAATGGTAGGAACAACGGCCACAATCAGACTGGTAGTTATTTCCTCAGATGAACAGAACAGGCTCCCCAAGACACCCCCACCCCCAGAGTTGAACTACACACAGTCACCCAGACAGCCTGACGTCGCTTTATCTGACCGCTATCAGCCAGACTCCATGAGGCCAGGCCTCGAGAATGACCGGCGCTGGCCAAGAGGCCACAGCTCAGTGACTGGCCAGCTATGGGGTTACATTCTCCAGATCACACAACCACACAGCCACTAAGTGCCACTTAACGCTGCCACTAACCAAGACACAAAACCCTAAAGCGCTATCCACTTCAAGCCTTCACTGATTTGAACATCTCTACGCAGCTAATATGGAAAAAAAAAAAAGAAAAATTATATTTGTGAACAAGTCGTCTGTGTGCTTCAGCTAGTAGCAGCAATTAAAGGGCTCAGGCTAGATGGAGATTTTTCCTGAAACTGTGACAAAAAAAGCTTTGAATGGAGACGGCTTTCAATTTAAACCACCCTTTTAAAAATGAACATGTCACCCCCCTGACCCTAAGTTGCATAAGCCGTTAAGAAAATTGATGGATGGATTAGTATGGATCTCGCCCAAATAGTCTCCCATGCCAGACTTCGGGCTTCGTGTGTGTGTGACAATCAGATTGTCATGCGCAGACACATCAAGTGCAGCCAACTTAAAAAGATGCGACTAAAGCAGAAAGTGCACATTCGAAAGGCTTCCCTGGCATTTAAACTCAGTGTGTGGGATTGTCATTTTGTGGGATCTATAACAATGAGTTGATTCTGAGAAAGAGCACTTAAGTGTGAGACGTTCCCCATTCACACTTCTTGCAATCAGCACCATTATCTCTGAATGTTTTCAGCCAGCATTAACACCTTTCTAATGAAGTTGGCACCCTCTCATCAGCGGGTCTACCAGGTTTCCATTAGATTGTCCCTCCAAGTAGTTCTCACATATCATCTTCTGTTTGGTTTAAATCTATTCCACATCCAATTGATGCTCTATCAGTGACGTTTAAGTAGCTTTTTTTATATTTCCAACTTGCCCAAAATTAAATTCCGAACCACTCGTAGTCATACTGTGTGTTCATGAGTGTTGGTGGCGCCGCCCGCCCCGCAGGACTGCGTTTGTGATGTTAAAAGTGCTCAGCGGGCGATGATGGGGCACGATCGAGCTGGAACGACCCTCCTAAAGACTGCATGACAAAAACTCTTCGAGTCACAGCTACTTGCAATGTCGTGAGCTTGATTCGACTGCTTAGGAGAAATCAGAACCCAGCACAGTCGCAGTTGAAAACCAGATTGTGGTTATTTTAGCCTGGCGCTCATCCTTTCATTAACAAGAGACACATCTAACAAGGTCTCTTAGCTGATGGTACACCGAGCTGCGCGGGGAGCTTATCAGAAGCGGCTATTTTGTTTTTGCAAAGTCACAAGAAAGACACGTTAGATAAAAATATGCTCGGCTGCAGAACCAAACAGGCCACGATTTTACAAAGCAGCTGAGAGAGGGAGACGGGTTTCTTACGGGAGCGCGTCACGAAGCCGTCTCCGGCAAACTTTTCCACGTCTACCGAAACGTCCACGCGCATATTCCAGCATAGCCTGGATTAAATGACATTTTAGAGACGTCACGATAAATAATAATAATAATAATAAAAACTTACCTCGCGGGGTATTTTTTTTCCTCAAAGTGCTGTGAGGGCTAGGTAACCGGCGCGGGTCGAACTATTCTGCCATCTCCCGAGAATTCACCGACAATACCCGATTTGTTTTCCAAAGTCTGAAAAGCAGAGGCTACATGACGCCAACATTCACGCCCGTCTTTCACTCGGCAGAGAAAAAAAAGAAGCCAAATATAATAATTGTTAAAGTGACAAACTCACTCCGTACTCATTTTTAGGAGAGAGTAAAACCGAAGACGCATTTTTGCTACGCTGTCTGGGCTTCACAACTGGCACCCCGGCGGCGGCGTTTTCGAAGGCAAAAAGCCAGGATTGGAGGAGGAGGAAGTTACCTTGGAACGCAGTAACGCTAGGTGAGACGATAAAGACACGTTTCCTGTCGGCCATTTCAAAATAAAACTCATCTGTTTAATTTTAGTCTGAGGAGCTTTGTGGCGTAGACTGACAGAAATCGCCTCCTTCTGAATGTCAACAAGACAAAAAGAGACTAAGCCAGGTGCTGTTGCTCTGGACTGGAAGACCAGCAGTGATGCCGTGTACAAGGAGGGGATGAGAAGACTCTACTTTCCGAGGAAGCTCAGATGCTTTAATGTGTGCAGAAAGATGTTGGAGATCTCCTACCAGTCTGTGGGAGCGAGTGCCATCTATTTTGCTGTTGTCTGCTGGGCAGCCAGCATCAGTGCCAGAGATGCCAGCAGGATGAACAAACTAATCCACAAGGCTGGAACCATCATTGGCAAGAATCTGGAGGCATTTGAGCCAGTGAGGGACAGGAGGTCACTGAACAAACTGCTCTCCATCACAAACAATCCATCTCATTTCCTCCGTGCTACACTACAGAAGCAGCAGAGCTCCTTTCCCTCTTATTTAACCCTGCAGCCATAAAGAACGCTGCAGGAAATCATTCCCATCATTCTCAATAAAACAGTACAGCAACTCTCTCCAGATGAACACCAGGACATAGAATTCCACACAGATGTCTGTGTCAAACATTAATATCATTTGCACTACTCCTTTGCACAATTTCGGTCTTACTTTTTATTTTCATTATTTTTAGTATTGCTGTTTATGTAAAAATTGTTTGTATTACATCCCATTAAAGCACCTTCACTGTGGGCCAGCAGTACTTTTACATTGGGCAGTTTTCTTTTTATTGTAGATTGTACTGTTTTTATTATTTTATTATCTTTATCATGCTGCTGTAATACAGTAGTTTCCCTATCTATCTATCTATCTATCTATCTATCTATCTATCTATCTATCTATCTATCTATCTATCTATCTATCTATCTATCTATCTATCTATCTATCTATCTATCTGTCTGAGCACTTTTATAATAGCGTTTTTGTCATAAGGGTCAAATGCCAATCTAATTGTGTGTCAATTTTTTTTGCCTTATATTTAAGCCTATAATGTTATCATTATCCTGTCATAAAGTGCTTTTTAGTCATAACTTGGTATAATTAAGAAACATGCAATTTTTGAATACAAACAACATTGTTTTTCTCATAATAAACACATTAAAACAATTTTCTGAAAAATAACATGTGTTGTGTCAATGTATTTTATGTTTTTTTTTAATGTGAAGTGTTTTTAAAAACGCAGATGCACTACATATCTAGCGAAATGTCTCTGGGTTCACCCATAAAGTGTTTTTTGCCTTGTTTGCTGTTGTGCATTATTCGTTTTCTTACTACCAAATGATCTCAGGCGACATTGCGATCTTCTACTGAAGGAATAGACTGCATTTCCTGTCACTGACATATTCTCTCTGGGTAGCTTAACATGTTAACGCAAGCTCCTTCTGCTATTTGGATTGCTGTGCGCATGCCCTTAGCACTTGAGAGAAGCTCTGAACATACCTGAGGCCTCATAAATTATTGGTATACTTCAAAGCATGCATGGCTGCTGAAGAGAAAAGAAATAATACTTTTAAAAAAATTATCCTAAGAGGTATTCATGTACAGAAAGTAAAGATAATGTCCCATCGCCTACAGATTTGCATCTACTTTTAATTCTTTATTACATTTTAAGAAGAAAGTGCAGACAGCCTATTTGTTCTGGTTGAAAAGAAGAACTTTGGCTAAAGGATAGTTTATGCTTGGATAGTATTTATTTATAGAAAATTACTGAAAAGTTGTCAATGGATTATTTTTAAAAACATTATTCAAATACACCTTACACAAAGCTTTTCAACTCATCAAATCTCTCTCTAAATGTCATCCACATAGAAAGGCGGCAGAAAGAAGTCGGTGCTCTAAGACAGTAGCCCCCAATTAGTGGGGGGTCATTGGTGTGCCTTGAGGCAAAACTCTAGGAAGTGTTTTTCAACCAAATATTACCCCTTTTTTGGGGGGGGGGGGGGGGGGGGGGGGCTAAATAAATTCAAACCCCAATTCCAAGTTTTTGCAGTCGTCGAAGATGCACGCTGCAGAATCATTTCACCTTGCAAAACTCACAGTTCAAAGAAATCATTAAAAGCCCCAAATTACCATTGACACTCATGCCCATGATGAGTGTAACTAACTAACTAACTAACTAACTAACTAACTGTTGTTTATTTTCCATGCACCCTATGAGAGTATTCACTCTGCGCGCAGCACTTTTCTCTGGACAGCAACTGTATTCCAGAGGGCTCAAGCCCATTTCCATGGAAACGCGATCACAACTTCCAAACAGTCTGCCTCCACTCACAGCGGCTTCTTACTCCGCTTTCACAATGAATTCAGAGTAAGTCGAAGACGTTTTACTTTTAAATCAGAAGTTTAATCGCTATCTTGAAACTTTAACTTTAGTCAAATTAGTCATGTTACTTTTCATGTGTGTTTAATTACAGGCGTGGATAAAAATCAAGGCTACCACAGATAGCATTAGCTAGCTAACGCCAAGGTTAATTTAACTATTGCTTTGATGGTGCTAATGACAACAGCTTGCGGCTCGCTCAAGGTATAACTGGAAAGGTTGACAGGCTTTTTTGTTTCCGTTTCCACCAGAAATTCCTTCGTCCTCACGAGTAACGATCTGGAACCAACAAAATATGGCAAGTAAAACTAATTATGAATACTTAGTTCAGGGTGTGCAGGTTGTGCAGGTTATGAGGATAACACTGGTGAAGAGATGCTGTGTGAAGTAACATAGGCACATGGGATAATGCAATTTATAAAGCAATGAATATATATACATATGTGTGCTTGTATACTAAAACTGCAGGAGTCAAAACAGGATACCATACAAGCAATGGCCACATCTCACAGATCCCTGGACTGTCCCCAACTACCAACACTCTTCCTGAGGAGAGGATCCGAGGGCGAAGAGTTGGAGTCCTAGAGAGTGACTCTGATTATGTAAAACTTGCAAAACAAGGAGGGCATAGGGGTAAAGCCGTCCTGTTTTCTTACATTTCCATGTTTTCCTCTTGCCGTATGATAACTGCTACAAACATTAGTTTTTTCCCCGTGTTTTTTTTCTTATCCTTGTTCAACAGGACTTCTGTGCCACGAGGAATCAGTTATTTCTAAACCCAGTTCATACAAACCTCCACATTGGTTTGGCTTTGAATCAGGAGACTTAAGCGAGCCAAGGTTTCAAATTTGTGTTATTGTTTTCACCACACACTCATAGTAGTATGTACACTTTGTTTTTATTCTAATACGTACATAAATACTTGCCAGTAATACCGTAAAGATTCTCCCACTGCTAGTACTGTTTATGTAACAAAACCTTTTTTTATGCTACTATCCTGTTTCGCTAACCACAGCCATATTTTATTTTATTTTTTATTTTTTTTAGGGGGGGGGGGGGGGGGGGGGGGTTGTTTTTGTGTTTTGTTTTGTTTTTGCTTGATCTTGTATTTAAGCTGTCATTAAGGATTTGATACTTTTATATACCTATATTGTTTTGTTTTTTCCAACTGGCTAATTAACAGTGAAGAGAAGAAAATCCCCGGAGCTTTTGAACCACAAGAACCTCCTTTTGGGAGCGACAACATGTCAGCCTGGGAAAGAGACAACAGCAGCAACAATGAGAAAGAGGAGGTACAGTAATGCCAACGTCATTTAGAAAACTAATATTGGCATATGATCCATAAACAATTATCCCACCTCTTGTGTTGTTAGTTTAAGGACTGTTCGCTTAGTGTTACATACTCAGTATCAGACAGTTATTTTGTGCTTCAGGTACTTTCTTCCTATGACTTAAGCTGATTGCTAAGTTGTCAAAAACAACCAAATTAGGAATAATTAGTCAACAACAAATAACGTCCACGTATTCTGATTTTGTTTTTACTTTTTTTACAGGACAACATTTCTGTCCACCAAAGTGAGACAGAGAAGTTGCAGACATCCAGTCAATATCATGAGGCCAGCAAATTCAGGAGGATGTAAGTGAGTGTGGTCACAAGATGGTGCTGAAGTTCTGTTTTATGCTTAGTGTAAGGGAGGTCTCATAGGGCAGTTTTACAACTCTATTAGATTCTTTGACATAAAGTATAATGGGATCATACTAATACACTAATACTAATCCACCTTTGTTGTAAATGACATTGGACATGTATAATAATGAATTGCAGTCCATTTTGGTCTTTATTTTAAGTAGACAACCACATAGAATAAAAGGTCATAAAGCTTTCCTGCACTGTCCTGTATGTGCAACTATTTCTGATTGCATTCAAACTTGTTTATTTCAATTTGTGCTTGCCAGTAATGAAACTGAACTCAGTTGGAGAGCATCAGATCATTTAACTGTGTATACTTTTTTTATTTAGCAGAAAGTAATCAATCATGTCTTTTGGGAGATTTTCATGGGCCTACACAGGCAGCATCAACCCACCGTATTTTTCAATATGGGGTGAAACTGGAGCTCTTAGATCTCCCTCATAAAACATACACTCAGGGAAGATGCGGGTGGGGGCCTGGTTTGAACCCAACAAGGCAACAGTGCTAACCACTGAGCCACCATGGTGCCCAACTAACTATGTGTGGTCCTGCTGAAATGGGTGGATAAAGTGATCAAAATTAAATTATTCATCCTAAATGACTCACTGTCAACAATATTGTCAGCCATTAAAACCAGAACAACCAGGAGTCTCTAAGATCTGGTGTATGACCTACTGCTTACTTACTCATGGTTAGTCAGTTAAGGTATAAACATTCATGTGCGTACTGGCACACACAAGAGTTCCCTGAAATGAGGAAGCAGACGAAATAAGATCGATAAAGAGGCAACATGTATGTGCTTTTTATTATGAGGACACCATCCAACTGTCCATTGTAATTAAAACAAAAAAACAAAAAACTACAGTAGCGCATGTCTCAACTTTATGCAGGAAATATGAAGGAGAAAGAACATACTGATATACTATTAGTATATTATGGTTGCCGATGCAGGCCAGAGTTAAAGATCAGCATGAGTGAGGGAACTAAGCAGAGGGGTGAAAATCAATATTTGGGTTTTAAAAGCACAAGAGTGGAACAGCAGTGTAAACTACGAACAACAGTCCAATGTTAAATCCAGAAGGATGCAGTAATGAAACTTTAAAGTGACGCAGACTTCCATGAAACCCAAAAAACCTTTGCTGTTATTCTTGCCCAACCCTGCAGAGGTGAGGCACTCCACCACTGTTTAATCCAAGTACAAACATCATTTTGTTACAGGAAAACAGTGTTGTTCCGTCTAGTATGAACTTCAGATAAAGGCGTGGGATGGTTTTGGTTTTTTTTATTTTTACTATGAATTTTTCCCCATTGTTTTTACTAAAGAAACAACAGAAATAGTATATCACAAATTAGTTAATTACATTGACTTTTATTAAATGTTATTTAAAATCAAACAAACCTTAATTTACATACAGTGATTTGACCATCTATTTACATATATTCGAACATGTCTAGAGTATTATTTACTAATATTATTTATATTTGGCATTCTATTTTTGTAATAATTAGCATTAAGATAATACAGTATAGGATGCAAAGATAAATGGCTAATTAAAAAATATATGTACATTCAAGACATTGTTGTAATTACATTCTGTCCCATACGTCTCTGTGTTATGATGACAAAGCACAAATGCTCTTGGGCAGGTTGAAAACTTAGGTCAAACAAAAGAGCACCCAGAGAGATGGTTTCTAGATGAATCCAGATGTTCATCTATTTGCTTTGGCTAACAGCTGATTAGTTCTGTGTGCTCTCTGTACCTCTGGGAAAATGTCAGTGACTTGTCAATAACCCAAAATAACCTAGCATGCAATGCACCAGAGATCGCAATCATATCTGTTGAAAGCACTCCACAAAAGGTCTACCATAAAAAAGTTATGTGAAATTTGCAAACACCCCAGTGTGGTAATATATTAAGCTTGTTTCCAGAACAGATCAACCTACCGCAACAACTTTTAACTGCTGATCAGCTACAGTGTTGGAGGAAGATGAGTCAGTTGCAATCTGGAAGTTTCCAGACAGAAGAAGACTGACTAACCAATTGGAGAAAAATACTTGTGCTTCTCTTTGTTGCTTTGTCTGAATGAGATAAGAGATAAATGTTGAATGTGAGACGCAGCCAGTCTTTTGCTGGATCATTTTTGCACAGTTGGATCTTTGCTATATTTGTGTTGTTTGACAAATACTAGTTGGGAAGCCAATTTTTGTAATAAGTAGCCAGAGTTTATTCAGTGTTGGAGGGGTACGGTCCATTTTTAATGTTTAAACTGTGAGCACTGTAGGCAATGTGTAGTGAAATAACGAGCTTTGTTGGTAAAGAGAGACAGGGGGAAAAGACATTAAAAAGATCAAATTTTCACATTTCTGTTTCCATCATATTTGGACTATATTTTTAATCTTCTTTCAGAGTAATTGACAAGAAACCAGCCCCTGTTGACATGTCAAAGCTGCTCAGCTTTGGTTATGCAGAAGACAGCAAACCAGTATAGTGACGTGTCAAGTAAGTAGTGCAGCAATGGAGTTACAGTCTTAACCCTATAATAAGCATAACACATTCCAATTTCCTATTCTGCTTTCAGAATGCTCATTTTGCATTATGAAAGGAAATTAAGGCCAACTGCTAAGCAGTGTATGGATTTTATGAGGGTATTATTATTAATAACCAGAATGTAAGATGAAGGTGACAAAATTCAAGGTCCCAGTCATTACGACTTTAGAAGGCTTTTTTACACTATAACAGAGATAATAGTGAATTATGTGACAATGACTTGTACTCTTATATATTTCAATTTCAATAGATCGGAAGACTGCCGGGTGCCTGGATGGGAAAAGGGCGTACAAGATTCATGCTGAGACACATCAAGCATTTTACTTTGTTTTAGAAAAATTTGTATTGTTAAATCTTTTACTCGAGCATTAAAGTGCCTCACTGAATTACAGCTTGGACGTTTTATTTGTTGTGATTTTTAGTGGTGCACTTGAAGGCATCAGTTAACTCCTGTGTTAAGTTTTTTTTCTGTGTCTACAAGGCTGTAAATGTCAGCTTTTGGGAAAAGTTTGATAATTCAAATAAAATGAAACCAATCCAAAATGAAACATTTATATATATGTATATGTCACAGGCTAAATTTTCCACACTAAACATGATTCCTGTTCGTGGTACATTATGTTGGCTCTGTGCGTTTCTGTTTTCATATGACAGTGCTAGTGTCAGAGGTTATCTCGGTGTTCTTTTGCTAAATTATGTCAGTACACGCCAGTTATTCACCAGCCTCAGATTGGCTATTGGTGACACATTACACACCCACACACTCATGCTTTTGTAAGAGTTAACAGCCTTTAAATTAATACTGTCTTTATGAACAATTGCTTATTTTGACTGGTGCTCGTATGACTTTTTAAAACTTTACTTACACTTTAGAACCAGACAGTAATTTTTATTATTTTGTGGTAATTTTATGGTTGATCGTACTCTGTTTGTTTGGGGCTTGGAGGATGTTTTTGTGGGAGCAGCAGGGTTGAGCTACTCCCCTCTTTCTGGAACCAATGAGTGGCAAGGTCAGGGGTCACCACTATATCTGCTGCACAGTCTGATATGACTCTTATTTGGAAAGCAGTAACTGAAAACACTTGGAGGTTTTGAGACATTTTAAAACTTCATTTGAAAGTGTACGCTGCAGTAATGACACCGATACTTCTGAACCACATGGGGAATGAGGAGAATGAGTATATAAAGTAAGTATTGGCAACCTAAACTAAGTCTTTTAAACAGTATTTCTTGATGCTTTTCTTTAAACTTATGTCACTGTTTTAATATATATTTAATCCATGCACATATACTTATTGTCGATTCACCACTCTTCATGAACTAAAATGCATTAAAATCTACTCAGTGAACAGGTCCAAGTAAAAAATCCCAATTTGGACACCATGGAAGAGGACATTCTCTACCACTTCAGCCTGAGCACTAAGACTCACAACCTTCCTGAAATGTTTGGAGATATTAAGGTTTGTAAAATAAGTCCAGCTTAAATAAAACTATTTTCTAAAAGCTCTAAAACAATTCAACAATCCTCTGTTTTTCTCTGTTTCCCACAGTTTGTGTGTGTTGGTGGCAGTGCAAACCGAATGAAGGCTTTCGCCCAGTTCATCCATCAGGAGCTGAAACTGCCAGGAAACCCAGGAGACATCAAAGATATCTGTGAGGGAACTGATCGCTACTGCATGTACAAAGTGGGACCAGTTCTCTCTATAAGTGTAGGTATTTCATTATTTGCTGTGGGTGGAACTGTTCTTTAAATGTTGTTAGGAAAAAGTATTTTACAGATTAGAAAATGTAATTTCTACGCAATGTGTATATAATACAGCATGGAATGGGAGTCCCATCAATCTCCATCATGTTGCATGAGCTCATCAAGCTCCTGCACCATGCCCAGTGCTGTGATGTGGTTTTGTTTCGCCTGGGAACGTCTGGTGGAGTCGGTAAGTCTTTTTGATTTTAATATGAGAAAGTTTTACATGCAGTTAAACAAGTTGTTCAAGTCATTAATACAATACTCTTATTAAAGTATGTAAGAAAATTATGCCCTGTGTCATCTACAGGTCTGGCTCCAGGGACCGTGGTGATCACGGAAAAAGCAGTGGACTACTCTTTTCGCCCCCAGTTTGAACAGGTCGTTCTGGGTAAAGTTATCACCAGGAACACTGAGCTGGATGAGGGAGTGGCCAACGAGCTTCTGCAGTGCTCTTCTGAGCTTCAAACTTTTCCAACAGTGATCGGAAACACCATGTGCACCCATGACTTCTATGAAGGTACAGTATGAACAGAATTCCATTAAACATTTATTTGTAATTCCTAGTTGTCATCCCCTGACAAATCCTGTTTTCCGTTTCTGTAGGTCAGGGCCGACTGGATGGAGCTCTGTGCTCCTTCTCCCAAGAAGAGAAACTGGAGTATCTGAGGAAAGCTTATGAGGCCGGAGTGAGGAATATTGAAATGGAGTCCACTGTTTTCGCTGCTATGTGCCGTGTCTGTGGTCTCAAAGGTATTATTTTTCTAACAACGCAAACACTGTATGAAGGCAAAACCTTCTGAATGCTGCAAAGTACATCTTCTACTTGTGATTTTGACATACTGCACTATTCTAAAAACTCTCATTTCACTCTCCAGGAGCTGTGGTATGTGTTGCATTGCTGAATCGCTTTGAGGGGGACCAAATCACATCATCTCATGATGTTCTGGTGGAATATCAGCAGAGACCTCAAATTCTGGTGGCCCATTTTATCAAGAAACGCCTGGGATATATTATCTAACAATCCAGTCGCCCTGTAGCATGTACATAGTTTTGACTCATGTGGATATGTATATATATTGCACTTAAAATGTTAATACTGAAATATTTAAAAGTTAGACATTAAGATTTTTTTTTATGATTTATTTGACAATAAAATATTAAGCGTGTTGCATGTATGCTTATAGAGTATATGTGTAAGTATGTATTATATCTACTATATTTATCTAGAAATATATCCTTGTAAAATAACACAAATGTTCAAAATGATATGTTCTGTATCTTGATCTCCATGTTTATCTCTGCCAAAGCTGGAATTACAGTCCAGCAAGAAAGGAGATTACTTTGAATTTTAAGGGCTTGTGTTTAAGACCAAGAAACACACTTCAATGAATTGAAATAAAAATATCACGTCTGGACATTTTTGCAGACTTGGAGTCTTTGAATTGTCTTTTTTTTTTTTGGGGGGGGGGGGGGGGGGGGGGGGTGTTTTTTGGCTTTTCAAGCAATAAGTGGTTCTAAAACTGATCTTTGAGGAGCCTCAAGTCATTTTAGAGTGAGAAATAACTATCTGTTGCTACAAAAAGAGATACCAGTGACAGTGGTGAAAAACACCTTCTTACATGCTTTTTTAGAAGAAAATTATTCAGCAATTTTTTTTAGATTAGAACTTCCAGCAGTATATTTTAGTAAATGCGCTATCAAATATTTGAGGATGTTAGTAGCTTCTGCAACACAAGATTTTTTTATGCAAATACAACCCACCCTAAAATGCAGTCCGTGACTAAAGATTGATTTGTCTTTTTCTTTGCTCAACACATCTGCCAGATACTGTATGTATTTCTCATATATAAAATCTACAAGTTAGTAATTGTAATTGTCATTTGGAGGACGATACTGTAGTTAAAAAAAACTACTTTGTAAGAACTGCAGCTGTTGTAAGCACTCTTAATTAAATACCATGAAAGATTCTTACACATGAAGCAAATTCATTATAAGCCATATGTTGTTTAATATTGGGACAAGAGTGGGACTTCATAAGATGACTTAAACAAAAGTTGGGTCAGAATTTAAGTATGGACCTTGTGTCTCGCCGAGGTGGTTTGGGGGGCTCGATGACAGACAGAACCTCTCTGGCATACTGACTCTGGTGTAGACCGACCTCCCGCAGAGCCTGCTCAACCCGCACTCTTGGATCAGACACAATCTGGAAGATAGATTTTTTTTTTTATAAACACAGCTGCTTTATGCAACCTTTGCTGTTTTTAATGGTTCACTACACATTTAATACTTGACATAAGGTTTGATCATTAATTCATCATCATTTGGTGACAGAAGAGAAAAGCATCACAGTCTGACAATCATTAGTCAATACCTATATTACACAATACCCAAATCCTAACCTGTTAAAACAAAACCACACACAGACTCTACAGTTCACTGACTGACTTTGGTGGCCTTGAAATTAAGACTGTTGAGGACAAACACTTTTTGGCCAGCCACCCAGCTTACATAATTTTCCACCAGTGCATGGGTCACTGGTCAGTGTCACCCAAAAGGAACTGAAACTTAAGTGACTTAATGTAACGAAGGAAACGTGAGTGAGGGAGTGAGACGTCATGTAGGCTCAATACATACAGAGCAGAGATAAGAGGACAGGGGCAAATGATCATGCAGCCTTAAAGACTTTGCAAAGAAAGTGGTTAGGAGGGCAGATCCTATCATGTCTCACCTGTGTGTCTGTGTACGTGTTTATACTGTAGAGAGGCTTTTGGAGCTCAAACTCGTTTACATTCAAGTGTCGACACTTCCAAGCCTCTGTGTCTGCCATCATCCTCTCTGGGTCTGCCTCTGCCACCACCCCAACCTTAGAGAAATAAGAAAAATATACACTGGATTTACTAATAATATACAATTGTCTTTTTACTTACTGCCATAAGGTGGCAGTGATGCCTTTACTCAGATAAGGATGAGTCAAGTTTTTTTCCCCTGTGAGTTATTTCCACTGACAGAACTAATCCAAGTGGTTGAAAGACCAGATAATGCTCCACCTGGTTTCTAAGAGCTTCCAGACGATTCTGTCTCTCTTCTTCTTCTCTCTGCCGCTCAAGCTCCCGCGCCTCTCTATCCAGCCGTCGCTGTTGTAGCATATCTGCCCGAAACTGCACCCTAGAGGAAGCAGAAAAGGTGTGGACATCAGACCTAAACAATCCCTTTCTTCCTCTGCCACTGCCACAATCAACATTACATATTGCTCCTGACACAGCAGACCTCCAGGCTGTGGAGGGCTCTACGGTGCTGCCAGAGTGCAGCTCCTCTCCCATCACCTGCTTTTATCTCTGTCTCAGCTCCTCAATGAATCCCTTTCGCATCTGAATTCATTCTCACAGCCAAAGTCAACAACATTATACGGATTCAATGTGAGTGTGTGTCTGCAGAGAAATTAAATGGAAACCACACCACGCAAGAGAATGTTTTTAAAGGCACGTTTTATTTTTCAGCAGCAAGTTAACATTAGTCTGAGACATTAGTTTTCCTGTTGAAAGTTTCCAGTGTGCTCACGTCTGACTGACCCCGCATCACTGATGAGGTGCGACATCTCCAGTGACTCAGCAAGGGTCGAGCATGGAGGTGTTAGAAAGTTGCAAATATTCAGAGAAAGTACTTGTAATGCTACATTGTGGCTCAGGGGGTTGGGAAGCGTATCTGTAACCGGAAGGTCTCCGGTTCGATCCCCGGGCTCTCTGTCCTGGTCGTTGTGTCCTTGGGCAAGACACTTTACCCTACTGGTGTTGGCCAGAGGGGCCGATGGCGCAATATGGCAGCCTCGCTTCTGTCAGTCTGCCCCAGGGCAGCTGTGGCTACAACTGTAGCTTATCTCCACCAGTGTGTGAGAGTGAATGAATAGTGGCATTGTAAAGCGCTTTGGGTGCCTTGAAAAGCGCTATATAAATCCAATCCATTATTATTATCAGAGCATTCTTTTCATTTAAGAAACTACAATCAGCCGTGATTTCTGATTAATACTATGTTTTTCATTTAGCAGTACATATTCCTGTGTATTCAGTAAATATTTTATGATTGATATACACTAATACATTATATATACCTGTTCAACAGCTGATTAACACAAACATCTAATCAGCTACTCACATGAGTTACAGCTACATGTCTACATTTAGGTATGCAGACACGGTGAAGATGACCTGCTGAGGTTTAAAGGAATCATCAGAATGGGAAAGGCCACTGATTTAAGTGACTTTGAACATGGCATTGCTCTTGGTGCCAGATGGGATGTCTGAGTATTTGAGAAACTGCTGATGGGCTTGGATTTGTCCACACAACTATAGAATTTACAGAGAATGGTCTGAAAATGAGAAAATACGCAGTAAGTGCCAGTTCTCTGGGAGAAAATGCCTTGTTAATGCCAGAGGTGAGAGGAGAATGGCAAAGCTGCTTTTGAGCTCATAGTAATGCATCATCAACCCAAATAACCACTCCCTGGCATAAAGGTATGCAGAAGAGCATCTCTGAATGCAAACACACATTGAAAGAGGAAGCAGATGAACTACAGCAACAGAAGAACACACTGAGTGCCTCTCCTTTTACTAAGAACATGAACCTGAGGCTATAATTTGGACTGGCTCACCAAAATGGAGTTCACTGTACTCAATTGGCCGACATAATCAACAGATATCAATCCAATAGAAGACACTTAGGATGTGGTGGAACAAAGGATTCACATTATAGATGTGCAGCCAACTAGTCTGCAGCAACTGTGTGACGCTAACTTATTGATATGGACCAAAATCTCTAAGAATGCGTCCAGCACTTTGTTAAATCTATGCCATAAAGAATTAACAAAGTTCTGAAGGTAAAAAAAGCGGTTCAACCCAGGTACAGAAAAAAGTGTACCTAATACAAAGTGACCACAGAGTGTATGTATAAATATTATATACATATAATTTCTTCTTTACATAGGATAAGACTATGTAAAGAAGAAAAAATATAGACACTGTATTCTTAAGTTTTGTGTCCATGAAAGTTCCAAAGTGTATTATTTAATTAGTCAATGAAAAGACTGACTAATGATACATGATACAAATGAAGGTGAAATGGTAATAATTTCCTGTTAATACTCTTGAGTGAACTCTGTCACTCACTGCTTACAATGGAAATTATGTAAAAATAATTTAGTAACTGTATTTGTTCAAAGTGCTTCACATAATAATAAAATGCAGCATGCTAGATTCCACTTTTTACTCGAATGTATTTTTCAAATAGACATAGGTCACTTGTAAATTTTGGACAACACTGTGAATTCCTGTGAGTGATCGCCCAAATTGCACGCATAAAGTGGCTGACTAAAAACATGTCATGGCTGTTTTCTGAATTACTCAATTCAGAAATTCTAAGGGTTCTGAGCTGCCTTTAACAACCTTGATGCACTTGGCAGCGCTGAAAACTCAAGGTCCCATGGTGCAACACTCACCTCTCCTTATCTCGCTTTGCCTGTTCTTCCATGACGCTTCTTAGATTAGCAAGCCTCTCTTGATCCCTCTGCTCCAGCACTTCTCTCCTCTTCTGCTGCTTTAAATAAAACTGTCTGACCTGGGGGAAAAAAATCAACAAAGACTAAAACTGAACAAGAACAGTGGCTACACTTCCACTAAGTTGACTCCCACGGAAACTCTTAGGATCATCATGTCCTATTGATTGAGACAGAGCAGGAATCAGATAAGTGTAAATAGAGAGAATGAGATGATATTTCAACGTCTGCCAGACTATTGTGCTAAATTATATGGAATCCAATGAGGCCTAAATGTTCTCATTAATCAGAATGTCTCAGGTTGCCTATACTCGCCTAGCAGACCCCTGAGGAGAAATTTAATTAAACAGTCAGACATACACACACACACACACACACACATATTCTGGTCTGTCGTACCTGTGGGTTCAATAACTAAAGTGAATAATCAAAATACCCATGTAATTATATCCACAGTGTGCTTTCAATTTGATATCCATGCATGCCCACAATTAAATCATTCAGATTCTGGAGCCATAAATGGCAAGAAATTTGAACGCAGTGAATTTTAAAAAAAAACCAAAAACCCTGCCATGGCGGAATTATTCTTTTATTTTATTCATTCATAAAGTCCTTAAATATAATGCTTTTTTATTTACCCAAAGAAACTCTATGGCATTTCTAGTACTTCTAAAAGAAAGAGACAATTACTTTCAGCGGTTGTTTTGTAGGCATTCAGTGATATTTCATTCCTTGAGAAGTCATTCATACACTCATCTGTTCATACACATGAAAAGGTTTTAGAACGAGCGCACATACAAAATGATTTGATGCTTTCAATACTGTACTGAAAGCATCAAAAAGCATGAAAGCATGAAATCAATACTGTAAACACTCATCTAAACCTAAACTAATCCCCATTGTCTTCTACATAGTTGTCCCTTGTTTTTGATTGGATGTTTGCATGTTAGTGGATGGAACGCACCGCATAAGAATTCATACTCATTTTATCCCAAAAGAACAATTAAAGTTGGCCTTTCACTTCCACATTTTTATTCTTGGCCTTTGCTGGGGCAGTGTTGCATGAGTCACAGTTCAAAGAAGTTCCTCTTTAACACACATATGGTCTTGTGTCTGATGCTCAGTTCATCCTGTGTACTGTCTTAAAAAAGCTACTTTTAGCTCCTCCTTCCTGAAAGCTGGCCATAGTAGCAAACTTCTCCTGATTGGCTGCCCTTCACAAACAGCAGAGTTGTGTGCCTGAGATGACCATATCAAGGATCTCTGCTCTTATTGTTATGATACAGTTCAACAGTAGAACAAAAATATCTAAAGCTTTGAGCTTTTGGCTTTAAGGAATTACTCGCACAAAACACTAACCAACCAAAAGGTAGCATTTATCATCTAGAAAAATGCTTGCTTTAATAAAATATATAATATAAGCTAAGGTGAAACATGCAAAAGTATAGACATTAATAAGCAAATGTCCCAGGATTTAACAAACCTATAACGACATTTGTTATAAGGGTGGAGAAGTGTTTACTGTTTCTTTCTGCTGCAACCTGATGGCGGCGTCCTTCTCTCGCTCCCTCTTTAACCTCGCCTCTTCTTCCTCTTGTTGTCTGGCTGCTATTGCTGCCTCAAGCTTTGCTACCTCCTCCTGCTGGGCTCGCCACTGCTGCAACTACAAATACACATGCAGACACACATAAGGGATGAAGGAGAAAAGAAAAAGGCAGATTCTTGTCTATTAGCAACTGTTTGGAAAGAATTACTCAGACGGAGACAACCAGCTGCCAAATTGTGGCACGAACTCCAGAGGAGGTGCCAAAATTGCTTTTCACACTTTTCTAGATCCCCCTCAGGCCCCTCTAAACAATGAATCATAAAGAAAACCCTTGCGTTTGAGGCCTACACTAAAACAAAACGTATCCTAGTGAGGAGAATGGCATCCTCATTCTGCAATTTAGATTAATTATATTTACACAGAAGCTCCTCAAGTTAAAAATGTAGAGATTTTTCAAGTTTTAGCTGAGAAAAAAAAGAAAATCAATAGCAATCCTCAGTCACCCAGCTAGATATTTGGAAAGAGACTGTCTTAACTTTTCAAACACACACATAGCCACAAACATTTGCTGGGGAATGAGTGACAGGTTTGTTATGCAGCAGCCTCTCTGTGGCATGCCGGGTATTGAAGTGTTGAATACTGACCAGGCACACATTATCACCAGCAATATCATCAAGTTAATCATACATGATGTCTGCCTGAGAGAAAGCAGCAGCTGTGAGATTGAGAGAAGAATTTAAACACTCCAGCCTCTAATCCACTTCTATTTAGCAGTGCTAAAGATGGAAATACAATATGGTTATTCTTTAGAAAACTCTCGCAAATACAATTAAAATTATTTCCTGCAGATGTTTTGAGTTCTCAGTATTACTGAACCTGGAGAAGTAAGAAAATATTTATTTATTTTTGCTTCTGGACACTTTTTTAAAGTTAACTTTTCTTTTTTTTAAATTAGTACCAGGGTCTCTACTATCCTGGCATGTACTTTCCTCTTCCTCATCTTCATTCTTGCCTCATAGCTATGTGCGCACTTGCTATTTAAACAGTTTCCATTATTGCTTTGTTTAGTACAATCCTGTGGTTGTGAACGGTCACAGTAATAATTTGAATAACTTCTGGTGTTCACATAATCAAACGCTTAAACCCATGCAAAAAAACAAATAAATAAATCATTTAAAAAATGAAATTTTGGCATATTCTGACAAGTTACCCAATATAACTTTAGTGGGCATATTTTCTCAGCAAAACAAGTACACATAATTAAACTATCCATCAAGTTCAATCAGTCAAAATAAGATACCTGCAAAATGTATAGAAAATCATATAGGCAGGTGTGTAGGGAGTACATATATTTTGATACACTCAGGTCACACAACAATGAAATGTTTCTTTAAAAACTCCAAGATTCCCAGTGTCTGAATGTGTTTTGTAAGACTTCTTGTTTAGGCAGGAATGAAGAGGCATTTTAGGTAGCACAAAGAGAATAAAATGGTCATTATGTACAGTCTACAGTAATTTGTCACTGGAATCTCATTTTCTGTGAATTCAAATGGAAATGGGAAACCATCCTTTTTCATGGTAGCACAAAAAAGACTGCAGAGACGTCAGAATAACAAAAGAATGATAGTCTTTTTATCGGAGCACTGCAGCTGGCTCAAAGCTTTTGTTAATATCACTGTACAGTTAAATGTCTTTTGTCAGCCGGCATTGCAGCAGCCATCATAACTTTCTATTGCAAGTTATTTAATATATATAACAGCTGATGGAAGCAGATTAGGCTTTAAAAAAATCAAAAACCATAAAATCATCAGCGCTGTAAATTACTGCAACAAACAGAAGCGAGAATAGCATTACTCCTTATTATGCGGGAACACTCTGCTGAGTGACGTTAATGATACATGAAATTTACAGAATCTTTTAAGGGACAAGAGCTGAAGTCCATTACAAGATGACAAAAATAAAACTATGCAATTATTGTTGTCTTTTTACACCCAAGACAATGAACATTTTCCTGAGTTCCATAACAGGTACATCACTGTGCAAAGGAAAAATTATAGACATATGCGTAATTAACTCCTCAGAGAGTTGTCAGCTGAGCCACTGTGGAGCCCACACACTGTCTCAACTCCACAGTTGTTTTCATCTGGCCACCAGAGAGACTCGGCAGCCACTAAATGACTGACTCGATGACAGGCGATCTCCTCACACAGAGCCTAGAGAATATCCTGATTACTGTAGGAAGACCACATAAATAATGTGGCCATAAGTTAATCTATAACAGTGATGTTTGTTTGGTAAAGTACTCTGGAGATAAGGTGGGAGGGTGGAGAGAAAAAAAAAAGAGTGCTGGCTATAAAAGAAAACCTCCGGTTTTGTGAAATCTTTCTTTTTTGTTTGTAGTGCCGCTTGTCCTTTGGCCTGCTCATCCCTTTCCCACCTGAGCATGTTGCAACAATCTGTCATCCCTCCAGGCTTTATTTACTCATGTGGAAAAAAAACACAATCACTCATCAAATATGCCTGGGAGCGAGATATAAGTGGGAGGTAAAATGAAAGCAAGGACACAATAAAAGGCCGGAATTAACAGTAACACAGAGAACAATACGAGCTAATTACAAGAGCCAGAACAAACGGATGGTGATTTGAAAAGAAGAGTCTGTCTTTCAGTGATAAAATGGAACGATTGTGAGCTGGGTCTCATGCATGTAATGTTGACTAGTTATCTTAAATATCTTTTTATTTTAAAACAACCACAGCTTCTACAATTTCACGTCTGGAGCGCTTTCTGAAACTGCTATATGATCAGTAATCTCATCTGAGTGCATACATATGAGTTTAGATTGTCTTCTGTGGCATCCTTGCCCCTTCTAGAACAGAAGAGTTCAAGCAAACTCTAAAATCAATTACCCTTGATTTCTTCCCACTGCACCATTCCCTGAAGAGTGTCTGAGTGGGATGGCAGCACACAACCTCACTCACTATAATGAGGTCAGAATCAGACCGGCACTAACCAAAAACTGTCCTGTGTATGCTCTCATCTGAACCCACTGAGAAGACGAGATGTGGAAACCCAAGGAAGAAAACGTAACAAGTAGGCACTTACTCTACCGCCTTAACCAAAAAGTACCATCACTATAATCTTTCTTTTATAATTCTTTTTCACAGTAAGCTGTTTCCAAAGGGTCTGTTGTCTTTTTTGAAACTGTGCTTTTCATCCTTTTCCATCAGATTACCCCTATATGGAAAAAAACAATTGTATTGTTAAAAAAAAAACACAAAAAAAAAACCCAGGATGGACTGCTCTTGAATTATAGATCATGTTGACCGTTAGCCCTCCATAAAATATACATTTTGATTCATTCATTTATTTATATTATACTGCCAGCTCCAATATGCAAGTTTCTGCTACCATATTTTCCTACACAGTACACTAAATACAACAGGGATGACTCACAGTAGAGTCAGGGGAGTTGTTTGGATCAGAGGGAGCAGCTGCAGAAACCAAAGCATTAAAGAGGCAGACGCATCGGAAGGAGAATCCATCTTGCCTCGCTGCAGTGTCACTGCGCAGTGATGATAAAGGCGGTGGAAAGAAAGACTGAATGAAAACAAGACACCATCTGAGCCTCCACGCAAACTCAAATATGTGCACATCCACTACTTAAATTACACTCCATAAGAAAAAAATAATAACCTATTGACAGTCAGTCTTCAATTCCCCAACTTTTGCTTTAAGTTTAGGATAATGCACTTTAAGACATATCAAGTATATGGTCATATATAAAGTTGCACTACTATTTAGAAAGTAAAATAAAAAAATTGGGAGGTTTTGTTTGTTTTTGAGAATGTACTATCTTTCAAACTTTTGTATAGAAAACATTTCAACTCTTCAGTGTGACACAAATGTGAAAAATAATCTACTGGCAGGTAGCAGAAGGAAAGGAGTGGAGATCGTTATTCACAGCGCTACAAGAATATAGACTTTTTTTTAAGACCGATACAATCTTTGGTGATTTACAAACCTGATATTTTGGCCGATATTTTCTTATATTGTTTTTCCCCCATAATATTTGGTAACTGTAGCGATTTATGAGTCCTAACTAGGATGATATGAAAACGTTGTTTAAAAATAATCTTGAAAGTTGCAGAGTGCCCTAAGAGCCTGGACAAATTATGCAACATCCACATTCATAGAACAGAGAGTTTCTTCCATCTCTTCTTTTACTTTTTTAATTTTCATTTATCAGTTTTAAATGCCAATACCGATATAAAGGCAAATACCAATTATCGGGCAATACACCACCCTCGCCAATATATATTGGCTGGGCTCTAGTTATTAACTATATATTGTGGTTGTTAGGATCAGGATCAGTCTCGTAACAACTTTCGAAACAAGATACCAAAATTGTGGTAATATAGAGTTAAAAACACTGAAAACAGAAAGAATTAATTCATGCCAAGAGGGAAGAATTCACAGATCTGTACAGAAAACAATCCTAGAACTTTGCATCTGCAAACCAACAGCAGAAAAACAACCTCTGTGGTGTTTTTTTGACAAAATGAGATTCGGTGTTGTCGGCTCCCACCAGCCCTACCTCATACATCAGTGTCTTATCCAAACAGCCACAGGACATAAGCAACTTGGTGCTATATCAACACCACATGGATTTGTTCACATGAGTAACTTGTTTGTTGTGCGAATGTGAACTAGCACCCCTCGGAGACAGCAACATCATGTTTGCAAGACCATTCTTATTAGCTTGTTTGCATTCACAGCCCATCCCAAGTGGCAGCTAAAGCAAGAGATGCTGTCAGGCAGCCTGGCGTAATATACAGCCTCATCAGCAGATATACTGTACACAAGCAGGCAATCTGCTCCCTCAAACTTAACACTATCACAGCTGCACATGAGATAGCTTGAAAGGAATATAGGAAAAAAATGTTATGTTAACTATATAGCATATACTGAATATATATGAGGAAAACGTATATTCTGGCACCATAAGTAGATTTCAGTGTATCTCAAAAATGCAACAACTGAAGACTCAAAGGTATAAAAGAGGCACTAACTTTTTCTCTGAGATGCAAGTAAACGTTCTGCTGGTTCTGGCGGTCTCTGTGTAGCTCCAGCTCCTCCTGGTGGGCATGTTTTGCCTCCTGCAGTGTGACCTGGGCTCGGGCCAGGAGTTCTTCATGGTCTCGCTGCCACTGCTGGGGCACTGCTCTTAGCTGCGCCTGGGTGAAGCGCTGCAAGTCCCACACATATTCATGCTCCAGCTGGAAGAAGAATGAGAATGGACTGTGTACTGTTTGTATGTTTAACTGTACAGATGTATCAGGCACAATTATAAACAGAGTCAGAAAAAAAACCTGGAAGATGACACTGTGATCATAGTGCTTCAAAACTAAAGCACCACAGCCCAAACGGCAACTCTGATATATTATGCATCGTGTTGCACCAAATTAACAATATGCTAATGGCAAACCAAAAACTTCCCTTTGTTACTACATTCTACAATAATGGCAGCAGGACCATAGGGACAAGTCTGTGTCAGATCTAACTCTGCTGGTGTATAAAATGGTCTCTCTCTCTCCTGGCTGTGAAATGTCCTACAGGAAAACAGTTCCTTTCTGTGTGAGGGCTGCCTGTAGCTATTCATCATTGTGTCAGCGCTCACAGAGGCTGCACCACTTGGCTGCTTCATTGGAACCAAGGGAATGATATTCATCTATGGGCTAATAGTGGCTAACTGACGGTGGGAAGGCATTAGACGGCTGAATGGTTTTATTGAAAATGAGTGAGCTGACAGACCTGCCAACGGAACAGAAGCGCCAGAGGCAGTCAAGCAAATCCTGTTTATTAATACACAACTTTAGAACTTGAGGAAAAGCCCCCCACCTGCTTTGTTCTTCCCTTTCTCTTTTTGCCCCTGCCTTTACTGTGGTTTGAAGTAAAGACTAAGCATGAGCCTTTGAGATATGTGCATATATGTTTGCATGCTTGTGCACAGGCTTGGGTGCACTTCAGCCATTGCACTCACAGTTTGTGTGGATGTATCCACAGCACTGTGCCTGCAGTATACACTTAGAGTGTAACACCACCTAGTTCAGCTGCTGCATTTACATTTCCTCTGCAGAGTAAGGTTTCCTGGAGGAGAATGTGAAATAAATAATGGCCATATAAACTCAGAAGTACAAAGAGGTATGAATAATTTTTACTATTAGCATGGAATATTATTATTACTATTATATTAATATTATGAAATCCTGCTGATTCTCTGCTGGTACAAAGATAATAGACATTTAATTGCCCCATCCAGCAGAGGGAGATGTCCACTTATAGCTGGCTGGAGTACAACCACCTGATTGTGAAAGTGACATGCTGGTTTTACTTTAGGTCACCCAAAAATACAAGAAATTACCATATACAGATTAAAGTGACACTTTTCTGAGATAGGGATAGCCACTTGGATATCAACTGAAGGCTATGGATAAACTACTGCAAGATATGATATATTTAAAATATCTCGAGGTTAAAAGAGAAAAGTAATAAACCTTCTACACTTCCCCTATTTTCCTTCGGATATTTTTCTACAGGATCAGAGGAAGAAAAAGAAGAACTGCAAGAAATTGCAAACATTTAGGCTGCTTTTATCACCAAGGCTCTTCAATTGTTACATACCACAAACCATTTGTCTCACACCTTCTATTCAGCTAAAATATGACTGACAAAAGCAACAGAAAATGACGCTATCATCCTAAAATGACTGCACAGAGATCAAATTTAACGGCAGGTGAGCAGAATACCATAGCTCAAACAAGAACAGGCTTCAATGCTCTAAAGTGAAAAACAACATAAGAAACATTAGGGCTAAGATGCTGACTCCATAGAAATATAATTAAATTGTGATTAAAACGCTAACTATAGAATTTCCAAGTCACCAATTTGTCTGGAGTGCTAATGGGATTTCGTGTACAAATACACGCAAAATATCACAAATCACACACATCCCAGTCACAATTCATGTTTTCACTGGAAATGCACACAGGCAGAGCTGAGTTCAGCTAGGGGGACCATTTTACTAGTTTGCTGGATATAATCAAAGACATACTTGTTCGGTTGATTTCATTTAGATATCAGATAGAGAAACAGCCAAAAACTCTGAATAAAATCAAGATTTCTTTTTTCCACATGCTGATAGCAGAATTGCATTTGTGAGTGTAATCAGAGAGGTTTCAGCAAATCAATCTATAGTTCTCACTGATTATCCTATGCACGCAAGCCAGTCTAATTATGACTAATAGCTGAATTAGTCCAACTCTGGGAATGTTTCTGGGTGAGGGGCATGGAGAAAGACATCTCTCCTCCTTGCAAGACTCCCCTAAGGCTGAACGATCACAGCTCTAAATGCAGCACCCAGCTGGAACTGATATGAGGACAGGTCTCTGGGTGATGGTGAGGACGGAGAGAGGGTCTGGCGGTTGTCATGGTGATGCTAGGCGGTGGCGTGAGCAAATTGTCCACAGTGGGTGACATGGCATATCCTGCAGCGTGCTGAGCAGATCATTGTCCAGGCTTATCTATGTGTCTCACTGCTGGGTTCAGGGTACTAAGCTACATTGATCAGGGAGCTTGGGACTCACACTGTGGGGCTGCTTCTCACAGGGGAGTAAAGTACATTTTTAGATGGGTGTGTGGGAAAGTTAATGCCTTAATTTATGGTAAATGCATGTAAGAGAGCATGTATGTGTGTGTTTTGTGTGTAGTAAAGAAAAAAGAAATAATAATAAAATGATGCTTGGTGGAAAGTGACCAATCATTCAAACCTGGGGACCAATTTACCCAAAGATACATTTTAGGCTTGAGCAAGGCACGTGATGCTCAGTTGTTCTGTGGTCAGCACACCAGACTGTGGTTGCACAGGTTGGCTTCAAGGAGTGACTCTAACTGTATGAGGAGGAACAAGACTTCTTTTCAAAGGTGATCATTGCTTCACCAGATTAATTACATTATACTACAACTATTTATTTATTTTATTTTATTTTTGACTTCTGCTGCTATTAATGTTATGCCACTACTATTCTAGTTAATAAAATGTCATAGAATAGTGTAAAAACCAAAAATATACTCAATTTACTCTCATAACTTGTAGAAAATTAATGCAAAATGTCTTTACATATGAAAATATCAACCATCAAATTTTGTACATTTAGAGATTTTTACCTATTTCCTGATTAGAACAATAGCTGGCTTTTCTGTTTGTCCATTTATAAATAAATTTAACAATTAATTCAGATTTTTCCCCTAAAGTACTTACCAGCTCTTGTCTACTTTTCCCAGGAAAGAATCTCAACAGCATATCCATGCAGAGGGCTCTGTGGTTGGGTATGTCATGAGTATACCTAGACACTGTGAACGTAAAGTGTTCATGATCGTGCTCACACCAGCCACAGAACCTGAAACAATTTCAACACAAACAGTACATGATCAGAAAGGAAAGCACTGCAACAGATAAGCAACACTACAAAATTGTCTTTCTCTACCTTCATTTGACTGCATTGCATTTTCATATAGTACATGCAGATAAAAAGCAGTACTGTGTAACAATAATATAAAAGCAGCTGTATGTAAATAAAAATCGAGCTCTGAAGTAGCTTGGAGATATTGATATAATCACTCTCCTGGTGAGAAATACGTATTTAAAAGGTTGTTTCTGCAGAGTGAAGTGACTATGCATCTATATGATTTTAATATCCTGTTGAGTTCTTAATCTTTCATCTTGATCTGTCCAGTTACAGCAGAGCTCTGCTCCCGCATGTAATTATCTAAATGAAAGGCTGAAGATCATTAAAAGCCTATTTCAGCCACCTATTTCACGTTAGCGGTAAAAACCAGCGATATATTTCATCCAGCAATGCGTAAAAACATTGAATTATGCAAATAAGGGGAAAAAAGCAAAGCTTAAATCTTCAGACATCTTCAGACATACCTGTCTGTCCTTTGCAGTTGTTCTTGGAGGCTCTGCAGCCTGCTCTGGTATCTCTCTGATAGGGAGTGAAAGGCTTCGATCAGTGAGTCCTTCAGCTCTGGATAAGGGCAGTCTGAATTCAAAACCTCTTCTGGAATGTTCACCAAATTATCTGAAGCACTAGTGAGATATTTCTGTGAAGGACAATATGGCAATCCTTGAGGTTGCCTATAGACTTTTTATGTGCTTGATATATACAGTTTTACATAAAAGTTTGGGATAATCATATATTTTGACTGACATTTGAAATTAATACAAGCAAACACAACCCCTCAAGCAGGGGTTCAAAAATTAATGCTGTGGACGGGTGTTTGGAGAAAACAGGGAGAAGCATTTCCTAAAACAAACATCTTGCTAACTGTTAAGCATACTGGTGAAAATATTCAGCTTTGTGTTCTAAATATCAACATGTTGGATGCATATCTCAGTAGTCAGTTATATAAGCAGAACTGTAAAGAGGTTACTGAAGAATAGAACGATGACCCAATAAACGTCTAACTTAGTTCAAAATAAATAAACAAAATATTCAGATGGAGCAAACTTTGGCATTCCCTGCATAATGAAATGTTAATTTCCTCTCACGACACACTGTAGCACTCACTTATTAAGGTGAAGAATATGCTATTATCGACAATGGAAATTTCTCTGCATAAAATAACAAACCTCCAGGCCAAGGCCTACAATCTCTCTCTCCAGGTCCAGATACTCTTCATCAAAGTTTGCAATAATGTCATCTTGTTGTGCTTTGACAAAGTTTATCTGTTGGTACAAGAATGAAAACATAAAAAATGTATTAAATACAGTGTTAGAAAACAAACATGCCAGTTTGACCTTTTGTTGTCAAGAAAAAACAAAATGGTAAAACAGAACTACAAATCTTGCTCTGGCTACCTTGGAAGTCCTCTGCCACAAACAACTCTCTCTCAAGATATTTATATATATTTTCTTTCGGTCATCTAAATTTATGAACTTCTGATAGACTGCTGCAATAATAGAAAATCACTAATTAGGCCTATTAAAACTGTAAGAGCCTAATTAAAAGGAGTAGTTAGATCTAAGGTAATGTTTAAGAAATATTAAGCTGTGAAGTGTTATTTGGAAGCAAAGAATACAAATATGATGTAGCTGATCCTGATCCTGATTGTATTAATATACTGTTATGACTTGTTATATTGGTAGACAATATCACCCAATGAACACCTACCTAGTGAACAACCAAACAATAAGGCATTTGAAAAGGAGAAGGAAATAGACATCAAATTCAAAGAGCTACCCATGCTCTGAATACTGACAAATGTTTTGTGAAAAGAGAGTTTATACATGTCTCCTATAAAAAACGAACTAAACACCAGGATTCAATAGCTCGTAGAACCACCTTTAGCAGCAACAATCTGAAGTAAATTAAAGTAATCCTTTTCTGTATGACTGCGTCGGTCTCTCGTGTCATTGTGAAGGAATTCTGGCTCACTCTTTTTTACAATGTTGATTCAGTTCCTTGAGGTTTGCAGTCATTTGTCATGCCACAGCATTTCAGTGGGGTTGAGAACTGGACTGCAATTTGACTGCGTGGGCCACTGCAGCGCCTTGACTCTTTTCTTTCTCAGCCAGTCTGTTGGACATTTGCTGCTGTGCCTGGGATTATTGTTTTGTTCCATGACCAAATTTCAGCCAAGCTTTAGATGCCTTACATTTGACTCTAGTATACTTTGGTATGCAAAGGATTTTATCTTCAACCCGGTGACTGCAAGGTGCCAGGGTCCCATAGTTGCAAACCATGCGCTGAAATGCTGTGTTTGGTTTTCACTAAATGTGGCTCTGTGCATTATTGCCAAATATCTCCGCTGTGGTCTCATCTGTCTAAAGTACACTCTTCTACAAGTCTTGTGTTTTGTTCAGATGCAACTGTGTAAACCTAAGTTTGCTGCCAAGTTCTTTTTGGAAGAGAAGAAGAGGCTTTCCACTGGCAGCCTTCCAAACAGGACATACTTGTTCAGTCTAATTGTACTGTCATGAACTTTAATATTTAATATGCTAACAGAGACCTGTTAGCATGTTAGCAAGACCTGCTTCAGACTACCAAACTGCCAAAACTTCTGCATTTATAAAGGTGCTCACTTTTATCGATGACACCTGGCTGCTACTTACCCTCTTAATTCCTGTGGAAGCAGTCAGGGTAAACTAAGTTTTTCATAACACTGCATAAGTTAAAAAAAACAAACAAAAAACCAAAACCCAGATAACTGTAAATATTTTTTAAACATTTATCAGCCAACACCATCATTTTTGGTATGCAGGAAATGACTTGAGGACAGGAATGCTCAAATGTGCCATGAATTGAGATGGGCTATTGCATGTTGAAAATGCAAAGCCCTCCCAAAAATGTAAAAATATACAGTACATTATTGATATCAAGGTAGCAGTATTAGTAGAAACATTCAAAAAAGGAAGAGATCTTAGTGTACACTTCATTCCCAGTAAGGTGTTTCTGAGACCCGGCTAACTCCTTAATCTCACGATTCATCTCTAGACCCAGCAAAAGCCTCTCAGAGTCACAGACAGAATTTATGTCTTTAGGGTCCACAGATATCTAACAAACAACAGCTTCATGGACAGCATATACTGCTGGGCACAAGGTAAGATCACTGTGTGAAAGTAAGAGATTGTAAACTTCTGTGGAGGAGCTGGATGGGCTATTTTGGTCTGGTACCTGCAGAGAGTTTCCGCTGATTAGATTTGCTTTTGAAGACTTGAAGTGTATAGACAGGAAAAAATACTGCCACTTTTTTTCTTTTTTCCCCCAATCAAGGACATATGTTGCAAAACACTCTTTTATACATGTATATATATATGGCTGGTCTTTATCAAAATCACTAAGCCCTTATTCCATATCTCACAATACCTGTTGTATCACTTGTTCCCAGTTTGATGGATGTGCAGAGAGCTGCTGATGTTGTACTTCACCCAGTCTGAAGACCAGGTCATCCCTGAGCTGATAAATAGGCTGCACAGAGTTTATCCTGAATGCCTCAATTTCCCTCTCAAGAAACAGTTCTAAAACCCGAAAACACACAGGTATACACATTAGCAGTGCACTGCTTAAACAGCAAGGTGATGGTGACACAAATGCACATAAAAAATGTAGTTGTTTACCATATTCTTGAAGAGAGAAGATGGCACTGTCCGTTATATTGTTTGGCCTGATCTGCTTTATAAAATAATGGATGTCATTTTCAGCTTTCTCTCTGTTGGAGAGAACAAATGCATTCTATTAAATGCAAACATATCCATTAATTTAAATGACAAATAATGAACTCATTTTAAACCTAAGCATAAATGATATAATTATGCAAAATGGCCTGTTTCAGAATAAGAGACTTTATTTATTTATCTATTGATGCAAGCATCACTGTAATGCAGTACCTAATAAACATGGAGTTAATGTCAGCTTCCTAACGTTATGGAGTGCTCTGTAGCTTAATCTATAAAACTATATGACAACTTATTGATCTGAATTTGTACAAGCGGCCATGACCTGAAAGGTAGCTGCTAATTATACATAACGGTGTAAAAAGTATATATTTTACCCTTAAATGAGTAAAATAAAAAAAGCATGTTCTTTGCATTTGGCTTACAACAATTCCACATTTAGAGATGGCCATAAGAAGGTGAAAACTTTTTTTCATCTATCTCACACACACACACAGAGTATTACAGACTTCGCTGGTGGACTTTCTCCAAAAGTTTGACAAAAGTTAGGGGTAGGATGTCTTGTTGCTGTGAGCAGCTTCATACTGAAATGACCCACAGAGAGAGCTACAATAATTATTTGTTTCTTGCTAACATGGTTGAGATGGTTGCAAAAAGGAACAAGTAACCATAGAGATATACTTTCCTGTTTGCTTGTTTGAATCCCAAGGTACTTTAACTAGATATGTGTGGAGAGAGATGCAAGCAGTGGCACCATCCTTATGACTAGGCTCATTACTGAGGATAACGCTTGTGTACATCATTAACCTTGGGTGGCTCAGACATAGTCATTATGCAGCCAAACAAGCTGCACCCCAGAGCTAGTGCTGCCCTTCTCACTTCACAAGACATGACACTGCTGGGGCCCCCAGTCCCACACTTCTGCCTCAACCCACAGAGGAACACTTTTCCTCCATTTAGTATACCCCTCTGTCTCTGCATGGCTATAACCACCCACTTCTCTCTGTTAATTTAATGTCATGGAGTCAGAAAATCAGCTTAAATATCCTCTCTTCATTTTTTCTCGGACACATTTTTTGTTTCATCTTTTTTGTGTGTCCAGTTTATTCATTTATTTATTTTTTCATGCATGTTCCTGGCTAGGCATAATGGGGCTTAAGTGGAATGGTTGCATGGTGTAATAGCAGATTCAGAAAACTGCAGCAGATAATGACAGGGAGTAATAGGGGGCTCTTACTCAGCCTTTTGCAGCCTGAGGCACTCTGTGCTCCACACCTGTCTGTGCTGCCGTAATATGGAGCTCTCCTTGGTTGCCTTGGCTGCACAGCGAGTCTTGTGAACCTATAAGATGGGTCACAAGGCAGTTAAATGCAAAGCAGGAATAAACAGTTTTCCTGGAAGCACAACATGCATTTGGCTGGAGTGCTTGCTTTTAAATGCACTTTAACTAGGAACATTTATTTCCGCCTACAATTAACTTCATCCGGAGAGATCTCTATGCGCAGTGCTTTAACGCATCAAATGTCTAGACCATTTTGAATGAAGCACAAAGCATATTGTGCACATAGTTTATACATACATCATAATGTTGCAAAGAATGTGAAATACGCAGTATTCTTATGGTTGAAAGCATTTAATCCATTTAAAGGCATGCTTCAGTTTTTATTAGCATTATTAAATCTTTGAGTGACTCATAATTCAGCTGGAACAGTGTCACTATTAATGCAAAAAAACAAAATAAACTGGAAAAAATTTGATGAAACACAAATGATACACATTAGGCATGTTAATAGGAGAAACGGGGGAGGTAGCAGTCTTAATCTGTCATCACTTGTGGGTTCCCCCCCATAAACCCTCTTTAAAGCACTCCGTTAGAGCACCTTTAGCATAGCAACGCATTGTCTTATCAGTGTTTTTTTTCACAAAATATAATCTCACAAAACCAAAACATGGTTGCAAGTAATTTCCAGATGAGCAGTGATTAAAATGATTTGGGTATACATTCAAATGCTGTGTCTATGTGTTCAGAGGGGATTGCTGTTTTTGGATATGTTTTGCTAATGCTCATTTTATAGTAAGTCAATCTACAGTGCTCAGTTGGATTTTAGTGCAGCACTGAAATAAAAAAGGCCAAACTGCTGATATTCCATGCCTCTTCCAGGCAGTGTATTATAGGTAATTTTAATTTGCACTGGCTGTCTAATAACTCATTTGGACTGCAAAAACTGTGCCTGGAGCAAAAATTACATCACCTCATTTGTAGTCTCACTCTGCCAAATAAAACTAATCCATTAATATCTACTCTTATTAGCATTATAATAGCCATTAAATTGGTTAGCTTCCCAATCAGTTTTTAGGTAAAGGCACTTAAAACATTTTAGTGAACATTATTGTTTGCTTAAACCTAACCAAAGGAAAATTGAGGTCTTTAATTCTCATATTTAAAGTTTTTCTCACACCACATTATACATTTTCATGCATTTAACAACATTTCCTTCCATTTAATTCTTAACCCATACCAATCTTATTTTTATGCCTCTGTTAAACAAAATGTATGGCATTTTAAAAATCGCTGACATAACACTTCCTGGCTTCCAGACGGAAAATGTAAAAAAATGTATAAAATATTCAAAGGTCTGCCTGGATTACATGCCACCTTGCAAGACCCATACGAAATACCTGGATAAAAAAAATTGAAAATGGTTATTTTCAAGTCAGAAGACCATAATACCGTCGGAAAATCAACTCTGTACTTGACCTAGAATATTCTGTGTAAATCCATGGCTCACCCTTCATACATTTCTCACGTTTCCATAGATCTTTCCACAATAGGCTCCTTGACTTGTCATAAAAGAAAAAAGATTTTATGTTACTAATAACATAAAAGAGGATTTTCTTCTAACTCTGGTTCATTCTTTCTCTACTTTCTGTGAAACAAACATGTAGTAGTTCTTCATGTGCAATGAAAAGTTGCACTACTTCAAGAAAAAAAATGAGGCCATTTTCAATTTGAAAGCAGCAACACATTTCTAAAAAAGTTGGGCCAGAGCCATGTTTAGCGATCTCCTCTTTGTGTAACAACAGTATGTAAACATCTGAGGAGACCAGCTGCTGGACTTCTGGGAGAGGAATGTTGTTCCATTCTTGTCTGACGTAGGATTCTTGCTGCTCAACAGTTCTATATCTGCTTTGTCATATTTTTCATTTAATGATGTGCCAAATGATTTTAATTGGTGAAAGTTCTGGACTGCAGACAGGCCTGTTCAGCACCCTGACTCTTCTGCTACGAAGTAATGCTCTTGTAATAGATGTTGGATTGATGTGCCCCATATCATCAGGAACTGAGAGCTGATAACAAGCTGGATGATCCCTCTCTTTAGTCCAGAGGATGAAGGATGTTTTTGAAAAGCATTTCATATTTAGATTTGTCTGACCACAGAGCAGTTTAACACTTAATTCAGTCCATTTCAAATAAGCTTTAGGCCAGAGAAGACACTGCCCTGTCTGAATCATGTTACACATGGCTTGTTCTTTGCATCACAGAGTTTTAACGTGTCTTTGTGGATGACATGCTGAACTGCATTCACAGGCAGTGATTTCTATTCCTTTGCCCATGCAGAGACTTCCATGGTAGAATCATGGCTGTTTTTAATGCAGCGATGCACGTCACAGGCATCCAGTATTAATCTTCAACCTAGTCACTTGTGTACAGAGATTTGTTCTCTGAATCTTTCGGTAATACTATGTACTGTAGATGACAAGCTGTTTACATTTTATGGAATTCTTCCACAATTAGTAGACACAAATTTTTTTTCCCAGATTGGTGAACTTCAACCCATCTTTACTTCTGAGAAACTTTGACTCTCTAAGATCTCTTTTTATCCTCTGACCTGTTACTGACCTGTTGCCAAGTAACCTAATATTTTTCATGAAATACTAAAATGTCATATTTTCTATCTTCTGTTATTATTCTGTTTTATGTGATTTATAAATCATTCCATTCTGTTTTTATTTATATTTTACACAGTGTCTTAAATTCTCTATAATAGGGTTTGTATATTCAGCTCGTAGACATCCACATGAACAATGTAAAAATAGTTGTATGAGGACATTTAATTTCCTTTCATACACAATGAGTCTTTTTCAGTTTGAAGGATTTAAACTTAAACCACAGGTATTGTTATAAGCCATGTCTCATTCTTTTTTCAACTTCTCCCTTCAGGTGTTGCCACCCTATCCTCTGCATCACACCAATTATCTGCGTGTCCTTTCTCACTACATCCATTAACCTTCGCTTTTTCCTAATACATGCACTATCACTCTTCTACCCATGGCCAAACCATCTCAACCTTGCCCCTTTTACTTTGTCTCCAAATCAGCTCCATCCTGAGCAGTCCCTCTGATATACCCTTTCCTTATGCATTTTTCATTCTTTATTGCTCCTTTTAATACATTTTGAAATACAAATCATCAATGAAATGTCATACATGAGTAAAGGATCAATAACTTTGCAATCACACAAAGGGGATTCTCCCGCAATATTGGAGACATGGAATCTGTCAGTTATGCATTTTCTTATAATATAATGTGTTTCAGCAAAAACACGTAAACATTAATATAGGTGAATCAGTAGGGAAAATGTAGCAATATTATGCCCATTTGTTGGATGTCTACCTGTAATCAAAACAGTACTGAAAAAAATATGTTTCCCACTCCTTTTTTTAGTGTTTACATACACACATATCTGTATATTGGGTAACACAGTGCACAGAGTGTAGTATAGAGCTGCCAAGTGTTTACTGTCTACTAATGCTGCCAGTCCATTTATAGAAAGCAAAAATGATCCCATGCTTGAGGCTACTCATGGTAATTTATTTACCCCTATCACATCACCAATATGAGATGTTCAAAAAGCCTGCTTTTTCAGGAGGGCCAATATGAACATAGCCTCTCTTATCTAAGTTATCCAGAGCACAGGGTTGAAGAAGCCATGGGCTATCACGATGATGCTAGAAGGCTTCTGACACAATTTACTAATTAAAACAACACAGGTCTAACAGCCTAATCTCCAGTGCCCCTAGCATTAACTTTTTGATCAGCTCATAATCATGTGACTATGAACTTCAAACAGTGTGGTGGGAAAAACCACAGGAAGCCAAATGAATATTCACAGAAATGCCATTCTGTATGGCAGTGATATTACTGCTCTCTTTCATGTTGTTGGACAAACTACAAGAATTATGCAATGTCTATTTTATGCTAAATGAAATCCTTTTACAGCGTGTGGCATATATGAAAGAGTGGGAAAAGGTAAACACACACACATGCACGCACACAGATATTGCACTTTTTACTACTACTGAGGACATGCTATTTAGTTAACACTTCCTTTGATGTATAATGAGTGGTTTTATTCCACATACTCCTTTATTTGCTGCTGAATCAACGTGTTATTAAATGCAACAGGACTTTATTTTAGGAAAACACAGCTTTTTTTATTAGCACAAGGATTATAGTGCTAAGAAAAGGTTACCTTTTGTCCAATTAGATCAGTCTCCTGGCGTTTGGCATCAACAATCGCTAGTAGTCTTTTATATTCTGCCGGCTTGTATTTTGAGCTGCCAAGACCATTTTTCATTCGCACTGTCAGTTTTTCTGCATGGATGAAAACAGATGATATGGATGAATTAGGATCACTGGAATTCTTGAAAATCTCATCACTTTTAATGTCTGAAGTAAAAACTTTATGCTGACTTCAGCAAAAAAAAGGTTAGACAGAGGAGCAGCACCAGTTAAGCTCTAATGGATTGTATGTGTAATAAAGAAATGATTGCACAGGAGGAGGGGGATAGCAGAGACAAACTGTGTCAGACGTTTTTTTTCAGTGCTTCGGCTTGACTCAAGGAAGCAGGTGGATAAACACAAGCTGTGCCTGTGACAAAAACAACAGACTTGAAAGGCACCTGGAGAATTCGACATGAGGGCTTCAGGTCAAACCGGTTCAACAGTTCAGTAGACCACTATGTCAGAAGCCAGAATATTCCAGCCATTTTTCACTCACTTACCAACATCTTCCGTTTTAATGCTCGTTATGAATGTTTGTAGATCCTTTCCACTCATCACTGTGGAGCTTTATCTTCATGCACCAGAGTACCTTCAAAATAAATACATTAATTATTGCGCTGCAAACACATGCACAGCTTTGTTGCCTACAAAAAAAAAAGTTTGGTGTGACATTGTTTAAAATGCTAGTTAACATCAACAAGTTTTAGTGTACTGCAGCCAGTGTGTGTGTGATATACTGCTGGAATGTTTTTTTTTCTTTTTTGCCTTTGTTTTGGATTAAGCTTGGAAAGATTTTCGCACAGGATTCATCTCCTTTCAAATGCATGGTGTGTGAAGAGATGGGATGAACTATGCAGGAATTAATTTTTTTATGATAGGAGGGAAAACAGATGCGCTGTTCTGAATCCTTTTCTATTTTTTGCCCATGTCTCCATTACATATAGACTTAAATACCAATTTTAAGGACAGCAAAATTATTATTTTTTCCATTTCAACACCAAATGGCAAGCCAAGGTTAGGATTCAAGACATAGGTCATTCTAGAAATGTCAATTTTTCTGTCCCTGGCTTTTACTACACTTAAAAACCACTTTATTTACAATTTATTTCCATGTTAAATTTGAATATTTTTTCCTTCCTCATCCATTAAATTCACAATATCTGTTTTTTTAATTAAATTATATAGAAGAACAGGCACCACCACAGCGTTTGTCCCCACAGTGGAGTATGGTGGGTAAAGGCTGTGTTTTTTTTGTTATATGTTTTGCATATAAGTTTTTGCATCAAATCAATCAGATATGTTAAAAATATGATGACTGTGACAAAATGAAGCAAAATGTGAAATAAATATTGTAAGATATATAAAGACAGTCATGGTCCCTTAAAACTGTGTCACTGGTGTTATGAGAAACGTTTATTATTTTGAAACAAAACATCCCAATAATGACATCACTTGACTTACTATCACAGATTTCCTGAAGCACTATAAAGAAATGGTCATGATGAGACCAGTGTCTCTTTTCATTTATCAGATTTTTTTCTGTTTTATCTTGTAATTTCATAAGAAGCTTTTAGTTGAAGTCACTAATACGACACAGTTAGGAAATTGTTAAAGAAAAACAAAAACAAAAACAACAGAATATAAATAGATAAAATGACATAATTTGGTGAGTATAAGATGACTGACATCATGTGTGCGCATAGTAAAGCGCTATATAAATACAGGCCATTTACCATTTACCATGTGGTTTGATGCTTGCAGCATCTATTTTGTAAAAAGCATTTTCCATGAAAACTGTCACTGCTGTTACCTTCCTTATGGGTAACATTAGACCCCTGAGATAATAATTTTACATCCACTGAAATTTGGTACAGGTACAGGTTAAGATATAAAGAATGGCATTGTCACTCGTTTTAAGTGTTCTTTATATGCTTTCATTTGATTTTATTGCTAATAAATGGCTTTGCAAATATCATACATTGACGCTTTGAACAAACGCTTTGAAATAATAAAATATTATCTTATGATTTTTGCATTATCATTGCATTATTCTAAATAATAATTAATAGAAGCCCCCCAAATTTGCATAATGAGTAAGATAACACCAGTGACGAAAAGGTGGCACGTGGGGTAAATGTACAAAAGAAATATTTTTTTAAAAATCATTAGGTTGTCTTTTTTTTTTTTTTTTTTTTTTTTTTTGCTGTTAAAACTATGGCCATACAACTAACCTAAATATTTTCCAAGCCAAGCTCTGTTAATTTACTTTACCGACTTTTACCAATTGTTATATTACTTAATTAAACTAGAAAACGCTTAACTTTATCATTGTCATAGCTGCTACTGCTATAGTTTAGCGACAGTACTTAGGTAGAACTTATGCTCAACCTCACAAAAAAAACACATAAAAAAAACAAGTGAACCAAAGGTTTCCTACAAGACCAAGCTCAAACTACACCTACAATAAAGTTACACACAACAATTAGCGATTATTTGCGTTGTAAACTAAGTATATATACCCGACGAGCCACCTAGCTTACCTTGTTCTCTCCCTTCTATAGTGTATGGGTTGACAAAACAGGTAACCAAGGTAACTATCATCTTCTCAGTCATTGGTTAATTTAACAACGCGTACCTCTTCGGGAACGCCCCCGTATTCGCTTCGCAACCAATCAGGAGTGCACATCGGTTTCCCACATTCCCGCTGACGTCATGCACGCTCGCATTGCCTGGGACTGCTGTTGGAGGCGAGGAGCAGCCGAGGGGTCGTCTTCTTCACTCGAGTGTGGACGCGAGTTTCATTCTTCCACATGCATGGGACTAAAAGGCAGGACTTTACAGATGAAGTTACACGTTCCAATGTAGATCCAAGCCGCAGCTCAGCCAGCACAACTACAATCCTCCCAAGGTATGGAAATGTTTCTCTTTTCTTTTCTTTGCAAACTGCTAAATAATTGGAGCGAAAACGCAGGGAGAAATGAAAGCATCTGTGCGCAGAGCAGGCAGGAGGGTATGGGCTGCTTTCTTGAAGTCGGAAAGTGAAAAGAGAGTGGTTGCTTTTTTTTTCAGTCTGTGCATGCGGCATAAGACAAGCTTCTTTTGGCTTCCTCTCAGCGGGGAAGAATCTAATACTACCCTAATCTGTTTCTTGTGACCAAATCATCGCAAACAACGCACACCTTTGAGGGACCTTCACGCGCTGTTTTTGATGCCATGCCTAACCGTTGGGGTGAAAACTTGGCCGGCTAATGTAAATGCACGGAAACTGCTCCGGGGTTAGTTTTCCTCTTGTAGAAAAACTCACTTTAGTGTGGCAATGCCCTTGAAAACGTGTTGCTAAGTAGTGCAGGAAAAGGCAGGTGAGCTTAGAGTGTGGGAATCTTTGGAATGCGAGGTCGCCAAGGGGCGGAGATCCAAACTCTGCTCCTATTAGATTGGCGTACCTTTTACCCTCAGGTTGAACTAGCTACGTTCAAGCTACGCCATATTTAATGACTTCTATTTTGCATTTTAACGAGGGTAGTTTCTTTTTTAACGGTAACCGTGACTCTACGTTGTCATCGTTTTGCACCGTGCAAGATCAACCTATCTTTGTGGCAGGGGTAGTCTGAAACAGTAATTCAGACCGGGGATTTGATTCATTCCCAGGCCACCTTGTTCATGCGATCCTCACCAAACTGCTGTCTTTGAAGGCTTTTTACTGGTTACAAACTGAGTGCTTGCTCTTTAGGGTATCATATGGGCAGTGGTAGAAGGAATACTCAGGTACTGTTACAAATGTGCCTCTACTGCAAAGTGTATCTTTAGGTGTTACAAAAACACTTTAAAGTGTTCTTGTCAAAAACAACTCTTTGTATTAGTTTTTAACGGCTTATATTTGTCTTCTTTATCAGTAGCATTTATTCATAAGGGAAAACCACCATATTCACAACAGTCTCATAAAATCACGTCAGTCAAACAAATGACTCGGGATATAATTTATAATTAAGATAACAAAATAAAAAATTGGCAGAATCAAATATATAAGCTCTATGTTTCTATTTCCAAAGAAATCACATCATGAAGTGATTACTTTGTTATTAAAAAGGAAATATGTAGCCAATACTATACAAGCATAACAGACACAAGCATGCACTTAAGAAGTGCATGAGAATATATAAGCTACGTGTGTTTGCTTGTTTGTCTTTCTGTCTGTCTTTGTACACAAAATGAAAAAAGGAGAGGGAAACCAGTGAGTGCAGACCCACAGAGGTGGGGGTGAAACCGTGTAGGTGTAAATGTAAGCAGACAAAGGGTTTTAGAGTTGAAGGCGGGAAAACTCTGGATTCCCAGAATCTTTAAAATGAAGCTTTTGTGCCAACTTTGCCAAGGTCGAAATACTCAAGCTGGGATGTGCCGCACATTAGTGAAAAGAGAAATGAGTGATTCTAATGTGAAACAGCAATGAGTGGCTGCACTAAGAAATGATGAGGATTTTAGAGAGTCTGTGAAGCAGATGAATAGTAAAGGGAAAAAAAGAAAAACACATTTACTTTTATATATATATATATATATATATATATATATATATATATATATATATATATATATATATATATATATATATATATATATATATATATATATATATATTCTATTTTTAATTGTTCTTAATTGTCATAGCTTGCTTTTGAAAGTACCTGCGTGCACAGTCCAAAACATGGACATTAGGTTAATGGCAGTTTCTAAATTGTCTATCTCTCTGTGTTAGCCCTGTGATGGACTGGTGACCTGTACGTGGTCTACCCCACTTCTCAGCCTATGACAGCTGGCATCAGCTCCAGCTCTTCCCCCAACTCTGAGTTGCACAAGTGGTTAAAATTGATGGACAAGTACCCCCACAGATGACTTGCGGGAGTAGTTGCAATTCACTAGCACCATCACTGGTTATGGCTATGTAGACTTAAAACTTACCAGAGCAGTTTTCTCACATGGCAGGCAACCTGAATGTTTTGCCTGGGGACATCAATTCAGAAGCAAAATGTAGGGTTAGCTAAATGTTGACATGATTATCTTTACTAATAGCCAGTCACTCACAAGTCAAGCTAAATGCACTAAAATTGACAGTTACCTTAGATAATGCCTTTGTTCATCTAAACTGTTAGATTCCTTCCCACAGTAATCGACTTTTCCCTCACTTTGATATCCGCTGCACCACGAACCATCTTAGATTTTAATAGCAGAATTCGATTTGTGCCGAAGCCATGAATGAATGTAATTTGATGGTGGACACCTGCGCTACTGCTCCAGAAACTTCACCACAAGCAAACCAAAGCAACAACTTCACAATGCAATTCTGCAGCAAGGTCACCAACTGCTCATTCACTGTGAGTGGACCATTAAATATTGTAACAACAAATACCCGTATGTTGTGTCTGTTGTGGTGTGTATGTGTGTTGACAAGTGAGTATGATATTGGCCTCTTGTGTGAATACGTTACTTATTTCACAGCATTTAGCTTCTTCCAGGGCAATGACCTTTTTCTTTTTAATTGTCTTTGTCTTTGCTGACTGTTCGTTTTGCTGGGCAACTTTAATGTTATTTTTATTAGTGCAGAAGTAGGAACCACCCTAGCAAAAAATTAGGTTGGCTGTGTAAAAGTATAGAAAAAATAGAATGCAAATATTTATTATTACCTAAATCTTCACTTTCTTTGAATGAAAATAGCCCAGCAACAACATATCAAAGGTTGATACAAAGACATTTTACGTAGTAACCCAACTTTTTTTGATAAACAAGTCTTTATGTTACTTTTTTTTTTTTTTTTTTAAACAATGCGTTGGATCCTGCAAGGAAACTCCCTGCAATAGTGTGCTGAATTAGTAGAGGTGGGACTCACCTGGCTCCCCATGATATGATATTATCACAATACTTCACTCATGATACAAGGTCATTTTTTCCAACTGCAAATTATGTCCTTAAAATTAAGCTTTGTCAGCATCTGCATCTGTTTTATCCAGTAAGATAAAGTTATCTCACTTAAGTTATTATGGTGCAAAATGAAACTGTAAAGCATAAACAATACTGTCACTTTATCTGCCATAAATGTTGCCATCTGTGATTGAATGGAGCCTAGTTCTCACATAAATGCAGTCTGTTTCTGATACAACAATTAAATATGATAAATCACCAAAGCAGAGTGTGTCCAGTGTTGGATTTACAGTTGAGCTAAGTTTCCTCGGCTAACATTAACATTAGTGGTGCGTGAGATGAGTGCTCTTGTTCATGGTATTCCCAGAGTACTATAATTTATTTAGTAAAATACTGATATTTGGTGTTCTTGTATTGATAAAATATCACATATCTTTGCTGATTACTTGTCCATTGTCATTGGGTTCTTACTGGCTCTTCTTTAAAAGTCACCATGTTGCGTCTATCTTGCCTTTAGCACTATGACAGCTGGGATAGGCTCCAGCCTCCCTATGACCCTGAATTGGATAAGCAGTTAAGGGGGAAAGGGAACCTACAACCATGTGCATTTCATTCACATTTGTGTTGAAATTCCCAAGAGTAAAGATTATCTCAAGCAACATAACGGCCTTCGCGCAGTCCTTGGCATACTTAATAACTTGAACTAAATGCCCCTAAAATCCAAGTTTGTTGAAAATCATTCCAAGGGGAGTAGTTTTTTTGTTTTGTTTTTTTTGTTGTTGTTATTGTAGTTCCCTTGTGTCTGTTTAAGTCTTGGTAAAACCAACGCAGGGAAAGATAAAAGACTGCAGAAGCAGTCATTCATTTTGTTATGATGGATATCCACTAAAGGTCAAGTCTCATACAAAGATGCTAGGAGCCATGCTTCAAGTCTCTTGTTTTTTGCCACACTGCTTAGAAAGGTTATCTGCATGCATCACCAATGTGACAATAGTGCAAGTTTATTTCAACAGTGGAAATGCATATGGCAACTAATAACACACACTTTCACTCTCAAAGACAAACACACACACATAAAGGAGGGCTCTCTAGGTTACTCCCCTCGTGGTTCACATTACTGCACTAGTCACACACTGCCACACAGCTGACAACCATTGAAGGAGGTTTACTGTAGATTTGAAACAACAGTACGATTTTGGTTTGTAGAGTCAGTCTCCTTCTGTTTGTTTATTTGTTGCAGGTTTTTTTTTCTTCTTTGCTCTAAGCAGGGACACTGCTTCAGGCACAGAGAGAGAGGTTTTAGCCGATCCAACCTACAGCGAGTTAGGCATCATTTTCATTTGTTATGCTTCCCACTGTTTATCACTATTTGCAGTGCGGATTTATAATGCATTTTCATAACTATCTGTTCCGTGGTTGTTTTTCATTAGGAAAAACCAGACTCTGAAGTAGACGAAGCACAGCCAGGCTCGCAAAGGATCGTTTGTGTGTTGGTGTCATTGTTTGAGCCAGTCTTCATGGTGACTTTTTTTAATGGATCCTGACAACAGCTGAATAGTTTAGTGCCCTTTGGCGAGCCTCTACTCCTTGTATTTTTTTCACCCCTTATTTCTGGCCCAACATCAAGGCGTAATCCTTAACCCCTATGTTGCATGTCAGATTTGCTTTTTTTCTACTACGATCAAAAAGCAGCCCCACACACACACAATCACACTCCATTTTAAGACGGGGAAAATGTTTCCATTCGCTGCCTTGTAGCCCATGTGGAACCAAAATGGTTATTTTTCCTTATGTCTGCATGCCTGTATTCAAATAAAGTGCTGAAGTATGAACGTCTTCACATAGCCAGTCAAGAGAAGGTCAGCATCCGTTATGTATAATTCAGTCAAGCACTCTTTAGGAAAAGTTTTTACTGAATAGTGGTGTGCATTTTTTGTCGTATTTACTCCCTTACTAACATTTAGTATAATATTGGTGTATTCATAACATTTGATGATTTTTAGTTTACAAAGTCAAAGTTATGATTGACTGTTAGTGTTTACGTTACCTTTAAAACACTTTCACTAGATGTAGAGTCTTCAAAAGTGTGATGTTCAGATTTTGATTTTTTTTTTCCTCTTTGCTTGTGAAGTTTCCTCAGCTACTGTGCCAGTGTGGGATGATAATAATAGTTCATTGTGGCAGTGGCAATCAACCAAAGAATGGCTTTTATGCATCCTTTGACACATAATTTATTTTTTTTCCCATCAAATTAACCCAGCAACTTTCTATCCCACATCTACGTGGTTTTCTCCAGAGGCAGTAGATCTCTACTCCCTACTTTCTTCTTTGAGAACAAACCACATGTAGGAAAAAAGGGATTTTCCAGTGTGGAGTGTTGTAGCTGTTCCTTTTTTTTATCACTCAATATGAAAAAATATGCATTCCTATTCTCCAAAAATATGTGAAGATAACAGTGTTGATATGGAAAAGTATTTCAAGGTGTCCTGTCAGTTTTTACTCATATTGTGCACAAAATAATAATAATTAGAGAGCTGTAATTTATGTATGTGGTTCATTCAGTTTTGTTTTGGCATGCGTGGATAAGCCTTGACATGCGCGGCTGCTAGCTGATTGTTGATCTAACTGGATATGTAGATGGAAAGAGCGCCAGATTTCATGCTTTGGTTGGATCCCGGACAGCTAAAGATAATACAGAACACAAAGCTTGTCAGCGCTTCTAGAGATTAGGTTCACAATAGACTTCGGTCCAGTAAAACAGCCCTCCATTGGCCCGACATGCTGAGTCTGGAAAGGCGGCCCCACATTAGTGTGTATGTGGACAGTTAAGCGGAGAGGCAGAGCTTTTCCCCTCACTGTCGCTTGCTCCACATGCGGCCTTACTACTGGAATCTTTCTCCAAGCTCATTGCTTGAACAATCCAATCTCTTTAAGCCTATCTGGCTGCAGAATTACCTCAACCAGGCACATAATACCTTGTTGAATATTTCAGAGTGCTACTCACATTATCACCCCAGGCAAAAGCTATCACTTCGCAAATCATGAAAGGAGGAGTAATATGAAAGTCCATCTCAGTGGGGTGCTTAACATAACAAGCAGGCACCCCCCCCCAAAAAAAAAAACAAAAACCTTTGTGTAGTCGTAAAAAAAATTCAAATGCCAGAAAGACGCTGGCTTTTGAGCCAGTTGCCATACGGCTTTTAATAATTCAACATGCTATGTAGTCTAAGCTCTTATTTAAAGGTTTACAGTACTGGACGAGTATTGAAATTGAACCAGCAGACCCTACCTATAAGTGGAAACTGTAATGGTGTGACATTTTCAGTTTGTAACTTAATTGTTTACATAATTTCTCAAACTTTTAAAATCATATTTTAAAGACATGACAGTATTTAAGTTACAAACATAAATTTTGGCTATGTACCTCTTGGTTACTCCTCTTTAAGCTAAAATTGCTTGTTTGTGGCATCAGATGTCATCCCAAAGTGGTATGTGAGTGCTCCTGGTGACTGTATTTAGTCAAAAGGTGAAGGTCGCTCCCCAATGTCACTTTAGTGACCACAAGGGTTATGCATGCTCACAGGGTACAACTGAAAAGTAAACTATCTGCAGGATTTGTCTGCCTCACCTGTTTCCATAAAAAGATTCACTTCCTAAATGTCAAGGCATTTAGAAGACTGCAACAAAGTCAAATTACCTCTGAAAAGGGGAGTTGTTGACACTCGAAATAAACAAATAAATACAGTTCAAGGCCGCACATGACATTTAAAATGGCATTTTATAGTTCCCAATTTTGTGTTTGGTCACGGAGTTGAAAGGCAGATGTTGGCTATATGATATCAAAGCCCATATTGTATCTTTTCTTTCTTTTTTTCTGTCAGAGCAACCTGATATAGTGACAACATCAAAGTGGGCATACCTGACGTCTTAAGCCAAGGGTGCACCCTCTGATTTAACTTAAATGAACTACACACGGCTCTAAAGATTTCTTCTTTTCCTAGCACACAGCTTACTCAGATTATGTGCGCCAAGGAGAAGAGAGATGCTCTAGAATTTCTTAGCTTCAAAGAAAACAAACACAAAAGTTTCTGGTTAATATCTGCAAATTGCTCATGTTGTACTAGAGAAACTGTCACATCTATGCTACCAGCTTACAAATGCAGTCAACACGTTAAAGGTTTCATTCTCGTCTCAGCAAGAACAGTTTTTTTTGGCACCTGAAGTGCACTTTCCGTTGCTTGCACCAGTAACCCTGAACAATGCCAAGCCCTTTAAGTTTTGGATAGAAGTCATTCCCAGGTGTTCAGAGATAATTTGAGATTTCCTGTTGTTTCCGACAAAAGCCCCAAAATGATGGGAAGAAAACTGGATGCCACAAGAAGGGGAGCATCTTATGTTACCACTGGGATGAGACATGGCTTGTTGTTTAGATCTCTTTAAGTTCCAAAATTGCCCATTTAAGGCAGTGAATTTTTAAAATGTCCCATGGTTAGACATTAAAATATGGACATGCATCAGAACTCAATCATTGATTTAAAATGTTATCTGGTGGTGGTTGGATGAACTGACATTTATTTAAGCAAGGTAATTCTGTCTTGAGCTGTAGTGCTTTGCATATTGGTGCCCTGGCTGTGTGATTGAGATATAATTATGATGGATAATCCTCCCTTTCGAAACCTAGTATGAACATACTTCACGAAATGAAATGATTTATTTATTTTTATTCAGTATGACTCAAAATGAGTGACTGAGGCTCTAAACTGAGCACGAAAGTTTTCATATAGACTTGCACAGGACCAGAAGTCTTTTTGCAACCACAGGTACCGCCCCCTGGTGATGTTAAAAACAGTGCAGGTTTATGAGACCTTTGCATTGAGTTTAAGCTTAATTCATACTTCTGGGATGACTCTATATACAGGCCTATGCAAGTACCCAGTGCTGTTGCCAGGATTTATGCTTGTGTGTGGTATGGCTGCGTTGCAGTTTTATTGCCAAAACACTAGCTGCTATTAAGGGTTTCGCTCTTTGTGTCAATCTTTTTTTTTTTTTTTTTTTAAACAATTTGAAAAATGAAAAATTGGGGCGACTGTGGCTCAGGGGGTTGGGAATCGCATCTGTAACCGGAAGGTTGCCGGTTCGATCCCTGGGCTCTCTGTCCTGGTCGTTGTGTCCCTGGGCAAGACACTTTACCCTACTTGCTTACTGGTGTTGGCCAGAGGGGCCGATGGCGCAATATGGCAGCCTCGCTTCTGTCAGTCTGCCCCAGGGCAGCTGTGGCTACAACTGTAGCTTGCCTCCACCAGTGTATGAATGTGAGAGTGAATGAATAGTGGTATTGTAAAGCGCTTTGGGTGCCTAGAAAAGCGCTGTATAAATCCAATCCATTATTATTAAAAATGGTATCAGGAAATGTGAAGGAGGAAACTACGTTGATTAATTGGTGTTAACATGATGTTTATGTACCTACAGTGATGATTTAACGCAACATTGGGTTGCCCAACGTAATCCTTGGTTCTTGGAAAAACAGAGTGAGATGTTTCACTATGGGAATCGCGTTGTTGTGATCAACTACGGAAGCTCCAATGACACCACGTCTGTCCATAACAGACCTTGTCGAGCCATGCTCAGAGATCCGCCTCCTTATTAAAACATGGCCGACCAGCCCTTTGTTACTCATTGTAAGCAGATTTCTTTGTGCCCAAGCAAGGAGGGAAGTGTTGGTGAAACAAATCACTCTGTTTTCAAGGAGCCAGAGGTTATGTTAAGTAACCCCCTTTTTTTGTTTGTTTGTTTTTTGGTAACTTCGCTTGGTGTTTTCACTGCGGGGAGATGCAGCCCAATCCAGCGAAGCTCCAGCACTGCTCAAGATCTAAGGTTGGACCCTGATGCATTAGATTCCAGCACTGCCTGACCCAGAGATGACTGTGCAACATCCAACTTATAAAAATGCTTAAAAGCCAAAGAGACCTTTGGTTGGGTCATAGGCTGCTTCCATGACTTCAGCATCACTCAAGCCTGACAGGTTTAACCATAAGGCTCTCTTACCTGAGTGCAGCCCATTACACGCCCACAACCTTGGCCTGCTCCCCTGGAGGACGAAGGATGAGATTATTGACTCCTGGGCGTAGAAGGTGAAGTCCTCCATGTCCTCTAGTTTGAGGAGGTTGGAGCATCAACTCCATGCCATCGACACCGGACTCGCTCATGTTTTGATCAAGGAGGCCCTCAAATGATGGGGGGCATGAGCAAAGACTCTTCCTGGATATCACTCGTTGCAGTAGCAGCTCGCAGGCAGTGGTCCTGACTGTTCTTCACTGTTACTCTCAACCTCCTTTCCCATACAAATGATAAATATCAGATGAGGGTCCCTGCCCGAGATGGTGGCACTACATGATGCGGGGAATCGGCGGGATACAACCTCTTTAGCCTTTGATTCTGGCCCTTTGGTGGAGATAAGAGCCATAGCCATGGTTAACATTCATAACATTCATAACTATCACTAGCTGCCGTCAAATCCAAGCTAGTAGCAGCGAAAGCCAGTTCAGCATGTTAGAATAAGAAGGCGGAGCCCTGAGCACAGCGTGACAAGGTCAGTCATGGACAGACGTGGTGTCACTGGAGCTTCCGTAGTTGGTCAAGCCAAGGCGATTCCTATAGTTAAACACTAAGCGAAATTAGAAAAAGAACTATAAATTCCTGTCACTTTCCAGCCCACGACACAATGTCCATCTTCCATACTGTCTGTGGTAGTGAGTAAAAGACTCCAAAAATCCCCCTAAATTTAAAGATGACTGCTAATCAGAGCAGTATCTGAAATGATAGTTAAATTTTGAATGTCCTTACAGTAGAAAAAGGCATTAGAACAGTGTAAGAAGACTGTAACATTAAAGTTTAGTTTCCTTTTATTGCACTAAGGAAAATTGCATTAAAATATATCTATATTTACTTTTCATCGATACCCTGTGATCACTTTAGATATTACAAAACTTCAGACTCACTCTCAGTATTGTCTCACAAATATATACTCTCTCGCCTACATTTTGTTTGTTGGGGTTTCTCACTGTAGTATACGCATGAAAAATGATGGGGTCATTGATGAGTAGCCTTCCAGCAATGTGTTTCACAAACATGTTAGCAAATCACTGTGAAGACACCACTTGACTCTGCAGCACCATCTGCTCAGCTGTGATGTGGCGTGTGCTGCATGTGCTGCAGGCAGTGGAGAAAGCATTGTAGACAATCAAGCTGGAGCCGCTCTACCAGGGAAATCATGTGATGACAACTTTTACAAAACATCCAAAGTATCTTTTCCTGCATTATCTTGTCAGTTTCTGTGCAACATGTAAACCGATGCAGATCTGTGATGGACTAGGCTGATGATTTGCTAGCTTCAATTATTTCAGTTATTTATTTATTCGAACCTTGTTTTGCTATCAGAGTGCATTTAATTTGAAAGGTATTATTCTTTTCCTTCAATTAAATGTGAATGGAGATCAAAAATCCTGTCAGAATAGCTTCTTCGTGACACAATAAAACAGGTTGTTGGGCACTATTTTCACCCACCTTCCCTCCAGCAGTTATTGGCAGTAGTCACTGAAATATTCAACCTAAGTTGGTGCTGACTTTTTTTTTTCTCTCTGCCTGATCTGATTTCTGTACAGTAACCTGTCACCTCAGAACGTAAACATTTTAGTTTAAAAAAAGTACTCATGTGCAGAACAAATCAATCTGTCAAGAGACAATTTTCAAGCTGTAATTCACAGCTTGTGGTAAATACCAGATTGGCATGCAGGTTATTGTAGAACCCCTTAACTGCTTAAACGAATTGTTGCTACTTGACTGTTTCTAGCTTGCATAGAAATATGGCAAAATGTATACTTGTAATACTTATTGTATGCTATCTCTATTCTGTCTCTTGATCTCTGTTTGAAAAAAGTGCAGACTAAAGGTACGTGCTGGGCTAATCTTGGAGTTTATATAACTTTCGGATACCTTTCACTGGCTATCTTGTTATGGTGTACATTTTTAATTGATCACAATAGGAAAAAAAGGAAGTACCATGTAATAGTGGGTCTTTGTGCTTAAACATTCTTTTTACTTTTTCAATAACATTAACTGAACTGTTTCATTTTGAAAGCAGTTGCTTCATTTCTTTATGTTTTGTATGTATATTTGTGCAATTAATAGTGGCAAGACTGAAATTTGAATGGACAGCAGCACATTGTTTCATGACCCCTGCCTGTCAACTCTGAAGCGCAAGGCATTGAGTAGGCAGTGCTGATGCAAATCAGTTATCAGAAAATACATTAAAGATGTGCAGTGTATCTATGCACATCCCTCTTTAAGTTCATACTTCCCAGCAAACAACAGTTGGAGTTTTTGCTGTTGTTGTTTTTACCAGAGTTCAGAAGTCAGTCTCACTAAATTCAGTCTTTCGGTGTGAGTATTTTATAATTATTGAAGCTTACTGTGTTCACTGAACAATTATTTTAAGCAATGTTTAAAGCCAGAAGACCAGAATATCTTTGGAGCCTAGAGATTGTCTATTAAAACGAAAAGGGAAGTAGTTTGTGTCAATATAAAAGGATTATCTTTTACATCCCAAAGCAGAAGAGCTATTATGATAACTAGAAAATGGCTCTGGTCACTGTCACAGATACATTTCCTAGCTCCTTTAATCATTCTTAATTAAGGTCAGTACAGTTATCTTTTAAAGGACGACATTTCTAAATTGCCCGAAGAATCATGTTGGATGTCCATTGTTCATTCACTCACTATAATTCTTAAACTCTAGCAGATATTGGTAATTGGTGATGTCTGTTAATACTTTTGTGTGCAATCACAGGACTTGCAGTTATTACGGCTTATGTTTTTGTTTTTTTTGGCACATCAGAGTTCTTGATAATGTTTTTGGAAGTAAGTTATCTTTAAACTGTGGGTCCATAGTGTAGTAGCAAGTGAAAGGTTGCTGCTTTGATCTCAGCCTGAGACACAAGGGTGAAAGCAGATAGTTCCACCATTAGGATTCATGAAACTTGGACTTATTATGAGTGGATGATGATGGTCTCAAAACTTTACCATGTTATTTCAACAAAATCTCTAATTATTATAGTTCTAAAAATATAGGAAAAAAATACTGAAAGTGGTGTTATCAATGCTTGCAGATGGCAGTATTTATAAGTGTCATTAAATGAAAGGCATTTTCCATCCCTCTTTTCAAATGAGCTACTGTCATTGATGAAACACTTCCTTATTCGAAGTGTGAATCAAAGTGCCAGCAGTAGCAGCAGCAGCAGCATTATACTGCAATAATAGCGACACGCCATTATGTGTAATGAGACATCATAAGTCAAGTGTAGGCACAAAAGTGGCCTAAGTACTCTTGTGCTTGGGGTACTTTTTAAATAAAAGTATAACATGACTGCTTAACACTTAGTTTCACAGTAACTAAAGTAAATTGACCTTGTAACTTTCAGGAGGTGCACAATAGTGTTACACAGTAAAACTGAAATATATATTCTTGGGTCTGGATTTTTTGCCAGCTGCATTTTTCAATTTGTTCTTCCTGCCACATGGAGTGCAGCTAGCAAGCGGAGCTAAGAATGCTCGGTTGAGACATTTGTTTACTTTTAGATTGCATCACCAGTTGCTAGTATCTCTTTCGTTTGGTTGTTCTCAGTGGTGTTCTCAGAAAGCTTTCTTGTACATTTACTTTAAATTACTTGGAAATAGTTGAAGTAGCTTCCTTTTTACTTAACTGAGATCGCTGACATGCACTCTTGCTCTCAGACATGCCTGGTAAAGTTAATATCAGCATAATGATCACCTTTCCACCGTGGGAGCTCAGAGCAGCAAGTGCAAGGTACAGTAAACACAAATATCCTTTTTCCGACAGCAGTGGAAAAAGCAAAGATTCTCTTGCCTCATGATAGTTGGGATAGACTCCAGCTCCCCGCAAGCCTGGTAAGGACACGCAGAGGAGAATGGGAGGGTTGAATTTACAATTCATTCCAGTTACAAGTTTATTTGTTTTCTTCTTGTTCATTCAATGTTTAACCAATTGGCCACAAGTTCCATTGAGCAGTTCTTTCAGGGCATCTTGGAAAGATGACCCCTTAGTAAGTAGTTTTTTTTCCCCTCCCCTGAAAGTGACCCTAAACGAGGTCTAACAGCGGGATGGTTCATATTATCTTAAAAAGGCATGCAGGCAACAAGCTGTTCTGAAATGGCCTACAAACTCTTACAGTGGAAAACAACCATTAAATGCTGAGTGAGCTTAGTTATTTGCGTGACACATTTCATTGTGGGAGCCAGAACACTGCCAATAACAGTAATGCTGATTTTTCCTTTTCAGTTCACGCCCTTTCGGATGGTCCTGGTATTTCATGACATAAAATCTAAACAGGATAATTTGAATTGATAGTTATTCCAGTCAGCCGTGGGAAAAATGCTTGACACGGCAAATCGAGTGCATAGGGTTGATAAAAGTCACATTGATTAAACACATTTTAACTCGGCTGAGAAATTAGGTTAAATAATGAACATCCGATGCCATGTTTAAATCCCAAGATACATTTGTCCGGTATAGCATACGTTACAAAAGGAATTCGTTTTTTTTAAAGTTTTTTTTTTATATATATTGACTGTTTAGATGATCTACACAACATTGTTATAATTCCCTCTTGGAAAGCATTTCTGCTGAAGTTGTTGTGTTTCTGTTGTAATTGTACGCAGAAAGGCTTTAGGGTGTTAAATGTATTTGTCTAACGACGTGTGACAGAATGAAGCATGTCTGTCTCGCACAGACCCCGATTCTATTTAAGGGATTAACATGCAATCATTATAATTTATGTCCCCGCATGTCACAACATATTACTGGTGGTGACATGTTGGAAACAGCTGATGAGACTTCAGTTGCGCCTCTCAGCTCCCTGTTAGTTAAGGTATTGAGAGGAAATGATTTTGAGGGTGAATGATCTGTAGGATTTTTGTTTGCAGAAAGTTACTCTTGCGTTTTTATCGCTGCACGGAGCAAACACAGATTATTTGGTGATGCAGTCATCTCTTCAATGCGCTTTTTAAGTAAACGTGTCTTGGATGGTAAAGTGCAGCTCAGGACTTACCCACGTTTCTTTCCCGCCCCCCACTGTGCTGCAATGACTGTGTTCCCTACCTTTATTCATTCACAAGCCCTGCCCTGTGGCCACACATGCTCATATACCTAGACCTCAGGTTATTGCAACATTTCTCGGGGTGAGGTCCAACGTGTGAAGTGGGCATGGGTGCAGCTTCTGAGTGATTTCCTTCCCACACTCTTTGTTGAAAAGTGAAGGAGATGCTCTCAGGCTTTCGTCTCTATTCACCACAGCCTTGTACGTCTAACGTTTTTAATCCTGTATCAACAGAAGGACAGGTATGTGTCTCACTCAAAGGAAACTACATCTTTCTTTTGAGCTTATTCAAGGTAATTATTGACAGAGTGATTGTGTGTGCGCAAGAGTGACTGATTCTGCTTTGGAAAGGAGACATTCCTGTTGGGTGTGTCAATATGAGCAAAGTATTTTTCAGCTGTTGAAAGCAGCAGAAAATCAAACATCTGGTTGTCTAATAATAACTTTTTTTCTTGTTTTGATCCTGGCACATCCACTATGTGGGGCTCACAAGAAGTTTTCATTATTTTCTTCAAAATGCTATTTTCTTGTGAGCACATTACTAGCAAATCCATGTATTGATGCTTAGATGCATATTCTGTCTGACGTTGGGGTCAGTCAAGGTTCATACAGTTTGATTCAGACCATTTACACATTTGTATTTCTAAATTCCCACATCTGCTCATAGCAAATACTTTGTGAGGATGTCCGCCAGTGTTTCGTAACCATCTGTCGAGTCTAATAGTTTGCTCAGTTAAGAGGTCTAGAAATGGCTTCAGTTTCAGGGCCATACCTAAAAATGAAATGCTGCTGTTGTGAATGAGAGTTTTTTTTTTTTTTTTTTTTTTTTTTAACTTTCCTCAAAAGTGTTTTTGAACCTCTCTCTGTCTTTGTAGCGTCTGCTGGACATAATTTGATGGTGTTTTGTGCATCAGGAAAGTCAATACACTGTTAAAAAAGAAGCAATTTAGTATTGTGGGTCTTTGGGGATGTTGTTGTACCTGCGAGATTATTAATGATTAGTGATGGGACTGAATTTCTCCTCACAATAAAAGTCAGTCTAGATAAGCTGGAAGCATTCATGCGTCGCATGGCCCTGACAGCAAATGGTTATTTATTTATTTTTCTTACTTAAAAATATAACTTGAAATACATCAAATGATTTCACTCGTCAGATTGTCCTCTCAACATACGGTAATCAATGCAACTTGGATATGCTCATAACATGGTTTTTGTTTGTTTAACCTTGGTAAACTGTATAATGCATGTGTGATTATGCTGCACTGAGACAACCAGCAATCAGACATACACCGCGTTGGTTTGAAAATTACACATCTGACTCTTCATTGTATTTTAGAAAACAAGCTTTCTGTCTAATAACAGGAATATTGGGGGATGATTTGCAACAGGCCTGATTACTTCAAAAAAGATTCACAAATTCAGTGAGGCTAATTGGATCATGAACAAATTAATTAATTATTTTGAGGCATTTGTATTGTGATTTTGGGATCTGCGTCAGACTTATTGCACCCATGTTTCCATTACAGATCTGGGGGTGGGGGGAATCTGACCAGCAGCATGAATGGCATCCAAGCATAAATCTAGCTCCATTTGTTTTCCTGTTAGGAAAAACCACAGATTTTATGTCCTGACAGGCTGGAGTTTGTGCAACCTCCACAAACACAATAATTCGCCATGACGGAGAAAAGTGAAATGCAAGATAAAACTTGTGAGACAGTCCAAGTCACTGCATCACAACCACTCAGACTCACTACTACGTTCTGTAAAAAGTCTTTTATAGGGTGCTGCTCAAAAGGCAAAGTTCTTCATGTGACTTTTTGTCTTCATGTGTCATAATACATTTAAAGTTGTGCATTAACTATCAAACTGTAATTTCCAACAAATATTAAGTATACATTTAGTGAAAAATTCAGCCTGAAAACTGGTCTTTAAGTAGCTCTCGCCTGTGTTTGTGCCATTGATTTTTCCCAGCTGCTTTTAGCTCAGCAAGTCAAGGCAATCAACTGCTGCTTCTTTGAGATTCCCTGCAATTGAAATTCAGGCTAATGTACTATCATTTCTCAGCTCGTCTCCATTTCTGTGCTGAATGTCGGTGATGTGGTGTCACTCAGCCCCCTGGAGAGAAATTTGCTTCCCTGAAAGTCAACAGATAATGGTTCTAATGGGTTTGACGTACAGGACCAATTACAGGAACACCGCGTGTGTTCAGGTGATGGCAATTTATCAACTTTGCAAGTAAAAGGGGCTGAAAAGGAACTTTAAATAAGAAACAATAAGAGGATTTCAGAAAAAAATAGTCTAAAGGAAAACAGTTGCTTTTATTATACTTTTGCAGGGAAAACTAATTTGAATACAGCAGTGCGTGCTCATTTGCCACTTTTTTGGGTGCATCTGTTCAGGTGCTAGTTAATGTAGAAATCTAAGTAGCCAATTACATGGCAGGAGCTAGTTAAAGATGTCAAACCAAGCATCAAAATGGGGAAGAAAATGACTTAAAGTTTACGTCATCATTGTTGGTAGTGGTAGATTGACTGATTTGAGGGTACTACTGTTTTGGTCTAATGGTGTGGGAGATATTTTTTTATTTTTTTTGGCATAGCTCGGCCCACTTATTACCAACTAAATATCACCGAGTATCACCTCAATTTGGTTTAATGAAGTTGAAAATGAGTTCACTGTACTCAAATGGCCTCTACAGCCACCAATAGAGCACCTTTTGGATGTGGTTGAATGGGAAATTCACAGCATGGATGTTCAGCTGCCAAATCTGCAGCAACTGTGTAATGCTATCATGTCAATATGAAACACATTCTCTGAGCAATGCTTCCTGGCAACTGCCATAAAGAATTAAAGCCGTTCTAAAGGCAAACACTGGTTCCACCCAGTTCTAGCAAGGTGTACTTAACAAAGTGGCCAGTGAGTGCATGTATAATGACATCAAGATAAACTCCTCACCACTGTGACTTTGACAGCAGTGCTGGCTTTTTTTTTCAGCTGCTCCCTCCTTCACCGCTGGATGGAAACGCATATTTGTTCTGGGACAGATTTCACCCAGATTCAATATGCTTCCTATACGCAGTGTGCTTCCTGCCAGGTTTGAACCAGGGATCGTGACAGGTTATTACCGGAGCTGTGATATACATCTGCTTATTTCATTTAATTTTTTTAACTTGTTTTTCATCAGATTGTATAGCAGCAGACAGTTTTAGTACAAGTAGGACAATAAACTGAAAATCCTGCTAATTTATTTGCAGTGTTTTTGTTGACGAGACATCAGACTTTACAGCTTGACAGCTGGCCAACTAGCTACCCAGCAGGGACAGTTACAATAAAGTAGAATCTGCACACTGTTCGCTCAACTTCCACTGCTTCATATCTTGCAGGCAGAGATAATATCTTGTCATCAAATACAAACGTGGCTCGGAGCCTTTTTCCCAGTTTATCCCTATCCCGTAATGCAGTCTCTGAATGTGGAAAAGCCAGAGTCGACAGTCCCTGATCCACACGGACTGCCTTATTCACTGCATAGTCTGTGTGCAACTCAAGATGCTTAATATAGCGACATATCATCTTGCTTACTTTTTACCTAAAGTGCCAATCTACAGACAGACACAGACATTTATGTTCAAATAACACATTATTTTTCTCAAAGGAAACATTTCTTCAGCATCTCTTTTCGCTCTTGGGTGGGTCTTTGTTCCTGGCTTTTTAAGGACTACTTCCCAAAACACCCAACGTGCTCTGATTGGCTGGCTAGTTCTTGCTATGTTATGGCGAAAATCAGACATTGATCTCCAAATGAAGTCTCGTCAACAAGTATTACTAGCAAGAAAACAATTCAACTCACCACAGTTTATAGTGTCACAACAAAAGGGTCTGACTACTGGGCCTGAAGATTGATTTATTTCTTTAATTCGGTTAGAAATACAAAAACAAAACCACAAAACATTTCTGCTTGGTGGTTATGTTTGATTAGAGCAAAGTTTGCTTGTTGTTTATTGAGAGACTCGCAGATACATGAATGCCGTAAAACTGTGTATTTATCTACAAACGAGCCTTGGCTTTCACCTCAGTTATTCCAAATATTGTGAGTAGAAGAAAAAACACATCTTCAGAAAAATGTCTGTCATAACCTTAAGTAGGCAGTTATAACCCAAAATGCTTCCTAGCAGAAATATGAGACGGGTAAACATGCAAAACTCTAACAAAGGTTTCCTTCTTCACTCTGACTTCTCAGAGTCACCCTTTTTCTTCTGCACGTCGATTGCTAGTGACAGATAATAGTTTTTCTCCCGCAGCGCTTGTTGGGGAAGGTGTTACTAGACACGGGTGGTTTTCGAGTGATCCAAGGACTGATTAATTCATGACTGTAGATGAAACTGATTGGGGGGGGGGGGGGAATGGAGGGGGAAAAAAGGCTGTATATGAACTTGAAGCTCTGCCTCAGCTTTCTTTATTGCTATCCCCTTTAAAAAAAACCCTTCATTTAGGTTTTGACACATTAGAAGAAATAAGTTTTCAAACCCTGTGGCACACTCATTTTCCCTTTATGTCCTTTCAGTATGAACCACATTTAGTTTGGGAAACGGTCACCAGAAGAGGTGTTGTTTAAGAAGCTGAGAGGAGTGGCCAAGTCTGAGGTCAGTAGATCAGATCATGTGATCCAGTGTGTCAGGGTGGGGTCAGACTAAGACTTTTCTTGGCAGACTAGGAGACACTGAGGATTATAATGCTTACAGGGAGATTTAGCTTTGACTAGAAAAGGATGTCTAGTAAAAGAGAGGCTTATTATTCCATGTTGAATAGGTAGATAAGTCTGACAGTTGATGAAATTCATTTTCAGTTTTCTTTAGTCTTGCTGTCATGCAGGCTGTTTGTATTCTGCTTAGTCAAAGGAAACAATTATAACAGTAATAATTAGACACTGGCTTGCTTCTTTATCTTGACCACAATGAGGTCATCTTTATTCTGGAGGAACTACGCAGTGTGGTCCTTGCGCATTAAACTAATGACAGCCTTGAAATCTGCACAGATTGGGTCTGCCTTCTTGGCTTCTTACCTACTTTTCAGCTTTGTACTTGTTCTTTGAACTGTTTAAGGGCCTGAAATACCCAAGTTTCAACCCACCAGGCTTACAGTGAGGTTTTTCCTCCCTCCCTCGTTTGGAGGGCAATACAAAGAAATGTTGAAGAACCAGTCAGCCATGTGCTTTTAAGGACTGTGGTAGGTTGGCAGCTTCGCTGTCTTCACTTGTATTTCACAGCTGCTGAAAAGTCAACGATAAGCACAGTGAAATCATTGTAGACCAAATATAATGGGGGATTTCAGTGGTAGGCTTCTACACCCATCACAAATTTTCCTTCTTTCTTATGGTGCCTTCAGCAAGGTTTGCTGTACTTCCTGGATGTTGTTTTCTTTGGTTCTCTTTCCTAAAGTCTGCTCTAGTCTGGACAAGTTTAGCCTGCTGAGAAATACTGAGATTATATACACAGATTTTGGTCATATTTTCACTCTTTAGTGTTTTTGTTGGCAAGTCATTTTTTTATTTATTTAGTTTTTTTTTTTAATGGAAGATTGAATGTTAAATCCTGTTTTTATAGAATATACCGTGATAAACATGTCATGTACCGTTATATCTGTCCTGCATAGTTAATTGCAGCCTGTTAATTAAAAGAAAAGCAGAAGAGTTTTCTTTCCATCCTGAATAGGTTGGCAACTTCTGTGAGTTTTCAAAATATGCCCTCAGTCAGTCCTGTCAGTGTTTTCCTCTGTGTGTGAGTGTATGTGTGCAGCAGTCAGGGAGGAGGAGCTCAAATTTTCTAGTTTCCCATTTCTGGCTTTTCTGGGAATAACATGGAATGTCCTGGTTCAAAGGCTGCAGTTGAGGGATGTGGTGGGAGGTAGTGGAGCACTGTGTTGTAAACTGCAAGTGAACAAGCAAAGTACCTTGGTGACTGATCAGAGGATGTATGTAACGTGGTATGCAGGACATTACATATATTACATACTTAACATACTTGGTGTTAGTGAAGCATTAATCTGTAATACCAGAGCTGGCATGTGATTCTTCACATCTCAGAAACATTGAATGTCTCACACTGCCTTGGTGACGCTCTCCCAGAATACCTCTGGATCACATTTCGTCCACATGTTTCGGGACCTGCAAAACTACATGCTTGTAGATTACACCAGCAGTGCAGTATCTCAGTCGTGCATCTTCTGTGTTTATTAGACCCCCTTGCTTTTGGTGTGACACAGCCATCACAGCCTTTAACTGTCTTCTCTGGTGAATCTGGATCCACCTCAAGCAAAGCTCCCTTGACGCTGTCTCCGCCAACAGAAATAATGAGATCATAACTATTTGTTCCACTTTCTCATTTCAGTTCAGAAACACCTTATCACCTTTTTCCAAAGGCCTGCCCTCTCGCATCTCTTGCAACATCTCCAATACATCCAGTAATACAGAGAAAAGTCACCTGTGGACACACATGTTAGGGCAACTTTTGCATTGCTAAGATTGAAATTTCCATTCCATTTTTTGGCCTCACCAGAATCGCTGGCTTTCCTTTTGTTTGTGTTGGATTTTTATATGACTAAATTTCATACATAAATCATTATTTAAGTCGTGTGTTGTCTCAAGACCATATGGCATTCATTTGCACTGTCACAGACATAAAACATTGACAGTCCTTTTCTTGTTTGGGCCATATGGCATGTGTGGGTGTATGTTTGTGCATTGCTGGTGTGGTGCGCCTCCACTTCTCAGCATCGCTTTGCCTGCGTGTGTTCGCACGCGCACGCACCCAGTCCGGTATGTGTGCAAGACTTTTAGCCGAGCGCCTGTGGTGACCAGAGCATTGTGTGTGTGTGTGTGTATATGTGTGTGCGTGTGTCCCAGCAGGAGGAATGCCAGCTCCTGAGCAGAGCCCAGTGACGGAGGAGGGGCTTCTGCTGACCATCCGCGACAGTTCAACTGGCCGCAACATGGAGGCTGACAACACCGCCAACAACATCCTGGCCTCCGTCAAAGAGCAGGTAGTGGGTTTCTTCCACTCACACTGTGCTAAAAGCCCCTTTGCTTCATGTTAAATCTCTGATATTACAGCACAGTTACAGCGTTTATGAACCATTATTTTGTATTGGGACATTTCAGAAATGTATGCATGGCTTTTTTCCCCCCACTTATTTTGTGTCACACAACATGTTAACACTGTAATTGTATAACTTAACGTTGAAAGTGGTCACATCTCAACGTGTGAGATGATGAAAAGATTTTCATTTACAGCCGAATCCTCATCATAGACTTTTATTTGCTTTATTCTATTGTGAAAAAAAGTGAAGTGGAGGAAGCTTGACAAAGAAAGCGATTCATGGTTTATCGCCTGCAGTTATGGCCTGGCTTGTATCAGAGGACAACTAGAAAGATCATCTCTAGCAGGGATTGAGAGCTTGAGTAGAGACGTGCCCTCTGACTCACTCTGTTTCCCTCTGTGATTCATCCACGCCCCCTTTGGTTTTTTACACACACTCCTTTTTCTTTCTGGCTTCACTCCAGTCCTTCATACTTCTTGGGAATCCAGCACAGGGCATAATGTGCTACAGAGATTTTGATCATTATTAATAATTTGAATTCCCTTGTGTGAAATCTTGCATACATTTCCTGAACTACGCTCATGTTGAGCTAAAGTTTGAGAATGATTAATGGTTTTCCTTCATTTTATTATTAAAAAACTTTTTAAAAAAAGGACTGCACGAGTGCTATTAAGACTTGCTGCAGGAAAGTGGGTATTGTTTACATGTGTGAGGAAGGAAGGAAGGAAAGAAGGAAGGAAGGAAGGAGGGAGCACCTGTCATTGTCACTTCCTTCCTTAGAATAATCCTTGGTGGCTCATCCGGTTGGAGCAGATATCCATGCAGGCGAGCAGGAAGGGCGAGTAGCCTGCCTGAGCTGTTGCTTTTAGAATGACTGGCTGGAGGCATGGCTCGACGGGGATTCCTGCCGAAGAGTCGATACTTTAAAATTATAGTTCTCCTCGGAGTTTATGCAGGACAGAGTTGGAGAAATGAATAAAGGGATGAGTGCGAAGGAAAATGCGTAGAAGGTCAGAGACGAGGGTAGTTAGGGTTTCGGGTTTTTTTTCCGTCCTCTACTTATATGTGAGGTTTTCCTGTGATTGTTGAGAGAAACCTTCGAGGGATCGCGCTGTGGATGTAAACATGCATGTTTTGTAGCCATGTTTGTGGTTAGGGCTGAAGCTAAGGAATGAAAGTGCTTGACAGGAGTGTTTGGTAAGTGTTTATTGTGTTAAGGCTGCATCTTTTATTTTTTGTCTTTGTTCTGCTTCTTTATTTAGCAGAGTTTCCTCTCTTTGACTAGTCTCGTTCACTCCTCGTCTTCCCTCCTCTTCGTTCTCCTTGGAAATTTCATTTTGTCATTGCTGTAGTTACAGCTGCACAGCCTTTGCCCAGATGCCCAAAGAAGGAAAGGCTCACCAACATGTTGGTGTTTATTCACTTGGACATGTCGCACTCTCTCTTTCCTTTTAACTACTTGCAAACATCAGCCTCTCTCTCCCTCTCTTTTTCCCCCTTTGCTTTCTTTAGCCTGTAATTTTAGGACTTGGTTGTGTTGCACTGTAGCTCCTGGAGTCCTGTTTGTGCTCTGTGCTTGTTTAATAGCAAGCACCATCTGGATGACACATCCATAATGGTTTATTACAGATCCAGTGTTTAAATGTCAAAGTATTTCTTGCAGCTCGTTCTTATTTGCCTCTGAGAAGCACGCGTGCTGTTTCTCAAGCTTGAGTCAACTCATAGCAAATGAACTGTATTGTTATTCAGTATTAACTTCATAAATTCTCAATCTTCAGACCTATCTTTGAATTAGAATTTAATTTAACCAAAGGGATGATTATTATTTTTATTTATTTATTTTTTAAATCTTTAAATCTGTCTTAGGGCTAATTAAAGCAATGGGGCAGCATTGGCACTCATTCAGACCAGACTAATTATAATTTGGTGTTTTTCATTATTTGATTTGATTTCAGTTCTTTTATTTTTACGTTCACTTCATGTTAATTTAGGTTTGTTTACTGAATGGATAAGCTTGTTTCTGTTGAGTTTTTATTGTTTTAAATCTTTATTTTGCGGTAAGTTTTTAGGATTTTGAGTATTTCTTTTTAATTATAGATGGGTAATTTACATGGGGCAAGATTTGAGGAGTTCAGAACACGGTTAACTATGTAGGCCTCCCAGTCTTAATAATCGAATGTGCCAACACCTCTTCACTCTTGTAATAATAACAAATTTGACCAAATTAAAAGAGACTAAAACTACAGGTCTTTCCCGTATGTATCTATATATATTTGTTCCGCATTATTCAGGCATATCCAGGCAAGTTGCATCTCCTTCGGAAGAATACTCGCTCATCTTCTCAGTAAATTCCAAAGAATTTGGGGTTGGATGCACAGCTGCGTGCTTGTTCAGAGATTCATCTGTAGGTGAGCATCACCTTACTCATTATATAGCTGAACGTGGCTCACGATATTCAGTATGATTATCAAAACATTTGACCTAAATTAATTGAATGCAGTTTAGACGCACAAGTACCTGCTCTGAACAAGCAACATAAGAGGAAATAATATTTGTTTCTACTTTAAACATGTTGTTTGTTTTGTACATTTGAGTTTAATGAATCATTTAGTGCAGACGTTATTCCTGTCACATGACACCGTGAAGGCTCTAACTTCCTGGTTGTCTGGGTAACTTTCTGTGTGGAGTTTGGATGTTCTCCCTGTGCCTCCATGGGTTTCTTCCAGCTACCGCCGGCGTCTTCCCACAGATCAGACATGCTTGTTAGGTTAACTCCTTCTAAAATAGCCATGGATGTGAGGTAGATTAAGTGCTTAAAGTGCATAGAATAAAGTGCTATATGAATGGTTGAATGTGGGTCGCAATCTAAAGCGTTTCGATTGGTCAGAGTGACTAGAAACTGCTATAAAAGGGCCACGAAAGCCCCAGTCCCTTTTTCATTTCAATTTCTATTGGTGAAAGGAAAAAAAAAATAAATAGAAAATTATGGTTTTTGTTCTTCTCCAACTGTATTTTTAACTCGTGTGTATTCGTGAAGAGCATGTGTTTGACATTTAATATTCTGTTTTCTTTCCAGTTGTAATTTTTGTAGCATCAGAACACAATTTGCATTAGTTTTACATAAAGTAGGTTGTAGGGCTATGCGATATGACCAAAACCTCATATCCCGATATAAAAATTCTATCGTCCGATAACGATATAAATCACAAAAATGTAACCTTTTCTGTAAATTCTGTGAATCTCGACTTGCGGGAAGTGTTTCCAGCTGGGCGTCATGTAGCTGGAGTCCAGTGTTTTAACCGATGCATGAAACGATACATTTTTAGACATAAGTTGTAACGGCTGCTGTTTTCTTTGAGAGTATTTATTACAGAGTTCTGCGGGGAAAAGCCGGTTCTAACGTTTGATGCTAAGGTTTATTTTTTAGCACCTGGCGGCTCTTTTTTACGTCTCATCCGTAAACAATCTGCTCTTTCACGTGATTCAGTTTATTTTGAAAAGTCTCAACAGGATCTTGAGCTTTATTGTGAAAGGTTTATGTGGAACATAAACAAGCAGACACGCGATGCTGTTACCGTCGTTGTTGCTAACCACAACACATAAAAACAGGCGCTTGTCTGTCTGTAATGTGGTTATTTTAAATATAAGAGAAATAGAGAACTTTAAGAAATTAATATAGCCACTACAGTGACCATCAAAACGATGAAAAAATATTGCCGTAAACAGATTATTTTTGCGACACCACGAAACAAACGATAGCGTAAAATGAAACGATAGACGTTTTTATATCGTCATCCGATATATATCGTTATATCGAACAGCCCTAGTAGGTTGTGTGTCAAAGGATGTTGTAGTGGTGTAGTAATTTTAGTTTCCATTGTACCCAAATAAAGTGTTGTATGAGTGGATAACCTAACAGGAATGTGTATGTGTCTACTCAAATAATTCCATTATGTTGGTAGACTACAATGCAAATTGAATTTATGATTGTTGTTATTTTGATATGTGAGACAATGGCATTACAGATTATAGGGAGAGTTACGCAAGCTGTGAAATACTGAAAACATCCTAAAGCCAAGAGATGGGCTTCTTACAACAGTGTCCTTTAAATTTAAATTAAATAGTGTCACATTTGGTGGTTATTAAAATGATTATTTTAGAGATGATGGCTGCGATCTATTCTCTGGGAGCTCATTGGTAAGGTAGTTGGGTAATTTAGTAAGTAAGTGCATTTCATGTAAATACACATACTGTAAAATGTAAATGAAAACCTTTTATAACGTTAAAGTGATTGTTGGTGAATAATGGTGGCTGCATCAGACACCATTGTCAGCAGCCTTTAAAAACAAGCCAAATTGAGACTTGAAACAGCTATATAGGAGCTCTTTGGCTGTCTGAGTGGGAAGCCATGACATCCACTGCGCAGGCATTAATGAGGTAGAGGTCAGGTCTTTAAAGGGCCATCTCATTGATCAGTTTGACCTAATCTCTGCTTTCTACTGCTTCTCCCTTGAGAGAAATAGCTGCAGAAAAGGAGGGTCCTTTCGTTGCATCAGCTTCGATCTCATCAGCACCAAGTACTTCTTATACAAACACTTCTCTAGTGGGCCCTCGGTATACCTATTTTTAGGTATGTTAGTATTAAGTAGGTTGCAGAAACAGACAGAGGGGGAAGGATGATGGGTGACGATAACGTTTGCGCTTTCCTGACAGCGTGCACGCTGTACACGTAAAGTCTGTGCATAGTTGACCTGTTATTAACTTAAACCTTGAAATGCCAAACTGTGTTTTATTATTTGTATTTTTAGAAGTTATAAAGCACGGAATTTTTTTTTCTTCAAACTTTTTTGTGGAATAATATAATAATTCTTCTATTATATCTGCAGTACTTGAGTATTTTTCCATTAAAATTCGTGCTCATGAGCAGTTCAGGCAGTACTTCAAAATGTTTTTAAAGCAGTAGGAGCTTCAGGTTGGAGCTGATTTACTTCTTTATCCTTTATTTTGGAAAAGACTGATTGTTTGCTGATGTTACTCTATTACAAATATGATTTACTGTTGTATATTGTGAGTATAGTTCATGCAGTAATATGTTACACAATACACATTTGCAAGTGCACTAAATGTATACAAGAGGTTCCACACTAAAGAGACTGCAGGAGCCGATCCTTTCCTGCTCAACATTCCCACTTTACTTCCTGGCCTTTCCCCTCTTTCCTCTCGCTTGCTCTGCGTTGCTGTTGAGGCATTTTTTCAGGAGGGGGACTGTTTTTTTTTTTTTATCCTTTATTATGACAGGAAAGCTCAAAGAAGTAGACAAAGAGCAGGGGGGAGACGACGCAAATGCCTCTGGGGTGGATTCAAACCTTTGCCTAATAGTTCGCCTACTCAACCTGTTGGGCTAAAGCAGTGCCGACTGTTGAGCTATTTTAATGAGGGATTCTGTACAAAAAATGCTGCTGCTACTCAGTGGATCCATAATGCAGTGGTTTACACATTTACCTAACAAGTGAAAAGATCCCTAGTTTGATCCCAGGAGGAAACTGTAGTTCTTTGGAGGTTGTATCAGGAAGGGCATCAGCATAAAAATCTGCCAAATAAAATATGTGGCGCTACATGCTGTAGTAACACTCAAATGTGGTAACCACAACCACAGCTGCTCTATCATGGCTAGACTGATAGACCAGTATCAGTGGTTTCAGAATTAGTCTGCCTCAAGCATTGCAGAGACGTGTCCCTCGAGCAAATGAGTAATATTAAGATTGTGGTGTGTTGATTTTTGGAAATGAAACGTTTTGCTGCACTCCCGTTCCTCCTCCATTATAAAGCTTTGTTGTTAGAGTAATGCTGTTATTAGCTGTGCCTGGACATGGCTATATGCATGGCACAACTAGCAAAAAGTTGTGTTCCAACACACCACCGTACAAAAACAAAACAAAAAAACACCACCACCATCACCACAGTGGAATTTTCCCACTTTGTTGGAGTCAATTACACATGAAAAATCTGTCTGCCTTCTGCTTTTTTGTGGTAAACTGAAGTTACAGTCTGTGACCCTGATTTCATCCAAATCAGGCATAGACACACGCACGCTGGCATTCTTCAGAGCTCAGGAACTGACCTTGCTTTCAGTGCTACAACTTTACCCTGTTAAAGGCTTGATGAGCTGGCTGAAATATTACTCACTTGAGATACCCATGAAAGCTTCTGTCTTGTTTTAATGAAGCCCAAGTCATCTTTGTCCAAGTGACCCAGCTTAAGGAGTTAATAGTTGGGGTCAGAGAAAAGCTCAGAGGCAGTGGGTTTTTTGGCCATTATGCATTTCCATGCCCTAAGCCCACAGAAAGGTTGAGTTCCCTCCGTAGGCGATAGTGTCTGTTCCACTTCCATAGGCGAAATAAGGATTCTAATTACTATCGACTAGTGATTTTCTCCACTTCTCGGGGTCTTATCTGCCTTCCTCTGCCTGGTGCTGCTGCTGTGACACAGGCAAGGAGAAATCTAGAGGCATAAGCATTCTGGCCTCGATTATAGTCATAAAAATGGAAGCCGGGCTCCGAGCAATTACCCCATGGGGGAGCAGGACAAGTATGAGAGAGAAGTGAGAGAGATTCAGAGGGGAGAGATGCAGGTGAAGGAGAGTGCGCAGATATACAGAGGAAAGACAAAACGCAGAGATGCCGAGTGGGGGGGCAGAAGCGGGAGTGTGAGCATGATGGAGAGAGGCAGAGTCAGAGGCTGTCACCTGTGAATGGTTCACTAAAGCTCTCTGACAGGAGGCTGTCAACGAAAACAGAAAAGAAGGAAAAGGGGAAGAGAAGATAATCTGCTCCCAATGTGACACGATGTCAAAGGAGTGGTCTGTCTAGCCTGGCGCAGCAATGCTGTTTTCTACCCAGCCACGGGAACTCTCCCCCCCTCCCCAACTAGCCTGTTAATACTCATCACCATCACTGTCATCATCATCATCATTACCACTATAATCATTGCCACTGTCAACAGCACACACAGGGAACCAGGTCATTTGGAGCAGGAGTTTCACTTCTCACATAAGAGGGTAGGAGTATAATAGTCCTTGGAATTGCCATGCATCCATGGATGAAGTTCAGGAAGATGGCTGGGTGAATCCAAAGTGAGGTTCGTGTCTTTATCCCAAACGCCGCTTAGTTGAGTTGCACTAAATGACTGTGGTAATCGCACAAGCCACTGCAGTCTTTGTTCACTGCAGCAACCTCTAGACTGACGGTCCTTAAATTGCTTACTCACCTTATTATACCTTAGAGCAATGACACAACACTATTGATCTCTCTGTGGAATTGTATGTTCACACGTCTGTGATTTCACTGCTGCAGTATTTTTGGCCCCTTTTCCACTTGAGAAGATACAGATTGTCTTTGAGTTACTTATTTACTGGCAGTATGTCTTGGTATTATTATCAACATCATCACATAAGAGCTTTTGTTGAGGTTCAACAGCTTGTAGCTGCTCAGAAACAAAAGCAGCTCTGGCGCAAAACTTGGATGAAAAGACTTGGTGAAGAAAGAAAGCGATGACGAGGGATGAGGGATGACGGCATTAGATTAGCGGCACAGGCTTTAGAAATGTTTCCTTGACAGACATAGCCCCAAACAATAAGTGGGTGACACATGCTTTTATAACCAGGTTTAATAAAAACAATACCATAAAGACTGAGGTCCATTTGTCATTAAAATACTCGATTGGGTTAGGTTTTGTAGTTGTTAGTCAGGTAGTTAACACGGGTTTATTATTTAAGATAATTATTGCGCTCAGCTAATTAGTGAAGATCTCGTTTCCACAGTTACTCTGCCTGTTAAATGTGCTCCGTGTCTACTACCTGGAGAAAGCTACCGGAAAAACGCTTTATTCTCTTCCTGTTTTGGTTGTACAATCAAGCCTTCATTTCCCCAGCAGAGTTGCCCTTTGGCAAACACAATTATAGAGTGAAGCGAGGCTCATAGCAAACCAACCTAAAGGCCGATTGTGCCATTATTCTGCATCCACTGCACAGTGCAATGAACATTTGCTCCATAATGATCAGTCAGGTCAAACAGTGTTTCAGTTGGCACTTTAAAAAGGAGGAATTGTATTTTGTGCTGCAGCGTTTTTTTATAACAAAGTATTTAAAGCTTCAAACTGCTCCTCTTGAAATAGTGAATTTGTATAAATTGTGCTCTTTAGCGTAATTGTGTTTCATGCTGTAAATGCTGTTGGGGTGGCGGTTCAAAGGACGTGATTTTGTTGGGAATAAAAGATGTACCACTTGAGTCTTTTTTTTTTTTTCTTTTTTCTTTTTTTCCCCCTTTTAATTTCCTCCAACTATTAGTGCCAGTCACACACAGTGTTGGTCAAGTTACTTGAAAAAAGTAATCGGTAACTAATTACTGATTACTTCCCCAAAAAAGTAATCCCGTTACTTTACTGATTACTTATTTTCAAAAGTAATTATTACTTAGTTACTTAAAAGCACAATTTACAACCTGAATAGGTGATAAAGCGATAGATCTGTCAGGCCAATTCTACTTTTTCTGCATAATCAATCATACAAAATGTAATCAAATGGAAAAGTCTCTTTTTAAAACTTGTTTTATTAGTTTTAATCTTTTAACTTTATGCATCAAGCAAAAATTTAATTATATGCAACATTCTCTGACTTTAAATGTTAAACTAATTTATTCAACCTATTTTCTGCACATTCCAGCATATAAAATATTTTTTGTGTGTGTTTACACTCACTCTTTCAAATAGATGCAAGTAAAACACAGCAGAAAATAAATAACATCAAAGACTAGCGGTCCTGTTGCTCTATTTTCACCTGTAAAGCAGGAGCAGGGTAGGCGGAGGTTTACCCTGGTGCAGGTGTGCTGCAGCGGTCAGTGGAAGAATCTGCGAGTTTCTCTGTGAATTTCCCATTACGTCATAGTGCACTCGGTGCTTGTTTAGGGGTTTTTTTTCGCTGTAAAATAACATTTTCTTCCCACGCACAACGGACACTAATGTTTTTGTCACTTTTTATGGAATCAAACTTAAAGTAAGGTCAGTACTTCCACGCTTTAAACGCTGCACGCTCATACTCTCTCCCGTACTCGATATATGATCCATTATTGATCTGCACACAGCTGTTGTCACAAATGTCGCACTCGCTTATGTCACTGTCATGAGACGTTCTTGCAAAAACAAAATCACGGTTTTAGTAACGCAGTAACGCAGCGTTCCTACGGGAAAGTAACTGTAATCTAATTACCGTTTTTGCAATAGTAACCCCTTACTTTACTCGTTACTTGAAAAAAGTAATCGGATTGCTATCTCTGGTCACACATTACTGTTTTTGTATTTAATAATGGGAAAGTGTTGATGACTTAGTAAGCCAAGGTAGTGAAATTTGGGGAACACGGGGAAGAATATTCACCACAACAACAAAACATTTTCTGAAAGATATTGTCTGGAAATGAAATTTAATGAATTAAAGTTAGTCACTGTGGAATCTGTTCATCAACACTGACACGATTATACATCCCCCTCAAACAGTCATTGTTATTGACAGTCATTCTTCTGTTGTCATTCTCTTGAACCAGCTGCAGCACTTGCCAATACAAATGACAGCTCTTTTAATAGCATCCAGCTCATGTGACAAACCTAAATGATGTTTTTGTCGAGCCAAGTCGTAACTTTATTTTCTTGCCAGTATTTTGTTTTTCCCGCATTCTCTCATCTTTTAGTATGATCTTTTAATAGACAACAAATGTTTTAATGTAGCAGATTACTGGTCAGTGATTATGTGTCATTTATCTGACATTTAGATGTCAGTGTCAGATAAGAATAAGAAAGGTTAACCAATCAGTACGCTTGATACTTCCATTGTTTAAAAGCAATGGAAGAGAAACCTGTCACGATTTAATATACTAATACTCAACTCTGGTTTGGTGGCCTTGGGATCATCTTTCTGCTTTTTGAGGATGATGTGGTTCTTTTCACTTCATCAGGTGATGACCTCCAGCTCAGAGTGGAGCAGTTTGCAGCGGAGGGAGAAAAGGCAGGAATGAGAATTGCCACCTTGAAGTCTGAGGCTGTGGTTCTCATCAAGAAAAGAGTAGTGTGTCTGCCCTGAGATTAAGAGAAGTTTAAGTATCTTGCGGATCTTGCTCAAAAGTAAGGGGGGGTCTGGAGTGGGAGATTGACAGATGGATTGGTGCGGCATCAGCAACCATGCAGAAACTATATTGATCTGTTGCAGTGAAAAAGGAGCTGAGCCTTAACATGAAGCTGTCAGTTCATAATTCAATCTACATTCTTATTTTCACACAAGATTTGGGTAGTGACCTAAAGAATGAGATTGTTGATACAAGCGTTGAAAATGAGACTCCTTCATTGGGGTCTGCAGACGGTTCCTTACGGTGTGTTCACACCGAACGCGATGGACGCGAATAAAACGCCCCAAACGCCCCTAATTTGACGCGTGTACATTCGCGTCTCAACGCGTGTCCAAGAAAAATCCATCGCGCCTCAAAATATGATATTTTGACGTGCGTGAACCGGAAATGTGGGAGGAATGTGGGAGGGAGTTGTGCCAGACCGGTATCTTTGCAAGATGGCAGCTATCGAGCTAGCGCTTGAAGAGAGAGTCTCCCTTCTCTATGTACTGTGGAGAGCAGAGCAGCGGCGTAAAAGACGTCCTCGCCGTACCTGGGTCCATCAGGTCCTCCAGAGGCATGAGCAGTTTGGTGAGTTTCACCACTTGCTCCAGGAGCTGCGCCTGGATGACGGCCGATTCCAGCGCTATCACCGTCGGCCAGTTTGAGGACCTGCTTTCCCTCGTCGGTCCCAGCATCGCCCGCTTAAACACCAACTACAGACGCTCAATCCCACCTGCAGAGCGCCTGTCCGTCTGCCTGAGGTTAGTAAAACTATTTAATACGGTAGTCCTTTATTGATATCTGTGCTAATATGCTAATCCATCCAGTTATACACTGCTAACATGGATGTGCTATGCTAACAGTGAATGCTGTCGGTGTTTACTGAAAGCAAACTGTGGTACAGAGACGACTCTTTATAATATTTCTAGTGATACTCAGAAGCTCTCATCAAGTCCCGATTTAATTCGATTTATGCTGTTATCAGTGTTTGCATGATAGCATGGCTGTGGTGTCACATCAATGTATGCACTCGGTGTTTGCTGATATCAAACTGTAGCATTAGGACCACTGAGTTAACCTTTGTAGTGATACTCACTCCTTTTTATTTAGACCTGGTTTAATTCTGGGATAGTTGAATATTTGTATATAATCCCTGCAGCTGTCAGACTCTATAGCAGGGGTCACAGCCTTTATTAAAACAGAGTTAGATAAAACTGTGAACAGTTTGGTTCATCTCTAGTTACATGGTTCTATCTTGATAAGCTGTCTTATCACAGATTAATTTTTCAAAAATATTAATGATTTAAGCAAGGAAAGGGCTACATGTCAACACACAACTCTTTATTTCTATTAATGTCTTACTTCATTCCTACCTGATTGACATGTTTAGGAATTATGAGTGATTGGCTCACTGTAGTTGTGAAAGTTGCTACCAATCAAATTATGATATGTTAAAGTTAAAACAAAACACAACTGTTTTAGATATTATCTAATATACATTTTGTAATTATCCTTATAATTACAAAATGTTTTATGTAAGATTTAAGTTTTGTGATTTATATCTGACATCACAAAAGTATTTTGGAATTTGAATAATGTATTTTGTAACTGCAGTACACATAATACTGATTTTGAACAATTTTGTCCAGGTTCCTTGTCACCGGGGACTCCTTCAGGACCATCGCGTTCAGTTTCAGAGTCGGTGTGTCCACGGTGAGCCAGATCACCCCCCAGGCAGCGACGTCCATCTGGGACTGTCTAGTGGACGACTTCATGGCTGTGCCTTCACCTGGAGACTGGCGGTCCATCACAGAGGGATTCCAGGAGCGCTGGAACTTTCCTCTGTGCTGTGCAGCTCTGGATGGGAAGCACGTCCAGACAAAGGCACCCCATATATCATATAGGAGACACACACATTGATATACACTAAATATTTATTTCATTTCTTTTTTGTGGTGCCCAAATTGATGCACCTGCTTGATTTTGTTTAAACAATTATTGCACACTTTCTGTAAATCCAGTAAACTTCTTTTCACTTCTCAAATATCACTGTGTGTGTCTCCTGTATGATATTTAACTGACATTTTTTATTGTAACAACCAACGATTTATACAGGAAAATAATGTCTATTAACAAGGTTGCCCAAACTTCTGCATCCCACTGTATCAGTATATTTTGTCATTAGTATAATATGAAATAAATTCTACATGTGTCAAGTTGTGTGCCAACATTTGCTGTGTAGTAGAACTGAGACATTAGTCATTATAAACATTTATTTGAAATAATATTAAAAGTCTCAAACAGAAAAACATTAAACATAAATATATAAAATATAAGAATTTACAGAGAGACAGGAATAAAAAGGACCAGCTGCTCTCCAGAGCAGGAACAAGGCTGAGGAGGAAATGCTCCATTGGAGACTGGTGTGGCCTCTTCAGGGACTCCAGGATGGCCAGCTCCACCGCCGATGGACCGTCCTGGGACCCGTCCCTCATCTGCCTCGGAGCCGTCCTCCTCTGTGGGCCTGTAAAACAGCACAAAACACAAAGAAATGAGAAGGCTGCTACTAGATTTTAATTTCAACATTGAAAAAAAAACAAAAACAATAACAGGATATAATCAGATTGGTTGTAGATATTTAGTAAAGGTGATCACAAGGGAATCCCACCGACTAAAAAGGTATCAGTGCTTGCTGTACATATCTGTGGGTGCAGCAGCAGGAGCTCAGGGACTGGGGATGCTCTGCTGCAGAATCAGTTGGTTCTATCAATACAGTATTAAATGTTAACAGGTTGGATATAATAATCGTAGAGTAGACAGTGGTCCCTCATTTATTGCAGGGGTTCTCAGAATAACTAGCCCCTGGTCACAGTTCTCACAATTGATTCTCAAAGTGCAAACCTTTTGTAGATTGCAAAACGTAAAAGTATTATTATGCCGCGGTTTGTCTTCATCTGCCCGCCACTTTCGTGCGCCTTTTTCCCTCACGGTGCAGGTGTCTATTTCCGAATGAGGCTCATAGTTATGGGTGTTTTTGTGCTGTTTTTTCTATTGGACGCGATGGTTATCAAAACCAAACGTGATAAATTTGGCAAGCGCAGGAGATTTGTCAATCAGGCTGCAGAATGCAATGCTGTACTGTGCAATAAAAAATCAGCGAAAAAGCAAAGCAGTGACGGATGAACAGCGGGACCACTGTGTGCTGTTTATTAATAAACAATAAAATATATTCCTAAATGATAACATGCATAAAAGCAGAACGGTATTTGTACGTCAGTGGGAAAATAGCGGTGGCTTGCTAGCTTTTGTGCGGCTTCCCGGGTCAGTGAAAACTTTCAAAAGAGAAATGAATGAACTTACCAGGTTGCCCGATCTCTTCACATATCTTCCTCCAAGCTCGGTCCTTTTTATTCCTGTCTCGGTACTGAAAGCAGCTGGTGTTGTACAGCTCCGAGTTGTTTGCTACCGCATTGATTAGCCTTCCCCTCCATTGAAGTATGAAAGGCTTTGGCTGGATCTGCCCCTTTGACCTAGGTAACAGCCACGTCACCAGGCTCCTGATTGGTTGTCGCGGCGCGATTTGACGCTGGAGTTCAGATTTTTCCAACTCGAGCGGTAGACGCGAAACGCGCGTATGCACAAAATGCAACACAAAAACTCACGCGCGTGGTTTTATTCGCGAGTCAAACGCGCCAGACGCGCTACACTGACGCGCGTTTCACGCGTTTTGGCGTTTTCGCGACGCAAATCTGCTTCCGAATTTTCGCGGGACCCGCAATCGCGCGTCATTGCGCCTTTCCATTGACTTTACATGTAAACCTGACGCTCTATTCGCGTCCATCGCGTTCGGTGTGAACACACCGTTAGTGATAGGGAGCTCATTCCATCAGGAGGGGCTCAGAGTAAAGTAGAGACACTTGAGATTACTTGGATGCCCCTCAGACACCACCTAGAAAGAGGTGTTTCAGGAATGTCCTCCTGTGGGGAGATCCACTGCAGAGATGATATCTCTAGGGTGACTTGGGATCAACTCGGTGTACCCCCTGGAGTAGCTGGAGGTGGCAGCTGGGGAGAGGGAGGCCTGGGCATCTCTGTTTAGACTGCTGCCCGTCGACCCAGACCCCAAGCAGTTGGGTGTGTGGATGCATCTATGCATGCGTTGTTCAGGATTTCTTAAAATCTTCTAAATGATTTAAAAATCATTCTTACCTTAACTGAATCTTTCAGTATACATTATCTTTTAGACACTTGTACAAGGTTCACTTTCAAACTAGCTGTGATGGGCTGATGTGAGGTAAGTTCAGGCAAATGTTTAATGTTCTGCAAAAGGTGGCTCTATATTCAGAACGTCAAATCATTAGCACAGGGAATATAGTTTAATTGCCACCAAATAATTTACTAACTGAAGCATTCAATTTATTGTTGCATGTTGATTACTAGATTGCATGCATATTTAAAGAGAACCTATTATGCTAATTTCCAGCTCTAATGTTTGAACTGTACTAGACTAGCTTTGCATAATTCAAAGCTCAAAATAATTAGTGGTGCAGTCTCTAGATCATCCACTGATTAGAAAAGGATTTGACCAACTTTCTGCTGATTGGTTGTCTTCTGCGCACAGTAGGTTTGAACAGCAGGCGAGTGGTGCTGCTGTACTCATAGCCAGAACTGTGTGCCTGTCCACTCGCATACAAAGCCAAAAGTTTGGATAAAAAAACTGTAGCTGAGAAAATATTGTAATGTTAGGAGACGTTTTGTGTGCCCAAGATGTGATTTAACATGTGATGAACGTACCAGGTTAAAGAGATTTAACCTCACGGAATTAAAAGAGAATTATGAATGAAATAACTCAAGCAATCTGACATCAGTATAATGTCCACAATAACCTTGGTTTCAGTGAACAGAGCCATAAGTAGTAAAAATGTACTGGTACAGCATAGAATTAGATTAGATGGCAGGAATGACCGAGATCTGTACCAGAAATCCAAATGTTCATGGAGCCAATCCTCTACTGCAGGATAATCCTGCTATGACCTTGAATTCCATATCTGTCTACAGACAGTTAAGTCAATTTATTCTCTATAGAAGAATGTCAAACATGATTTTAGTAGCTCAGCAAGTTTTCGCTTTAAAAGCTTGTAATGTTGTAATAAAAGTCTTAGCAGAAATGATGTTCTATTGTGAGCTTGCTGTTCCATTATTATTTGTTAGTATAACTGTGGACTTTTGTCATATAATGAGCTTTTGCATTATAAAAAGCTCTGGAACAGCTGTGGGTGGTAAAGTAGTTTTCCCCGTGATTCACCTATAGCTTATATTCTCTTACCTCAGCAAGCCACTTTACTGTATTTATAAATGTCTTTCTCTGCAACATAGCTATTACAATTCTGCTATGGTGGCATGCTGCTGCAGCCAGTTTCCTAAAACCTTAGTATTTAGCAAGGTGACTTTGTGGCAGGTTTTGTAAGTAAATTCCCTGCGTGGTTCCTCCAGGTCTGTTCGCACAGCCTGCTCTGAGGCTTGTTCTCTTCGCTCACACCTCAGGCCTGCTTTTCTGTCCCTGCTGCTGCAGAAATCCTATAACCTCTGCTGTCATTCTCCCACTGCGTAGTTGTGTCTGCAACACTGCAGTGTGGGTGCTGAGCTGTCAGGGCCCATTGCCCCTTAATGAACAATCATATTTTTGTTACATTCTTTAAGTGGACAGTCTATATCAGTTACCTAAAATGGATATAAATGCTGCAATTGATTGTGCATCCTACACTTTCACTGACTGACAGTCAGATCAGATATTAACCACATCTCTTACTAATTAGCAAGTTGCCCTGAAGAAATCACTTGACTCTGCACCACCTCCTGCTCGGCTGTTGTACGTGCTCTGCTACATATGCTACAAACAGTGATGAAAGTATTAGTCATATCTGCATATATTCGACAGCATATACAATAAATTGAAATGTTTTATAGGCAAATATTGGCTGACGGATACATATTGGTCGGGCTCTTTCACCCATTACGACTTGATGTAAAACATTCCTCTACAATCAATCTTTACAGTGATACACCTGAACTTTCAAAGCATTAGATATGCATTAAAATGGATGGAATGATGTATTCCGGTTTCCCAAATTGAAAGTTGTAAGCAGAAATACTCACCAAGGTGATGCTGGATGCAGAATATTCTTGCTGGGTTTTTGTTGAAGTGAAGACATAAATAAATACAGTACACTGTTACTAATTCATGAATGTAAAAAGTAATAATAATATACAGATTAATAGAGTACATTGTGGCATGTTTAAAATTTTATGCAAACGGTGTCAGAAGTTAATGAACTCATCTGTTTTTAATTGACCTTAGGACATGTAAGGCAGCTCGTGAATGGTCATTAAGGATTTTTAGATGATGATGTTTCCAAAGCTAATGAATTCTGACTATTTAAATGTTGTTGTAACAACATTTACAACCATTGACTCCTGAATAAGATTGTAAATTAAAGTTAATTAATGGCTGCTAAGCAGCACAAGGCCAGAGTTGTTATGGCAGTGCTATGGACAAGTATTATAAAATATAATGCTTTAGGTCCGCAGTGGAGCCAGGGTGGCTTCTACTGTAGGACAATGAACCCAAATGATACTGCAAACTCCACTGCTTAAAGTAATGGGAGTAGCCTCCTAACATTTAGCACCCTTAAAAAACTGTGGTTAGGGTTTTAAGTGGGATGCTTGAAAATATCAAGCAGTGATCTGTAAATGAAAATGTTTTATAAATTCAAGACTAAAAGGAGCCCACTCAGGTCTGACTCAGTAGGATGCACAAACTTTCACATATGGTGTATTTACTGTTGTAAGTTCATGAAAAGTAGCATTTCAATGTTTGATATGTTTGCTGAAAGGGTTTACTATTCTTTCTGTTTTTTAAAAAAAGAAAAAATGTGTAGTGTGCACATGTGTTTTAGGTTTACACTATAGTTGGAGTGGTTCATGCTGTAGTTTGTTTTCTTTGTGTTGTAGAAGTATGCTGTTTGCGAAGAAGTCATTCTTTTTTTTTTAAAGGCATGTGTAAGTCAGTGTTTTGTTTTTTTTAATGAAGCTACATGACATTTGAGATGTGTGTGTCTGTGTGTGCGCAAGCTTCTTTTATTTATACACTGTTTGTATGCTGATGCAGCATTGGGGTTAAGCCACTTCAGGCATTTCTGATGGGTCTGTACTGTCAGCAGGACCCCTAGATAGGACGTGGGAGAGTGTACGTTTGTAGCATGATCTTCTGCCACGTGTCATTTATTCCTTTAGGGCCTTTTTAAGGACACAAGGGGACAGGATCTGATTCAGCACTGTGACTACAGGCAGATCAGGCCAAACAAGCTCATTGTAATGACAAATAAAAGCACTAGTAGGTAGAGCAGGGCGATATGGCCAAAAATATTTATCACGATATATATTTGAAAATTTGCGGTAACGATATAACCGACGATATAATTGATGCGAGACAAAATACAACTCCACAACATTACTAGCGCAAAAAGACAACCTTCCATTTATTTTCACTTAAACAAGAAGCTGGTTTTTATGTACATTAAAGCTTTATAAAAATGTAACAGTGCAAATGCAAATTCCTTGCTGAAAGTTTAACCAAAAAGCATTTCCAGTAGAAATGGGCTGACATATCCTGAGCATAACCATGTATAATATCCACTGAAGTTAAAAAGAGGTGCTTTGCAACATTAAACTGCAGTGTGCAGTACGTATTTTTCGGACCATAAGGTGCACGGGATTATAAGGCACATTAAGCGAAACAAAGCAGTCAGATAAATCAAACTTTATTAAACTCATTCTTCTTGCTTCCTCCACTTCTGTACCATTGATTCATTAATGTTGAATTCTCTGGCAGCTGCTCTATTCCCATGTTGCTGCAGTATATTAATGACTAACCTCGTATTGTGGATGGATTATCTCAGTTGTTCTCCTGACTGAAGTTTGGTCCGTTTACAGCATCCTGCCATGCGATTGCATTTGTCTCTAACCATGAAGAACCTTCACGTTAACTTTTATAAGTGGAAAAGTGTTAGTGTTCGTCCTTCAGCTTCACTGTTTATGTTATGCTAACATAGCTGTGTCGCTAGCGATCACGTAGCACATCATTATATACCAGCTAGCCCAACTTCAGTAACCCTGCAAACGTCGCTGCTGTTTAGTTTCCTGTCTTCATTTATGTTGGAAGTGATAGCAGAGCTGTACGTTTGATTTTTTTCAGAAATCTCTCAGTCAGAACATGCAATATCATGCTTAGGTAACTAGCGAAACTAGCGAGCTAACTTCCGCTAGCTTCCTGCTAACTTCTAACTCCGTTAAATGTAATAACTTTTGTTTTCATGGATGCCTGGAAGTTAAACTTTATAGTTACACCTGGTAAAGCAGCAATGCTGATCGTTTTATTAAAGATGAAAGAATTTAGACAGTTTTTAACTCTAAGTGATGCTGCAGTGTTGTTTGACCTGAAGTATACGGAGTTTAGGACCCAGATTACTCCCAGATTTAAGAGCATCTTAGTCCGACAAATATGACAATAACAACGGCTGCTTGCATGTTCTGCAAAAAAATGTGCTTTGTTGTGTATCTGATGGACAAACACCAAACCAGTTCCACATCACGGAAGTTGCACCATTTTTACAAACCAATTCTGGTTCATCTGTTTCACTCAACAATCGGCCATGTGCGTATGAAAACAAAGGCACTGCGCATGCGCGTTTTACTCCCATTCTATCGCGATATTTCATTTTCCTATCGTTGCCTAACATTATACCGGTATTACCGTGAACGGTATAATATGGCCCAGCCCTACTAGTAGGGCCCTGTTGGCACATGAAAATTGGTCATCTGTTGTCCCTATCGTCTCCTTCCACTTGATACCAATAGAAGCTTAGGCTGGGCCCAAAATCTTTGTTTAAGCTTAACAAGTTTCTAATGGTCATTACTGCTGTGCTTGGCCTTATTGTACTGGGGTGAAAAGAAAATATATTAATTCCACAGAGCAGTGACTTTTCTCGTTTTTCTTTCTCTTCCTCGCTCTCTCTGGCTCATATGAGCCCCACTTATGAGACTGATCCTTGTCCCTTTTTTTTTTCATCAGACCATGGGTCCCATTTTGGCACACAGCCCTTTGTTATAACAAGGTAATTATAGACGCACTGAAGTCATGTTCATAATAGCCTTAATGACTCGTGCAGGATAGGGGAAAGTCTATTGAAATGTGTGCAAAAAAATGAAAGCTCTAAAACACTTTTTTGCTAAGCAGAGCCTGAGGATGTGATAATAAAGAGGCATTTATGGCAGCAATTCTTGGTGCCAACTGAGAGGCCATTCTCTCAGCATGACAAGAATGATGCCTTGTTGTTTTAATGCCTGACTATTTATATATCCGTCTTGAATTGATTATTGGATCATTGGATTGTCGTATCTATCTACAGTCATAACAGTGTGCAAGAAAAGCACTGTAACCTACACTGTAACATGCATGGTAACCTGATGTGCAGTGTCCTAGAAACATTGCATTGATTCACTGTGTAGCAGATCTTAACAGCACTGATAAGTGTATTTATAATAATATGTCATGTAAGCACAGTATATTGATTAGCACAAAGAGAATAACAAAAAGTAATGGGTTGCAATTGTATCTAGCTTGCTCACATTGCTAATGCAATAGCAGTGCTGCCTCAGGCATATTCAGATTTTCTTATTTTCATAGCTCTGGCAGTCGTGTATGGACTCAGCTCTGAGTTCTTGCCGCGTCCCTGAAAAAACGTAACGCTTTGTTCAAGATTTATTAGATCCAAATTCAACACGATCAGCTCGGTTTCACTCATAACAGCAGAGCAATGCAGAGATCACAGCGCAAAAGCATGAATGCAAACAACGACATCGCCCACGGCATAGGCGTAAGCTCTACGGAGATTCACTCAGTACCATAAATTAAGTTGTCAAACAGGAGAAAATACCTGGAAGACAGAGCTCCAAGCTGGAAACTTTGGACTGTCTCCATGCTTCTCCATAGTAAGAAAACAACAGGGTTGGGGTGGGCTTGCAGGCAGTGTGTCCACCTACTATAGGCTGGGAGAAACTCTGAATATCAATAGTGACAGCCTTATGGCTGCAGCAGATGTCTCTCTGTGCTGTGCCTGATCAAGATCATAGACCAATTCATCAGTGGGATTAAAGAGCAGCCAGTTTCTGTGAAGTATTTAAAAAGACACAACTGTGTCTGTTTTGCTTACACGTGCCAATGTATAATAAAAAACTTTGCAGCCTGAGATGAAGTTGCTGGACTCGAGAAGGACGCACGTTGCCAAATAAAACAATTGGATTATGAGCTTAGGAGAAAGAAGGCATAGAACTGCTGGGCCAAGAAGAGTGACATTTGCAGGAGCAGGAAATCTCTCAAATCACTCTTCGTTCAGGCAGTAAACAAAACAGTTTGGTGCGTGTTTCTCACCATATGTTTGAGTCTTATCCATAAGCATCTGCCAAAGGAAGCATAAAACATTCATAACTCAAGCTATACCCATGCAAGATTATTGTTTTTTAATTTAGGTTTATACATGGATGAAATTGCACATATGTCTATGTATTAGTCTCATTTATATTTGACTGTATCAAGCCAGGCCTTGACCCAATGCTCCCAGACTATCACTGCTAGTGGGAGTGTGCGCTTTAAATATATGAACGGTCCTGTCACCTCGATGTTTTATACAGACTCACCATGCTCTTTATGAGGTAGACCTTTTTTACCTGCTTAATAGCAGTATTTAATATCTAATTTGCCACATCATCACATGGTAACAATACGGTTCATTTAGGCATGTATATGTGGTAAAAAATGACCTGATAAAGTTTAATTAGAATGCAGAGTAAAGGTGATTTAATTGACCTTAAACATAGCGTGGTTATTGGTGCTAGCTGGGTTGGTCCAAAACTGCTGATCTAATGGGATTTCTCAGCATCATTTCTTTGGGTGAAAATGGCTTTTGATGCCACAGCTGAGGAAAATGACCAAACTGCTTCAAACTAAGGGAAAGGCAAATTAACTCTAACACTCTTTACAACCAAGATATGCTGATGAGGATCTATAAACGTACAATACATCAAACCTTGAAGGGCATGCACCACTGCAGCAAATGATCAAACCAGGTGGTGCTCCTTTCAGCTAAGAAGAGGAAACTGAGGCTATAAGTTGCCCAAAATTGGGACAGCAAATTGTAAAAATGTTTTCTTGCCTGATGAGTCTCGATTTATACTGCAATATTCAGATGATAGTGTCAGAATTTGGAGTATAGACTACTGGTGAGTGCATAAATGTGTGGGAGATTTTGGGCCCTTTAGTACTAGCTGAGCATTGTTTAAATGCCACAGCCTACCTGAATATTCTGGCTTTGTCCATCTTTTTGTGACCACAATGTTCCCATCTACTGATTGCTGCTTCCAGTACCATAATGGGCACTATACCCAAATGACCTCCACAGGCACCAGATCTCAATCCAGCAGAGCACTTTTGGGATGTGGTGAAACAGGAGATTCGCATCATGGATGTGCAACCGAAAAATCAGCAGCAACTGTGTGAAGCTATCAGGCCAATGTGGATTTCCTTGAAATCTCTTGAGAAATGTTTCCAAAAGCTTGTTGAATCTATGCTGTGAAGAATTAAGGCAGCTCTAAAAGCAAAAGGTGGTCCAGTGGGGTTTTAGCGAGGTGGCTGATGAATATATTTGTGTGTCCATATGAATTATCTCCCCTATAAATGTCACTGTCACCTTATGTTCTCTTTCCTGTGCACAGGTGCCATACTCACACCAGAGTAATTCAAGATTTGTATCAGAAGGAATGGGGCTCTGTTTGAATCACTGCACCTTTTTCTCTCTCTGCTTGTGACTCACACAGTTGTCACTAGCATTCAGTATCCTTCTCTTAACTCTTACTACTTGTTTCCTCTGAAAATTCTTCTTATATAAACTAGCCCTCTGCCACATTGGTGATCACTTATACCACCTCCAGACTGCAGATGCAGCACGTGTTCAATCTGCAGTGAACCACTTGACATTTAAACGCTAGTTTAATTAATTTTTTCCCTCTCGATTGCGGTGCTGGGTACTGTACCAACCTCTTTCAACCATGGTCGAGATGAGGGTGACTGACGAGAGTTGACCCATGCAGTGGACCCACCCCCAGTTTTGGTTTTGCCGTGTTGGTCTGAATGGTGTTCAGTCCTGGGGCTTGAATGAGAGAACGGCCTGTATTGTTGGTAACCTTCGCGCTCTGTGTGCATTTTATTTTTTTTATCAGTAGCTATTTTGTAACAGCTAACTTCTTAAAATGAATGTTGTGTCAGAATGTATCAAACCCGTTGACAATCTGCGTATGTCTAGTTCAGAAATTCATTTCAATATTTGTATTTTGACTGCTTACACTTAGCTCCATCTGTCACAAGAAAACTGAGAATGGAAACGGGAGTGACTGGTTGGGATGAAGGGTTGAAATTGGCAATTTTCATGCGACTAAATCTCTCAGTAGGGGTTATGTGTCACAGAAAGGATTGATGGCTCATTTCTTCCTCTAAGTAAAGTGTTGCTGTGGCCACCCTGTTTCCGTCCTGCTTTGCTGTATGTGCGCTCTGCAAGCTTGTAGGCATATGCTTGTACCAGTAACGAGGAGACGATGACGTGATTGTTTTTGTTTTGTTCCTGGAGAGTCTTCCTACAAAAGTCCGCCTGTGCTAGGCAAATAAATGATTAGTATAATATAAAAAGACACAATCTAATCTGCAACTTGAGTCTCAGCAATGACAGTCAAGAGCCAATCAAATTTAAAATATGAATACCAGACAAAGTGAAATTTAATCAGAGATGAGTGACAAAACATGATTGTTTAGTTTATAGAACTGCCAGTATATATTTTAAAAATCTAAATCATGCATTTACTTTTTGTTTACCCCTCAGCCTTTGACTTCAGATAAGTAGCTCTGGTTTTGTAGCTGGATTTCTTTTCTTTTTTTTAACTTAGTGTTGTGTGTAACCATGTGCCTCTATCACTGCTGCTAATACTTTTACTGTCTGCATTTTTACCTCCATTATTTTCTTTTCCATTTTTCCTTTTTTTCTTCTTTTGTGAGCCTTGAAAGCACTTTGGATCAACTGTGTTGTGTTTGAAGTGCTTTACAAATAAGGGTTCCACAAGGAAGTAGAACATAACAGCTTTCCTACCCGCTTACTCTCTCTCACTGAAGTCAAGCTTCACATATCTGCAACTGAGGTAGATTTCAGGAAAGAGGTGAGCAGTGGAGAGTACAAAGTAATAGTTTGGGGGAGGGGTGGGCAGAACATGTCTACAATGTAGAGGGAAGTTTCAGTTCACCCCCAGGGAAGAGTAGGTGTGAAAAGTAGGCTGGTCTTGGTGCTTTAAACTGACTAAATTTCCTCAGTCAGGTCACAAAAGGAGGTGATAGGCAGGTAATGTGTTCGTGTGTAGATTTAGCTGGCTGCGAATAAAACTGACCGTGGTTGTGCGCATTACTGGAATGGCTAAGGAAAGGATTACACTCTAAGGACACGGACATTGCGGACCCCAAAGCCAAGTGTTATTCCTGTTGTATTTCAGTGAAGTCTGCTTCGGTTTCACCTGAAAGGCGTAGTTGTTGGTCCATTGTGTGGTTACAAAGAATTGGCAGACACACGGATTGTCCACAAAGATCCTCGTCGATGTCATTCGGACCCAAAGAGGTTCTAGCGTACGCATGTATGCAGAAACTGCAACAAGCTTTTAAGGATAGCGAGGGAACGATTGTCCTATTCATATACTGAGTTATGTTAACTGAGGTCTCTTGGAAGAAAAAAGCAAGTGTAGGCTCTGCTGCTATCCTAGCAGTGTGGTGAGTACAAAACCAAAAAAAAACCAACCCAAAATATGCAAATGGGTGTATGTGTGCAGTTATTTAGTCTGTACCAAAGACCTTGTGTGTGTCTTATGACTGTCATGATGCAGTGCTTGGAGCTAGAGATCTGTGCAAGCAATGGCCTTGTTCAGGCTAGATAATTAGTCAAATGCTGATTTCTCCTCAACTCCCATAGGAACAGTGTCACCTAGGCCAAATATCACCTATTGAAGTGGTGCTTGTCTGTCTGTGTGGGCTTGGAAAATTGCATTGCTGTGTAGGCTCCAAGTACATACAGTTTGTTCCATACGTTTTTGGACAGGGGACAATATTTCTAATTTTGGCTCTTGACATCATCACAGAGGATTTCAAGTAAAACAGTCGACATGTAAGGAGTTTGATAAAATAGTTGCATTAACTGTTTGGGACTTACTGCCTACAGTGTGTAAAAATAATAGGGATCTGTTGAAAGACATAGAAAACAATAATCACAGTAATGTTTTTTGTAAGTGCATAATCACTTCATTAATAAAGATTACTGTTTTATTACCTTAAAATGAGGCCTTTATGTTTATTAATTAATGCCTGTGGTGCTCTTCACTTTGCTCACATATGGCATAGACATGGTCGGCTAATTTATCTGGTTATTTTTAATATCTTGTTAAACCAATCTATGCAGTCAGATGACAAAACCTTGGCTGTTTACAGTTACAGAGAATGCAACATTGCATTTGGGTGGACATGATGAAATGAATATATTTACAAAAACCAAAAGAATTTGAATTTATAATAAATAGCTTTTAAAAACCTAAAGATATTAATAATCGCTGTATGTGTGAAGATGTTGGTGGAAGGTTTAATTCAGCTGTTAAGGAATAGATGGGACTATTTACATACACGTGCTGTTATCATTATAGTAAGAAAGAAGCAGCTTGTTTTCTAGCTATTGTGTGTTCTCTTCAATGCTTGGAAAATGAAATATTCGTGATTGCGTCTCTCTAAGGAGATCTCTGTAATCTCATCATTAACCTATGCACAGTGATGAACCACAATGACATGGAGCAGGCTGCCAACTGTTAACTTTCCCCTCCCATATTGACTTCATATTTTTCATATTTGCCAATCGAAGTCCATATTTCTTTTGAGCGAGAATGTATTTCTGACCCTTGGTCCCCCGACTGTCTTTATTGTGTTTATGTGCAGGAGCTTCAGTTTGAGCGGCTAACCAGGGAGCTGGAAGTGGAGAGGCAGATTGTGGCCAATCAGCTGGAAAGATGCAGACTCGGAGCTGAGTCACCAGGCGCTGGTAGCAGCAGGTAATGAGAAGAGAGACACACACACACACACGGAGGAAGCCACAGTCCAACACATGGCTTTTCTATCCTTCACAGCAGTGGCCATACTCTGTGGTATAACCTTATGGCATTATAGCATTGTGATGGAGCATCCCAGTATGCTCAATGATGCTCAGTGATTGGACTATGAATCTAAAATATTTCTCCGTCTTGTGCTTTAATCTGAGATGAACAGAATCAGTCCTTGCATGTGCATGCGTATGTATGTATGCATTTATATGTGTGAGCACGCATGATCGTGAGGTGTTGTTTTCTCAGCGACGCATTGCTGTGAGTGACTTGGCTCTGTGAGCGCGTTCCCACTTCATCAGCAAAGACACTAGGTTGCCTGATCATCACACCTCAGTGACCGCACATTCTGTCCTGTCTGCTGTGGCTCACACATGTCAGGTTCATTTGTAAGGCTCGATATAACGTTGAAATATCTCAACAGCCTCACAAGGCAGCTGCAACGAAGTTTTAACAGCAGTCTTATTGTCTTCTGCTGTAAAATGCATCCATGGTCCTCTTCTGTCATATGTAAACAACAAACCTTCTGCAGCGACAGAAACAATAGAGGCAATGAGCAGTAACAGTTGCAAATGCACAAACCAAAATACTTGCACAGTATGTTTATTATTGTTTTTAGGGCTTTGTCACGTAACGTAACTGTAAATGTTACTGTCACAAACACAGGACTATGACTAAATTATTCCTGTTTGAGAGAAACAATAATTGGTGTAAACGCTTGATAATTAAAGTTGTATTACTGTTTGTTTTTTAATGTTCTGTTTTTGATGGCGAGTTTTTTTTTGTTGTTGTTTTTTTTTTTAAATTAAAACTAAAAATGAAGCACTTCAAAACTGATTTGTACCGAGGTTTCCGTGACAATGGTAAAAGTTCATGCATCGTAAACATGAATCCTGTTATAGTTGCACTTTTAGTATCTTAAGCTGAAATGAGAGTAAGAGAATTTGTGAGTTATGATGGGAGTTATTTGTGTCTTTCATTTTCTTTGAATGTCTGGTTTACTGAAACGGCATACTGCTATACTACGAGTATTTTACTTGCAGTTAACCGAGCTGTACTCTGTCTGGTTTAGTCCTAAGTATTATGTCTCTTTGTAAGGTTTGATTCCTGAGTGCCGCTATAAAAATAATGATGAGATCACAAATTATGTAAACTGTCTTTGCACTTGAAAGATCGGTGGTTAGATTCCCGGCTCCTACAAGTGTGTATTTAGGCAACGCATTGAACCCCAAATTCAAACTAATGAGCGTGTGTGCCGAGGAGAAATGCTAAAAGTCCTGCACGAATAGTGTCAAAGTGGCCTGAGTGATCAGAAATGACAGAAAAGTGCTATTTACTCATTATGTTGTTTGGATCATGTGGTCAGAGCTAAGGTACAGTCATCTTTTTGTTGCACTGTACTCCTGTAAACACATGTATTTTTACTTTTTTTAATCTTCATCATATAACCAAAAAGAAACAACTACTTCTAATTATTGCTGCTACAGGTGGTTCTTCAAGCTTCTGATACATCTACATGCATGAAACACCAGAGCTGCTGCTGCCTCTCCTTAAACATCTTGCACCATACTATGCCCTCTAGATGGGCATGTAAGGATGACAGGAGTTGTAGCTCTAGTGTAAGGTTCCACCCTACCCTTATCTATGTTTATCTAATAGCTTAAATCTCTTACATACTACATCCTTCTGTATAGTGCTTTTTATGAGTGGGGGGCGAGCTATTTTCTTCACAAGTGGTCAGTGAATATAAATTCTGATGGCATGTTGCTACATTCACTCTCAAATGGGCCGTAACACAATTGGGATATATCTGGATACATGACACTTTGTTTCAAAAGTAGCTTTAATGGCTCTCTGAACTTTTCTGGCTTTCTGATAATAAGCCCTATGCCCTTAGATAGTGCATTCTTGCACTCTAGCCTGCATAACTCTAAAAAGCACTCACCTACCAGCACTGCTCAGTAAGTGTCCATTTCCCCTTTGTCCCTTTTTTAGAGGGGTGCAGATATACAGCGGCTTTAAGTGCTGCCAAAGAGGTGTGGACAACAGCTCTCTGAATTATACACAGCCCCAGTAATTACTTTAATTTCCTCTTTCAGAAAAATGTTGTTTGGAGCACAGTTTTAATGAGTCCAACCACACTATGGTTGTTCTTTATTCGTCCACACAAGGGAATATTTATAAAATGATTCATATATCAAAATTAATTTTGGGAATAAAGCTTAAGGACAGAGCAGTCTTTGTTTACTCAACCTAATTATTCCCTAAAATATCAAATCTTGTGTGTGCTAGACACAATGAAAATATCACCCAAATCTGTTTTGTGTAGCTTTCAGCTCATTGTCTTGATCCACTGGTCCATAAGTGACATTTGGCTTGCAAAACAAAGTGTTTTTCAGAGTAGTTGGTGGATTAAATGAGCCAAATACCAAAATCCCAGGCAATGTTGGACATGCAGTCGTCTCGTTGTAGGCTAAGTGTCACTTAAAAAGCGTCACAAGAAAAAACTCGACTGAATTGGCAGACACAGGTTGTTGCTGTGGTTTGATTTTAATGAGGCTTGCCCTATACCTCGGTTGTTAGGACTGTCAGCTTGGGACTTAAGGCTTTCCGTGTATTTGCTACGATAGTAGTATGCTGTTTCTGTCTTCATAGCTATTAGTCACCTACTTATCTTGCCTCAGATACAACTCGGATACCTCTTTACCGCTTTAGAAATCTTTCTTTTTTTCACATTGCTAATGCTGCTGTTTGCACTTCTCTTGCCCACAAATTATGACATTTTACTGGCCTTCCATTCACTCATTTTATCTTTTAGCGCCATATTCTGTGTTGTGCATGTAATGGAACATGCATTTGTTGCAAACTGTTCAGTATGCAGTGTCTTTGGGTTGATATGCTCTCTGAACCAAACTGTCAGAGATCTCTTTATGTTGACATGCCTGTGCTCTTAAAAAAATGCAAGCACCACCTGGATTGCTTGGATCCATCAGCTGCATTTTGTTAGTGCTATCTACATGTTTGTCTCAACATTTTGTTGCCATACCTGAGCCAAGCACAACAGAACATCCATCAATTAAAAAAAGAAAATGCTTAAATAAAGCAGGGGCATCTGGCGCTAGAGGCTATCCCAGCCAAATTTGAGCAAGAAGTACATCTTTGGGTGGTTTACCAGTCAATCACAGGCCTAACACAAACAAAAGATTCACATTCACACCCATGTACAATTCAGAATTACTAGTCGAACTCAAAAGTTTGTTTTTCTGCTGCCTTCCATTTGAAGTGGTGTCAGGCTTTCCGCTCGGTGAAGTCTGAGTAGCCACACCAACCTCGATTTTGCAATTCGAGATGGCAGCTGCAACAAAAATGGTTTTAAGACTGTAAAACTATTGTGCATGTGTCACTAGTTAACCTGTACATTGTGTTCATACCCAAGTATTGCTACTGATGGCAAAATTTGTTTACCATGATATGGAGAGAAAACAAAGCCTTTTTTTCTGACTGCTACTGAATTATGGTCAAGTTGGGTATGACATCACTACCAGTTCCAGTGTCCAACTTCCTTTGTATTAAGGTAAAAGGAATGCTGGCTTAGTCTGTGGGCAGAAAGTGGAGCATCCAGAGGGAACAAGTGTAGGCACAGAGAGAAAATGCAACCCTAAATGTTAACAAAATACAAAAGATACAAATTCACATAAATATGGTAACTAAAGTCAGCAAAATATGTATCTGTCTGCAGGACTGATCCAGCCTTCCTCCCGCTTTTCCTTCTTTTCTGTTACCAAACATCAGGATTTGCATCTTCCATTTATTCCAGTAGGAAAGAGTTGCAAGAGTATTTGAATGTGAGACAAGGTACATGGATAGAAGCAGAAATGCCTGGTATGGGCACATTCTTAAAATTTAGCCAGCCTAGTCTGACCCTCTGAACAAGTTAATTGAGTTTGAATGAAGTTTGAAACAATGTTATTAGCAAACAGCCAAGTCTGCAGTTTAGGATGCGTTTTATTATTTAAACTTAATTTATTCCCAGTGTCTGTTGGCAAAGTCCCACCTAAATATTTGCCTCTAATCATCCAGCCCTGCTCTCATCATGCAGATCACAATCAGTGTTTTGGTTGAGCTTTGTGATGTCTGTTTGAAAAAGCATTAAATTCAATTTTCTGCGAGTTAAGTGTGCAGGGCTTTTTTTCTGATTTGTTTTCAGTCTCTTGCATTTTCTTTTGACTGGGTGCCTTTTCCCCCCCACCATCATGGATGCCCGACAACTCATCTTCACCTGAAATCTACTGCTGTAGATAGTCTTATGCTAACATAAGACTAATGCATGATGTTTTAAAGCCTGTATATGTACATGTAAATATAAACACATCAGACTGAGAGACTGAAACCACCTAGGACCCTATAAAGAAAACATACAACATTGCTTTTCACACCTTTCTTTTTTTTTTCTTTCAAGTAAGAAGACGAATGATATGGTTGTGGCTCGGGATTTGCGAGTGAATGGAGATTAGCCTCGAGAATTGAGGTCACACTGATTGGTTCAATAGCACAGCAGGACAACAGCAGAGGTGACAACACACTTGAGGGGTTCGGATTGGAGTCATTACATTTCGCGACACCTCCAGAGCTGGCCTCCGCCTTCATTTGTACAAGCAGACAGGGGGTGGCCATCAAACTTCACCTCTGGCAAACTTAACTAGAAGATGCAACCTCCACACCCAGCCAGCCTTTCATTAGCCAAAAGGACTGATGGGAAATAAAGTGTCATGTCACAGTTAGGCCTGTTGTGTATCACCATTGGCACTTTTACTCTCACTTAGCAGCGCCTTCGCTCTGCCTGCCGGTCAGCATGCAGCACGGGTGGCGCATAATCGTTACGGTAGCCATTCTTCTGCTTTATCTCCCATGCTTCAGTGAAGCTCAGCTCGCCCAACTTCCTCTTTTTAATTGCCTGCATGCTCATTAAAATTCTAAGAAAGTGCTTCTTAAAGCTCATTTAGTGTCACCTTAACTGGGAAGAAATAGCGGCAACACTTTGCTTGATATTAATGATTGGCAAATGGAAGATCTGAAAAAGAACGGGGTTGATGCACTGCTCCGAGGTCTCCTGCTTGGCCTCTGTTTCTTGTAATAACTAACTCTAGAACAGGAGAGTGAGTGGTTTTTACCTTTGATCAGTGATTTGATGTTCACACATACTTAAAATAATAAGTTTAGAGTCCTATTTAGTACCTGATAACTTGCTCATCTGTTCCACACTGCTCTTTCTTCTTAGCTGTATTCATTTGAGTCCATTCCATCCGCTACAATGTTATTTGAATTGTCTCTTACATTTTAGTTAGCTTTGTAACCACACTTTGGTTATTTGAAGCTTTCTAAAACAAAAAATTACCTGCTATAATTTAGCTTTCAGTTTGTTTCAGATCATGTTGTAGTTTCAGCATTGTAATAAGAACTCTAGGTTAGGATTTAGGACTATCATGATCGAGGATTTGCACTGAACTGTAACTGGCCTCTTTCTTTAAATAGAGTTAAGTAGTTAAAACTGAGTAGCCTTTGGTTTAAGTCTTGGGATAAACAAAATATATTATAATAATTTTTTGAAAAAAGGCTTTCAGTCATCTACCTGGAAAAGAAAACAAATTGAAATTTAGGAAAATTAAGGCCTCCTATATACAGTAAAGCCTACAAACATCAGACGCATCTAGGACAAATGGGTTTACTACTAAAGCTAACTGTACTAGAAGCTTGTGTCATGCCTTTCATGCCAAAAACGCTCAGTGCAGTTGATTGGTATAAGACCATTTATATTACTGCACACTGTCACTGGATTCTTTCTGATTTTGTTGCTTGGTACGGTCTGTGTTATTCCCAAATAATGGACCCAAACTGTGATTTCTCTCTGGCTGGATCATTATTCCCCTGCATTACTCTCTGGAGGGTGACTACCTCTGTGGGATACAGGCTCCACTGGAATAAATACTGGTATTCATGTCAGGATTATGTCAGCATGTCAGGACATTGAGCTTAAAGACAGAGGGTGTGAATATACAATGTGATTACTTTTTGATTTACTCAGAGAGAGTTTCTCATGTGTCTGTGCTGCTTCAGCTCCCTTCAGGTTATATTCCATCCTTCGGCCGTTGACTTAGCATATTTACTAAATGAATGAAATGAATGTGGAAAAACAGCTGCCAGTCCTGCATGTGTGTGTATATGTATGTGTGTGTATATGTATGTGTGTATGTATATATATATTTTTTTCTTTTTTATGGCAGTGTGCAAACAAAATGCTAGCTGACTCATTTAGATTTCATCTGAGATGCAAACAGCTCCACTTTGGCAGCATCCTTTGAACCTCTAGCTGTTTTATCTCAAAAGCACTGATTACCATCTCTAATCTTGTTGTAAAAGGCACAAGTAGATGAGGCTCCAAGGTGTCTCATCCAGATGATGTCACTCATATCTTCCACTGTGGTGTCTCTGGTTCGTAGTGCATATATTCACCTTTTCATCTGTTGTTTTTGTTTTTTCTTGTTTTCTCCCCCACAGCTCATCTGAGAAGTCCCTACCTTGGAGAACTGCAGGTAATTACTGAAATGCTATTGCTGCTCATAAAATAATTTCTCATTTTACGCTGTGTCCGTTTACATTTATATTTGGTGTCTTTTATATCGGCGTATTTGCAGGAGTAATCAAGAATTGAAGCAAACACTCCCCCATTTGAGTCTGTACCCAGACCTGAAATTAGTCAATAATTAGTTAATAATTACACATGCCGCAGTGCTAAAACATTACGGGCCACGAGGCTCACCTACTTTCTCAAGGGCACTGACTGCTGTGGTTAACGTTCATACTACAATACATGGATTATTCAGATAAGCTCTCTGAAGGTTTCAAACTAAAAGTATTTAGTAAAAATATTTTCTATTTAAAACTGATTATTTTCTTGTTGGACCTGTTAGAACCTGAGAGAACAACATGCAGTTTATGCAGTGTTAGTGAGTTATATCGGCTAAGCTAAGTGCTTTTCAATTCTCCATTTGCAAAGCAAGGGCTGTGCATGTATCTAGACTTGATAAAATGTACATTTTGTGTGTTTGTGTGTGTGCATGGTGTGCAGTACAGACATGTTTTACATTTCCACAATAATCTGTGCTAATACAAGTGTTTTCAACCGCGCAATTGACAGCCCCAGGCATGTTCTTGTTTTAATAGTTACTTAAGCAATTTCTGCCCACTCAGATGAAACGCCATCATTGGCAGGTAGCAGAAAACTTTCTCTCAAGACCCCGTTGGTCTGTTTGTTTAGCCCGCATCTTTCAAGGATGTTTAGGCGACAACAGATAATGGATTAAATTTACTAATGTCTTTCATGGCTTATTAATTGCATAGTGGAAGACTGACTTTCTGCAGTGGTCATTAATCTTTTGTTTTCGATCCCATCAAAAGAGCCTTTGGGGGATAGCCTTGTACATATGCAGAGGGAATATAAATATCACACGGGTTTCTCTTTTTCTGCCCGAGTCCCAATTTCCATGCTGAATGCATTTCATTAGGGTTACAACTGAGTCGGGTACTAATCGCTGCCATTGTTTTTCTTTGTATTGATTTCTCATTGTGTTGTGGATGATAAATGATAGTCAGATGCGGTGATGTACTTTGTCCAATCTAAATGACTTAAACTCAAAATGTGTGGCACAGAGTGTAATGGGCCACAGTTTTCTCTGAGGCTCATCGGCCTCGTGAGCCATCGTACGTCTCCACCGACTGAGAGATCGGAGGGGAAGTGTTACTGTAGAAACAACTGTCTTAGCCTCAGGAAAAGTCAGTGCAGTCGCACCTCGTACATCTGCAAGAAGAGAGCAAGCACCCCAGAAATGGAGTATTCTGATTCTGATTCTGATTTTCTCCTTTTTCTGTGCTTCGTCTGTCTGTTTGTGTTTCGATCCCTTCTCTTTATCAAACATGCATTTGTCTTCATGCTGGCAGTTCAACATGTCAGTATCATGTTTGACTTTTTAATACTTCATTTAATGACCAAATTGTTTTGAAAATAAAAGGCAGAGGCAGTTTTATATGTAGAGTATAGCTAGGTGATAAGCATACAGTGATTGGATTGTTATTGTTGTTTAGGTGGAAAATTGGAAAGTTGGGATCATCTGCTAAAATATTATTCTTCAGTAAGCTTCAGAAAGTGTTCCTAATACCTCAAAACTTGTAATGCTTTTTTTGTGAAAAACATACTTTTTTGTCAGGCAGCTTATCTTTCCCAAAGCAAAATGATAAGTCGTTCCTGTAAGTCATTGTAAAATTGCACAGGTTGTTTTTCTTCTGTGAGGGAGCTGTGAACTGTTCGGTTTCCATAAAGCAGAAACTGAGTAAAGACCTGGCATTTTAGAGATCACAAACCCATCTGGGTAAATATTCAGTAAGCATAATTCAGGATTAGGAAGAGGCACCTCCTCACCAGTGATCTGATTACATGTATACAAGACTCTCTACCAAGAACAAGAGTATCAGGATGCATTCCCACATATAATGAAGCTGAGATCCATTCAGACAATTACATTTATTGTCGAATAAACTTCTGATTCAGATTAGATTAGATTAGACAGAACTTTATTAATCCCTCGGGTGGGTTCCTCTGGGAAATTCGATTTCCAAAAAAGCACAGCACCGACAGAAGTTACAGAGTTACAGAATATTATATATATATACACACACACACACACACACACACACACACACACACACACACACACACACACACACACACACACACACATATATATAAATACAGAGACAATATAAATAAAATATACGAAGGGAATAAATAGGAATAAAAAATAAAAATACAAGTGAATTGCACATTTCAAGTATTGAGGTCTATTGCACTGTTGACTATTTACAAAAGTATTGCACAAAAGGTATTGCACAGTGAGGTGAAGAGGCACTACAGCTTAGTTGTTCCCCCCTCCTTTGTCCTCCTGTTTCCCCTCCCTCTCCCCTCCAGAGAGGAGTTAAACAGTCTGATGGCGTGTGGGACAAAGGAGTTTTTAAGTCTGTTAGTTCTTGTCTTTGGGAGAAGCAACCTGTCACTGAACAGACTCTTCTGGTTGTTAATGGCCGTGTGCAGAGGATGCCTAGCATTGTCCATAATGTCCATCAGTTTCTTTAATGTCCTTTTCTCTGCCACTGTCACCAGAGTGTCCAGCTTCATGCCGACCACCAGATTCACGATTCACCAGAATAACTTCCTTATAACTCTTCTTTCTCGGGTAAATCATTGGTCAGATCTGTTCACCATGCATTACTTTGTGAAATGATTCTTTGTGTATAATTTGTGTCATAAAGAAATCTTCTAAGGTAGATTGAGAGGGAAGATTCATGTCATTAGACGGCCCAGCCAGTATAAAATTTCACAGTTGAAGATACTTTTAAAAAATGCTTTGAAGGTATGCCTAACATAGTCCCAAGTTCTTCAAAAGACATAAAGTTATTGCTGATCGCTGTAGAGATCAGTCCTGGCTGTACGCTGTATTGTCCAAGACTCGTGGGATAGCTCTAGCTGGTCAACAAAAACATGATCAAAATTTGGGAATAAACAACTTTAAGTGCAATATCAAACCGTGACATTTTTAATGTGTTTTGGAAAAATCAGTATACAGTGCTGTGTGTTTTACAAGCTATTACAGCATAAAATCACAGAATAAATGGGCAAACACTACAGCTTTGACACTGCCTGATATGTAACAGCAAATGCAACCACCCTGCAAAGTGAAATAATAGTGCTTGAAACCAGCAGTTATTGTCAGATCATCACAGAGGCACCTGGCCAGCTGTCCACTTGAATACACTCCACCCCTCCTCAATGCCTTGAAGACACAGAAATATAAGGCTGTACATGGATGGATGTTTTCTATAACTATAATAGATTTCTATCAATTAGGGTTTCAAGAGTCATTTCTTATTTGATGTCAGAAGGGAGAAAAATTCCCAGATTTTACATATTGCTGATTGATAGCAGTATGTTGCTGGGTGGAGTGATACCTCTTCTAATTATTTATTTATTCATTTGTACATACATCATTCCAGTGCTGTAATAAGCTTGTTCACACGAGACATGTGCTTGTGTGTTTATTTCAGGTGGATAAATTAGCTATATTTACAGAAAGAGGTAAAACGTTCAGATAAAAATATTTAAAAGGAGAGCATTTTTATATTTTACCTGCTGCTGCTCCCTCGGTGTTGGCTCTACATGCATAATTCGTCACCTGTGATGTAACATTGTAAGCCAACAGACTTGAGCTTTGCTGGTCCTAGAAAACAGAATCACAGGAGTACCATATAACTGTCCCATTGACCCAAATAGAAAGTGGGCGTGAGGGTTTCTGGCACACAAATGAAACACTGTTGTGTGCAGCAAAATGTAGCCCATATCATAAATAAAGTATTTATTGGAGTGGTAAAACAGGTTTTGACTGAAATATGATATTCGATGACCTCTCCTCTCCCCTTAATAACGAGTTTTGACACCTCATTATAAATCAATAAAGAATTTGATGACCATTTGAGTAGTTTCTTCTTCTTCTTTTTTTTTTTTTCCTTTCAATGGGCAGCTCATAGGTAGAGACCAACCTCGCTCTCTTCTGATGGAAAATCTGGGATTTTGTTCTATAACTAACCCTGCAATATGACAGAAACCACTCAGTTCAGAGAAGAGCTTCAAGGGTTATTCCTAGTAGGCTTTCAAGGGGAAAAGAGGCACTCTGAGCCAAATCCTAGAAGATTATTATTCTACATTCCCACTTGGCTACTTTTCGCTGCTCCCTTGCCACAAGGAGCCGCTACGGAAGGTATGTGGCCACGGTTACCCTTTGTAACACAACCCCAAAGGGGATTTGTGTCACCAGCTACAAACAAGCCAGTGTTGACCACTACAACGTTGTCCATGCAACACTTATGTTTTCATTTAAAACACCTTAGTCCTCACAAGTACGGACCCGCAGTAAATGGTAAATGGTGCTTTAAGAGTCCCTAAGAACCCCAAAGCACTTTACACATTCAGTCATCCATTCATTCACACACACACATTCACACACTGGTGATGGTAAGCTACATTGTAGCCACAGCCACCCTGGGGCGCACTGACAGAGGCGAGGCTGCCGGACACTGGCGCCACCGGGCCCTCTGACCACCACCAGTAGGCAACGGGTGAAGTGTCTTGCCCGATTACAAGGCGAACTCCCAACTCTTGAGCCACGATCGCCCCCGCAGTATACAAGAAAAGACACCCACAGAGGACACCAAGCATTTTTCATTATCTCAGCATTGACCAGTGGTACACACAAGGACACACAGCCTCAATAGTCTCAGTAGTCTCAATAATAAAACAAAAGCTAAGGAACCAGCTAAAACGAAATCATTATTGGGTGCTGAAATAAATACTGTTTCAATATTTGTAACATTGATTTTTATTTTTTTCCCCACTGTTTGGCCCTTTCTTGCCTTTTGCATCCTTGGTAGATTGGTAATACGACTTTTTTTTTTTTTTCACTTTAATACCTGGGCTCTAATCCTGTATGTGCTCATATCGATTTTCAGCCTCGGTGTCAAAATCTACTTTTCTCATATGTGACGTCCCAGTGTCACTCTTTCTTTTCCTCTGAAAATCCAGTTTCTGCATCATTTTCCAGCACATTAATTAGCTGGAGACACAAACCAGAAAGATGCTCTTTAAATCCAGGGAAATAAATTGTTTGGGGAAAATAGGAAACACACGAGTTGATTGTTTGGGTTCTGCTTGGTGCTGCCCACTTTACAGACATTCTACATTCTTATCTAATGCATTGTTAATAGACAAGAAAATGTAAAAATTGGGGGCAGAGTGCTTAGACATCTACTAGTGGGATTAGCAAAGCAAGGGCAAGCGGTAGAGATAAATGTTGAGCTCTAAAATAAGTTTTGAAATTCACTGCTGGGGCCTAAATGTAAGAAGTGGCCGCTGCTCTCCTCTTTAGTCAGTAGTTGTGGGGAAAAAATAACTATCCGAAATGGATTCACTATGTGTGTAATCTTCTACACAGATCAAAAAGGCTTCTGTTTCGCTCTGCACTTGCGCTCTGTGTCTATTCCAGTTTCTCATCTATTTTGCCTTTTTGGCATATTATTTATCAGACAGAGTGAGCGCTTGGTACAAAATGTCCTAAACAACATGCTGTGTGTGTACCAGACTAAGAGTCACTGTCAGAATTCAGATTGTTGAGTTGTTTGATGTCTTTGGCTAATAAATGCCTTTTCATCTTTGTTGCAAACTTAAAAATACATACACAAAAATGTGAGCGAGTATCCACGTATTAAATTGCACTGACACAGTTGACACAGAGTTTGTTGTAGACTGGACTCTCTGAAGCCACATGGGGGATGCCTCTCTCACAACAGGCCACCCCCACTGTGCTTTCTGACAGTCTGACCCCAGATCTGCTTTGATCTGCTTTGACTCAATCCCTTCAGTAAATAGCCAAGCACCTTTAGTCCTCCAAAAGTGGGAGTGCAAGATGCCAGGTTGTCAAATGCACAAAGCCTACATGTCAACACATTTATTCAACAGGTCAGTTTTGACAACAAGGCGGCTCAGTCACAGGATTCAGCTTTCATTCACACGCTAGCGAACCGAGCAGGATCTGACAAATTCAGACCACCAATGTTTGTCTTCTTCCTTCCCTTCATTCACTGCCAATTGTTCTAGTGATTGCAGAGGAATCCATTGACTCTGGTCACGCTTAACTAGATTGTGACTGTGGAGAAACATTGTGCACAGAGACATTAGACAGCTAATTTCGGCTTCTGTTTGCCTCGCTCGTTGTTGCTGTGCGTGACGCGAGAGGGGATGCAGGGAAATGTTAGAGCTGTGAAACGATTTAGAGCATGGCTGTATACACAATTGAAGTGACATGCCGCCCAATTTTGACTTCCCAAATTAGTATGGTAGTAAAATTTAATGACTCCAACTGTATACAAGTGTGAAACTAATGTTGCTGAAATGACCGTCTTATTGTTTGCTTTCAGTTCCATAAAATATCGACTGCTTTAACGACTATTGTAAACTCTCAGTCCCAAAGACCGAAAACTGTGAGATTATTTCAGACCTGAAGCTCCACCTCTCTGCCTGACTTTCTGCTCTGCCGTGTCTTCTCAGATGCCTGTGCCTTGGGGGACACAAAGTCTCGGGTGACTGACAGCTCCCAGTCCCCGAGGTACCACATCAGGACGGAGTCAGAGCAGGTGTCTCTGTACTCCCCGGAGCAGTCCTCCCTTCATGAAAGTGAGGGTCTGTTGTTGCCTTCTCTCTACATTCTGCAGCCCTCTCTTCTGCTCGCTTTCTCTTGCCTCAGCGTTGTTCCACTACACTGATGCCAGTTTTGAAAACAATTTTCTTTAATTTTATACCTTATGATTACACTCTTTATTTTTATTTTTTGTCTTTCACCGTTATATTCTTCAGGATAAACTGTTATCAGTATAAGCATAAAGTATAAAAGTGTGCCATATTTACCATGGCACACTGAGTAATAGCTTGACAAAACTGTTACCCACCCCCCCTGCTGTGCCATTTGTCATTAGTAAGGCTATCCTAAGTAAAGGTCACATCTGTTATGAAACCCTTTATGATGTGTCCCTGTGCCTCTAACCGCTCTCCATACTCTCCCCCAGCATTTCATTCTCGTCTGTCGTTTTTCTCTCATTATCTCTCAGGATCTGGAGGGAATTCGTGTAACTCAGCTCAGATGAACTCGTACTCGGACAGTGGTTACCAGGATGCCAGCAGCAGCTACCTCAGCAGCCAGAACCTGGGCAAGGCTGAACTAAGGGTGCAGCATTCCTTCCCCGGTGCTGGCACTGGCACACTGATGAGGAATGCCAGGGCTGAGGGACAGGCTTCAGCCCAGGTACTGACGGTTGTTTAAGTCAAGATTTATCTCATCATACGTCTTGTTCGAAGGGTCGTGAAGTTTAATTGCTCCAGAATTGCTGTTGAGTTTGTTAGTGATTTATGGCTTTAATGCACAGAGGGATCGAGCACCACAACCTAATCACGCTTCTTACAGCTTCGTGTATAGAGAATGCTGAGAAACCAAATAGCGCCGTCACACAACAGAGGAGGGGAGCACAAGGAAAATAAATATGTCTCAGAGTAAAGTCATGCCCTGTAATGAATTGTTTTATGCAGCATGTCATTATTATTACAGTACATAATTTTATAGCTCCTCCTGAATGTAAACTAAACCACAGAGCCTTTTTATTTTTTTTCTCTTGCTTGCAGGTCACAACAGCAGTGCCTGGCCGAGCTATGCGAAGGGTCAGCTCAGTGCCTTCTCGCTCTCACTCGCCAGCCTACGCGAGCAGTATGTCCCCCTCCCGTGGTTCCCTGCGTACCTCAGTTGGCAGTGCCTACGGCTCCCCCATTGTTACAGAACCCAAACCCCTGTCCGCCATCTATTCTACAACATTGCCCTCTGCCCAGCGAACCAGTACTACGGGCGGCGGTAGCAGTGGCTCACCCTACAACACTCAGAAAAACTCCCCCGCTGCACTGCGTCGCATGGGCTCCACAAACTCTCGATCTAGCCGCACCACCTCACCCTACCAGGCCTCAGCAGGGTCACCCTCGGGCCGCATGGGCTCACCTCTGACGATGGTCGACAACGTCAACCCTCCGCTGACTAAACAGCCTACTCACACTTCGTCTCCAGTCAGGGCTAGTATGACTGCCGTGCCCCAGCACTACAGCTCCACTCTGCCCCGCTCCCTGCTCCACAACACCGACCCCTACGGACCCCAAAGTTACGACATTTACGAGAGAATGACGCGACCTGACAGCCTCGCAGGTGCTCCGCTGCACACACACATACGCACACACATACTTGCTCTGTACGGTGCATCAGTATTTTATATATCTTCTTTTGAAAGTCTCAGCATAAAATTACTGACGCTTTAATATCAAGTCTGCTAAAATAAGTTAAAGTGTTTTGTTCCTCCTTTCTTGGCATGTTAAACGATACAGTTATGTTTGCTTTGTGCAGACAGGGATGCACTCTTGTATAATTATTTTAGCTTTTTTGCTAATTGAGTGCTCTCAAGCAAAAATACTTTAGTATTAAACAGCTTGTGCAGATCACAGATCACACATCTGCTTTACTGATTACATTCTGATAGAAACCATATTATTATTATTTGATAGTCTGCCTTTAAACTATTGTGTCAGAGGAAGAACTAAGTTTAAATTATTTCCAGGCAGCTTCACTTGCCTTTTCTGGTTTCAAATAAATCAGTTGCTTCAGTTACCACACCTAAAAGAGGTGTAACCTTGCACAAGCGCAATTCACTTATGCTACAGTCACACAAAAGAAAACAGTGGTTGGCACGGTTATTACGACTGCATGCAACAACTTTGATCCGATTGCTTTTGAAATGGTTGCTTTGACGAAATTTCAGATTTGTAACTAGTGTGACTGAGGCGAGAGGGTTAACTACCGAACGTCACAGAAACCATGATTTTCAGCTGCCTTTAGTTTTGCTTTATGTGAGAGTCAAGGCTACTGCTTGATATTACGCATGTGTGGCATTCATACAGGGGAAAAAACGTTTTGTTTTGTGGTTAAATAACTGACAGAGCATTTAATCATAAACACAAGGTGCCCCCGTAGTGGAAATAACAGAAAGTGAAGAAAATGATTCCACAAAACGTGATGGCATTCCTTCAAATCCATTGTTCTGATGAGTGCATTATCTAGGCTATATTGTGGGCAATCACTGAGGCAGGAAAGGGGGTGGCTTTGTGTGTGTGAGAGAAGTATGCCAGAGATCAGGAAGATAATTAATTGGAAAGCGTGCCTGTGCAAACTAGTTTGTCATTCTTAAGAGAATCCTGAGCAAATGAGGCAAAAACAAGAGCTGACTAGTGTTTGCTTGCTAAACACACGTATCTTGTCCCGGTGTTTTCCACACGGCAACAAGAGTTGATGGACGGAGATCAGCCTGCAGCCTTTCATTTTCTGCTCCCGTTTTCTGTAGAATCTCCAGGACATTAGATCATAGTCTAGACAAATAATGACAACTACAGATAACCATGATTATTCAGTGGGAATTTCAAACTGATGAAACACTGCTCCGCTTTTGGTTTTGCCTCCACGTGATAAAATAACACGTTACTCAGAAAATCAGTGTAGTGTTACTTTGAGGTTAACTGACACTTATTTCCTCTTGACTTGATGCTGCTTTGGGATTTTCTCAGATGCCCTCGTTGATGGTGACGTACAAGGTGAATTTAGTTTTGTTTTGTTTTGGTGGTTGTGTTACTTCAGCTCATCATCTGTTCTGTTTACATAAAGGTGCTGTGTGTGTGTGCACGACTTGATCTTATTTATTTTATTTATGTCTAACGCTCATGTACGACCAGTTGCCATTTTTAACGTCTAATAAACACACGTGCATTGTAGCAAGATCACTGGGAACATGCTGCTAAATATCTTTACTTTAAATTTTGATGTAATGTATTAGCTATCCTTGTAAAATTTTAAGGGAAATACTCGCGCTTCAGGTAAATTCTGCAAACTCTGAAAGATTAGTATTGCTTTAAATTTCTGAAGGAACACGCAGTCCTTTAAGATGAAAAGGTTCAGCTGCGTAATAAAACGTATTTTTATTCATTTTGCTTGTAGCGCATCAACCAGATATTTATGATAAAAATGAACTGGCAAAATAATTTTTAATTGAGCGAAATTGCCTTTGCATCTGTTCGAGCTGAATCACATGGGATAATAACCAAAAAGGCAGAAGTTAATGATGGCAGCTGGGTGTCAACTGTGGAAGTGTAATGAAAGGTCAGTCTTGGCCTTGCTGCTAGCTGTTTCTCGTGACTGCATGCTGCTTCTTTCCTCAGTGGGATGGAACTGTCTTTAAATGTTTTAATTTTGGGTGAATTTGTTGTTTTTCCAGCCTTTTATTAAACATCACAGGCCTTTCCACATGCATTTGTATTTATTTATTACACTAGCCTGACTTAGTAGTAGTTCAGAGCTTATCATTGTTACTATGGAAGTGTTCTTAAAGTGAGATTGTTTTTTTTATTACCCAGACTCACTGCACACACAAACACAGATGTTGCTACTTTGACTGATGATGTCTCCAGCAGAGCCAAAGGGTTGTCAGCCTCCTGAGTAGTGTAACAGTAATAGTAGAACAACTTCACTCCTCAGTGTCCACAGCTGTCTGCGCGCGTGTGTGTGTGTGTGTGTGTGTGTGTGTGTGTGTGTGTGTGTGTGTGTGTGTGTGTGTGTGTGTGTGTGTGTGTGTGTGTGTGTGTGTGTGTGTGTGTGTGTGTCGTCAAGGGAGTATAAATCTGGCCAACGAACCGAGCTTTCTGTTCCTTCTGCTTTCCTTCATTTCTTTGTCACCTTCTTTGTCCTCCCCCTTACAGTCTTCCTTTTTGTCACAAGCGCATCATCTGCACTTTGCAGTAATTTTTCACAAGTGTCCGATGAGCCATAGTAGAAGGAAATGGGACGATCACACAATCAGACTCAATTGCAAGCATTTGGCAAACACCATCCAGCAGCCTGAACTTGATGTTGTAGCTCTTGGTGGTTTTCTGTCAATATCTATCAGAAAGTGTTTTTCCTCCCCCTCCTCCTCACCTTTTTCTTGGTTCATAACACACTTTTTGGTTCTCTCTGCTGCCTTTTCATCACACTTCTGTCCACCTTTTTGTGCTTCATTTGTGCCCTTTCGCCTCCCTCTACTCTTCCGACTACTCATCCACCTGGCTCCCCTCCCTGCGCTGTCACTGGCATGATGTCAGAGCTTCCCTCTGCTGCTGAAAAATGGAAAATGAAGATAAATTGTCCCTAATAATGTGCTCATTACGCTCCATGTCCCTTTCAGAGAGGAAGGAAGAGAAAGGGGGGAAAATAGCACATCTCAATGTCTGCATTTTCATTTCGCCATCCAGGCTACCGGGGTAGTTTTAGCTGTGGTGCAATCGAATTTTTACCCCTTTAGGAACTTTCATGCGTAATGATTTTCTGATAATCATCCCAGTTTTCTTTGAGGAGTTCCGTTTGTTTAGAGAGGGTTCTTGAAATGTATTTTTCTTGAAGGATACATTCAGCTGCATCCATTTAAGTGTTTGTTTCTCCAGGGAAAGCACGCGCCAAGCAGCCACCACCCTTTATCCAGCCTCTGCCAAGTGTAATCTGTTAAAGCCACGGTGAGAGGACTGAGGGGGAGAATTAAATGACTATAACGCAGCAGGAATGTGGGCCATTCATCCTCAATAGACAGCAGTATGTTATTTCTCCCTGACAATTTGCAGATGCCTTTAGAAGTGACTGCAGCCCTTCTATCGGGGGACAGATTAGTCTCTGCTAAGGTTGTTTGAATGTTGCTACTTTCAGGAGTCAGGCTGCTGAGAGGCAGAGATATGCATGAAGGTTCCTGTGCCTGGGAGATTCTCTCCCACTCACTCGGTCACAGCTGTGCCAAAAGCTCTGTTTATGTGGCTAGGCTTTACATGGAATGAGAGGTCTCTGGTGGTCCTAGACAACCTCATTAACCCTCTTTTCATTCATCCTCTCGTTCCCATCCCCTCCTATACTCTCGGCTACTTTCTTTTCCCGCCTTTCCTTATGTCTTCCCACCACCTCTTCTCTCTCCATCTCCTCACCCTCTCCTCACCCTCTTCAAACCTTTGAACAAGAGAAGCTGAACTGATTTCCTGCCAAGGTGCTGCTAGTGGTTATTGTGCGCACAGCTATGGCGTGAAAGGCTGCCTGCACTATTGAGTGCACACAGTGGCAGAATTTTTCTTCTTTACTCTGTTTTACTACTTCCTTCCAACCTTAGTTTATGTCTTTGTTTATATGGCTATGGAGTGGAGAGTCAGAGCTTGGGCGTTTCTTTAGGTTTTAGGGGGTTAACTTTTTTTTTTTTTATAGGAAACACATAAACAAAACAGACAAGCTTTTGTAGGTTATGATATATTTTAGTTTTGCCTTATTTCAACCCTCTTTACTTGACAACACTTTGAAGTTTTCAAAAAAAAAAAACTTTCATTAGTGAGGGAAAATCAGTCAAAAACAATCAAATCTTCAATATATAAATGAAGTCCACAGCCTTGTTTAAACCTTTCCATAATTCAAGGACGTTTGCAGCACTCGCCATCATTTAATTTATTACTATGCAATGGCTAAAAAGCCAGTCTCTAAATTTAATTTAGAGTAAATGTTTTAAAAATCTGTCATAACCTTGACAAAAAACTGGGTGCTTTGTCAACACTGTTTTACCCAAAATGGATTGCACTTGTTGTGATCTCTTCCATAAAATGCTCTTGCTGTCAGAGAGCACTTAGAAGCTAGGACACCATTTTTTCTCCAGCTTTCAGGTCAAGGTCAGACTGATATTTTGGCAGGAAATGCTCATTTACTTGCAATTTAGACTTTGATAGAATTTAATCTGTATTTGTGTGTTTATTTGATTCATTAGGGGAAAAGATCTGCCCACTGAGCCTGGTGATACTTGACCTTAAAGCGGAGTTATTCTGCTAAATTCCAGCTCTGTATTTTAGTTTCTGGGTTCTGTATGATACACGGTAGGGCTGTGCGATATGACCAAAATCTCATATCCCGATATAAGAATTCTATCGTCCGATAACGATATAAATCACAAAAATGTAACATTTTCTGTAAATTCAGTGAATCTCGGGCAGCTCGACTTGCGTGAAGTGTTTCCAGCTGCGCGTCATGTAGCTGGAGTCGAGTGTTTTAACCGATGCATGAAACTATACATTTTTAGACATAAGTTGTAAAGGCCGCCGTTTTCTTTGTGAGTATTTATTACACGGCGTGCTGCGGGGAAAAGCCTGTTCTAACGTTTGAGTCTAAGGTCTATTTATTAGCACCCTGCGGCTCTTTTTTGCTTCTCATCCGTAAATAATCTGCTCTTTCACGTGATTCAGTTTATTTTGAAAAGTCAACAGGATCTTGAGCTTTATTGTGAAAGGTTTATGTGGAACATAAACAAGCGGACACGCGATTCTGTTAACGTTGTTGTTGCTAACCATAACACATAAAAACAGGCTCTTGTCCGTCTGTAGTGTGGTTATATAAAATATAAGAGAAAGAGAGAACTTTAAGAAATTAATATAACCACTACAGTGACCATCAAAACGATGAAAAAATATTGCCGTAAACAGTTTATTTTACGACACCACGAAACAAACGATAGCGTAAAATGAAACGATAGACATTTTTATATCGTCATCCGATATATCGTTATATCAAACAGCCCTAATACATGGTTTAAACACAAATCTGTATCTATCTAATACTGGGCTTTAGTGCCGCCCACCCTCCCACCCCAGTTAATCCATTGTCTGAAACAAGTTGTTTTTTTTTTTGTCCTTTCCTTCAAGCCAACTTTCTTCTTATTGGTTGACCCTTATAAACAGAAGGCAAACCACCTGCTGTGCTCACGGGTATAAAACTGTGTGGCTGAGATAACCGTATTAATTACATCCCATGTCTGTGATCTCAAAGATATTCAAGAGTTGGAGAAATTCTCTTAAGCTGAGCCTTTAGAGCAGGCTGAAGCCTAAGCTTTCGGTTCACAAGGATTATTTTCATATATCTTTGTTATTTAAAACTTTGGACATTTTAAGCATAGACCACTCTAACTGCACATGTATGACTGAAAATACCGGTAAGGAAAATCCTTTTTTTAAATCTGTTTTTTTTTGTTTTGTTTTACAACTTCTGCTAATATCAGCTAGTAACTTGGACTGCAACCATTATTTCAATAAAACTACACCATTAAGCTAGTTAGTTGATTCTCTGCATGTTTATTCAGATTGAGGTTACCAGGGTCCCCTAACCAGCTGCCCAATGCCTCATCCTATGCTTGCCTCAGTGCATGTAAAGGCTCTGTGTTTCAGAGGTCAGCCTCAGTCTAGTCTACCATCTACATCTGAAATTTGTACTCGTCTTGCCTCCAGAGTCTCTCTGCTCACAAATGAGGCAAATATGTTTATTTATTAATGTCCTCAGTCTCAAATTGTGACAATACTCCCTCATTTAGCTGGTTCTGCATGGCAGAGCTCGTGTTTAGCAGCAGTCTGTGCCTGAGCTCATGCAGTTGGAGAGGACCCAAGTGACGTTTGGGGGCTTGTGAAATGTGCAATAAGCAGTAAGTTGCCAACTGTATACTGGCCCACTGGGGTTCACAGCTTAGTGAGCTTCAGTGATGTGAGGTTTAAAACAAACATTACTTAAATGGTGTTTGTTTAGGTTTGTTTGATGAGAATGGAGATTAAAGAGGAGCAAACGCCTTTATGTCCACGCTGTCCTCTACAGTTCATCGTACCAGTTTATTTTTAATTGGTCTGTAAAATAAAAATAAAGTTTGGACTCGTAACCTTTTTTTGCGATCTTCAAAATGCGACGGTAAAAGCACGACTATTATTCTGCTTCTTGTTATGTCACAGCAGAATAGCTCAGCTCTGAGTTTAACTTGATTAGGGGATGATTGGCTGAGACATGCTATAATTGTGGTCCATTTTCAGACATTAGCCCTTGGTTATTTTGATAGAAATTTTGCAGCCCATTACCCCCTCCTGTTTAAATTAACAGGGCCCCCTTTTTAATCAGATTTTTCATCCATTTTCTTTTCCTTCTTCAGTACAAATTCTACTCAAATGAACTACCCTCTCCTATCGATTGTTTCAGTTAACCATTCTGTGTTTTGGGGAGCAGGGAAATGAATTTGCTTTTTCAAGTTTGAGTTGGTATAGAGTGAGAACAGATGGTGCAGGTGTATATGCTGCCATGCACATTATATTGGAGCCAAAAGTTACTCTTCCAAAGTTTTGTCATAACATTATAACCACAGCAACTTTTGTTGACGTCTCATCGTCTCTTTAAAACATAACTAGGAACGCTTTAATCATATTCTTATGTTCCTTGAGAAAATGTCAACATGTCAAGTTTTAACTTGTTTGTGGTTACATATTAAGGTATTACAAAGGCCTTTTTTTTAAAATGATTTTTCTTTTATATACTCTCATCCAGTCATGGCAAAAAGAAAGATGACAACACGTGTCGTGTTCTTTTTACACACTGGGACATAATAAAAATGAAATTCCTAAAACCAGCTTAATATAACCTCCAATGAACTACAAAACATGGCATATTACACATCGATTTAACAAATCAAGTGTTCTTATGTCTCTTATTACTTCCATAGGTAGGTACATAGTAGCCAGTAGAGGCAGTAGCAGTGCTGCTAATCATATGTTCTCGATTGAGCATCAGAAGTGTGAGTACCTCTGTAAAATTTCAGGTTTTGTCACTTTGTTGGCTGGAGCTCTCAGGTGTGTGTTAACACATAGCCAAGTAGGGAATACATTAGCAGTGATCTTAAAGGGGCAATTGATGCTGCCCATAACTCTCAGCAGGGTTTTAAGGTCACTTCCAAACAATTTGAAGTCTACATTGAAAAAGGTTAATCACGAGTGGAAAACATTCAAGACGGCGGCCAATCTTTCCAGGAGTGGGCGTCCCAGAAAATTCAACCCAAGGTCACATTTTGTAATGCTTGGAGAAACTGCAAAATAACCCAAGAAGTACATCTCAGACTTTTAACTACCTGAAACTGTGCACAATTAGTAAAGTACAATTTAAAAAAGAAAAACCTCTGCATAAAACAAGTATGGGTTGCTTTTCTCTTTAAAAAGAACACGGCAGCACAGCTTAGCTTTTCAAAGTTGCAGCTAAACAAACCACAAGACAAGATGGTTGGCCATAATGCATGGCACCACATTTAGCAAAAAAACCCAAACAAAACATTACCACAAACATCTTGCACCAACAGTGAAGCACGGGGGTGGATGCTGATGGTTTGGGTTTGTTTTGCAGCTGCAGGATCTGTGTGCTTTGCAGTCTTTGAGGAGTTCATGGTCAACTCAAAGTTTCAACGTGTTCTAGAAACAAATGTGAGGCCATTTGTCCAACAGATACCTCAGCCTGAGTGAGACACTGTGGCTGGACCGTAAGAGAGCTGGAAAGAAGAGTGGGCCAAAATTCATCCATAGCTGCTGACTAATGGGATGCTTTTAGTTTTCCACACATTGCTTCTGCATTTTGGCATCATTTATATTAATCATGGCACTGGCTAACTTGTCTAACTTGCTATTGTTTTTTAAGACCTGGTCAAGGACTGATTATGTCCTGATAGGTAAAACCTTACAAGTGACAGAGTGTGCAAGTGTGCGATTTCACCTGCCTACCATGTGACACAATGTCAGTTTGTCAGATTGTTGGCCATGACTGCACAACCTCGCTCACGTTTGTTTTTGTTGGAAGTTTAGGCATTCCGAGGTTGGTAGAGTGAGACATAATAGCCGTGCTTCCCTTTATATGGAAAGACCCAGAGCAGTGTGATGTTTCCTCATTCTGCTCTTGTTGTTTTACATCTGACCCGAGTCTGAGTCAGACAGAAATTGATGCTCGACTATGCCTGCATATCCTGTTAAAGTGACCTTTGTGAAAGGGATTTTTAATTAGACAATGGTTTCCTTTTCTCACCCCCGTCAGGAGAGCTTTTTGCTGATTATAGCGTTTGTTTGTTATGTGAAACACTCTGTTGTTAATGGACTGATTGGTTTGCAGTGTCACTTCGGTATCTGCTCAGTTCACTTCAGTGACTCATTTTAGTCATTTCAACCAATATTTAGCATTTGCTTGTGCCTAGTTCCTGTTCACAAAAAGAAGCAGATGTGGGGTTTTCCCCAACTCATGTTTTGTTTTGTGTTTTTGTTTCATTTTTCATACTTTACTGACAGTCATATTTCTGTGAATTGAATTATTTCTTCAGCATGTGCAGTGCTTTCTATTCATTTTGATCAAGTTTGAAAATTGATTTAACCTGATACATAAGATAGGATCCTGTGAACATCATGTCTGCTTTTGTTTTTGT